>NW_004443944.1:33229778-33240098 GCF_000243295.1 Trichechus manatus latirostris
TCAAACTGCCAACCCTTAGGTTAGCAGTCCAGCACAAACCGTTTGTGCCACACAGGGACCTTCTACGGAGGGCTGGTTAAATTATGGCACCTCCACATAGTGGAGTACTACGCACCCATGACAAAGCATAAGAATCCTCTCTGATTTCACTGTTGAGTGAAAAGTGCAAAGTGCACAGTAGTTCACTACTTTTTCTGTCAAAAGAAGTTTGAGAATGAAAACTCTATTTCTATTTGCTTATATTTGCATAAATAATCTACAGATTATTTATGTGGGTGTTGAGAGGAGCTGGGCAAGTGGGGGAGGGGAGAGGGACAGAGACTTTTTGCTGTACACCTGTTTTGTATTTTCTGATTTTTGAAACGTGTGATTCCATTTCCTATTCAAAACAATAAATTACAAAAGGAGGGTGGTGGCAAGCAAGCAAACGAAACCAAACTATTAGAGAAAAGAAATTCTAGGACCTGCCCTTCTCTAAGTACTTGATTCTGTTCAGTCTGGAGCTCAGTCTTGACCTTAGATTAGAGCCAACTGAGAACTGGTCAGACTGATACATTTTGGGGGTTGATGTTATTGGACTTCTCCTTTGAAGGCCATCTGAGTATCAAAGCAGGGAATGTCTTTATTAAACAAACAAACAGCAAAAAGTCAAACAGAAAACTTAGGCAGGTCATGCTCCCCTCTCTGCATCTCCCCCCCCTCCAGATGAGAGAACTATTTCCAAGGGTCCTCAAGTCCAGCCCCACACCTGGTGGGGAGCTCACTTTCAGAGGGTATGGTAGGACCCCCTAAGCCATTTCTCTCTGCCTTCCAGGAAGCCACTTATCCTCAAAGGAGCAGGCCTTCGTGGGCCAAGAGGGGACAGGAAGACACATGGGGCACAACGTTCCTCCACACTGGGGCTTTGGGAAGCTACAATGACAGACCCCATCATGAGCCTTCTCCCAGAAGCTCCTCTGGGAGGAGGGTGGGAAAAAGGACATGGCACAAGGATCACTTCTCAATCCCTCTGGCCACTTCTAGGTTGTGTTAAGTGTTGCTCTTGTTATTACTGTTGGGGATCAGATCAGGAAATGACCTGAGAGGACTTACTACATGCTGGGACCTCTCCCTCTCATTCCTGCAAAAAGCCTGTGAAGTGCTATTTATTACAACCCCATTTTATAGATAAGGAGGGAACAGAGTAACAGAGAAATGAAGTGACTCCTCCAAAGTCACACAGCTTGTGGGGGCCAGGCCACCCAGATGTTTTCCTTCTAACATGCCTTCTCCTTGGGCCTGACTCCAGCTGGACACTGCAAATCAGTTACGTGTCAAGAGCCAAAGGAAGGAAGATCTGGAACAGTGGAATCGCAGACACTGTGACAGAGTTGGGTAGGGTTGTGCTTTGCATTTTCAGGCCCCTTGGGAGGCCTGTTGCCTTCTCCATAGCTCCAAATGGCAGTTTGTGTTGATGGTTCCAGTACTCAGGCTCTGCCTTTCCACTCCCCTATCTCTTGCTCTGTGACCTTGGGCATACCCCTTGCCTCTCTGGGTGTCAGTTTCCAGGTGTTAGTAATGGGGGCGAGGTTGGTGCCTTGTGGTGGTTTGTGCGCCTCAGCACTGCAGGCTGCAGAAGTCAGCGGAGGAGAAGAGCCTCAGCACATTGACCAGCGGGAACATGAGCAGCGCTCCGACCAGCGAGCCTAGCTGCACGGCCGCCCCACACCACAAGAGGGCGCTGCGGCTACGGTCGCGCAGGATCATGCCCAGCATCGCCTTGACGTAGCTCAGACAACCAGAGAACAGCACCCACGAGGCCACCTGCAGAGATGGGCGGGGAGAGAGGCAGAGTGATGGGTGCTTGTGGGGGTGAGCCTCAGGGGTGAAGGGAGCTAACAGGATGACCCAGGAGGGCTAAGGGAACCCCACGGAACTCTAAATACAAAGAGAGCCCCATGGTATGACCCCGTAGGGCAAAGGGGCTCCATGAGTTGACCCCCCAAGGGCAAAAGAGAGCCCAGTGGTTTTTCTGGCCCCCATGATAAAGTCGAGAGCACCTGAGAGAAGACCACTGCTAACATACACAGGTGGGATTCAGAAAGGCTGGGCTGTGACCTTGAACCAGTCACCTCACCTAAGACCCCATCCCAAATGAGAAATGACCCCTCCTCCCTATCTACCCAACCCAGGGCTTCCTGAGAGACGTTGGTCAACAGAAAGGCCTGCACCCAGGGTCTCCTGAGGCCTTGGCTAGGAGGTGCAGGGCAGGGAGGGGAACAGCCTCCAGACCAGATACTTACGATGAGGACTTCACCACCCCAGTGGCCCTGCAGGAGGGGGCAGGGGCTCATCACGGCCATGGCCATGTTGTAGGCCCCAAACCCAGTCCCGAACACCACGAGGACCCCCAGGAATGGCAGAGACCTAAAACAGAGTGGGGAAGGTGAGAAAACGGCTGTAAAAACCACTTGGGAGCAGTGTCTGACCTCCTCTAACTTCACGAGGGGAAAGGTGAATCAAGATCAACAGTCCAAGGCTGATTCCTATGAGTTGGAGGTCAGCCATGCCTCTTCTGCCATCTTTACCAACTCTGACACCAACTGTCCTTCCCACGGCACTCTCTACTTCTCTGCTGGGTTCAATTATTCATTGCAATGGCCACACAGAACTCACAAACCATACACATGACCTCTGCCCCCACTCTTTCCCGGGGTCCATGTGGAATGGCCACCATCTCCAGGGTTAGGGGTTAGATCCATGCGGAAACTTCCAGGCCACCCAGGGGCCAGTGAGGCTTACGAAGGGGAGGGCTGACCTAAGTCACACCAGGCATTAATGGCAGGGTCCAGCATTCTGGCAGGACAAGCAGAAAGGCCTCTGGTGCCAGATGGACCTGGCTCAAATCCCAGTTCCACCATTTAAGCTGTGAACCTCAGCAGGGCTGTGGTGACCTCGAGGAACGAGCGTGCACAGACTGACTCTGGCCCTGGGCCCCATCTTCTATCTACCTTATCTGCTGCTATTTCTTCCTGTAACATGCCTAACCTCAGCCAGGAAACTAGGCTGACTAGAAGATGGCTTGGATCATAGTACTGGCACTGCAAGTGTGCAGTATGACTTCAAGTGACCCCTTCCCTCTCTGGCCTCAGCTACCCCTGACAAGAACAAGAGGTTTGCATGCTCTCCAGGGCCCTGGCAGCTGACTCGGACAGACCGCCATTGACCACAAGGAGCACCACTCTTCAGGGGGCCTCCCACGCAGACCCCATGCCTGGTAGTTGAGGACACTGCTCCTCATTTGAGGTCCTTGTCCACACTCTCCAGAATGCCAAGACTGGTCTGCACCATGGGTGAGAAAGAAGGCGTCTGTCCCTGCCTCCAAGGACACTTTCTGCTCCAAGATTCTTGGATTCTGTGACTCTCAAGTTCCGTAAAATTCTAATATTCTGGGTTTCTCAGACTCTGCAGGTCTGTGGCCTCTGTCCTGCTTCTCCAGAAATTTCAATCCTCCCTCTAGGGTTTTAAAGCCTTGTTGTGGGTTGGACTGTGTCCCCTGGAAAGATATATTGAAGTCCTCACCACCGGTACCTGTGAATGTGACCTTATTTGGAAATAGGTCTTGGTAGATGTAATTAGTTAACACCAGGTCATACTGGAGCAGGGTGGGCCCTAATCCAGTATGACTGGTGACCTTATAAAAAGAGAAGAGACACAAACAGATGTGAGGGGAGATGGCTGTGTGAAGAGGGGGGCAAAGATTGGAGTTATGCTGCCACAGCCCAGGAATGCCTGGGACCACCGGAAGCTAGAAGAGGCAAGGAAGGATCTTCCCCTAGAGCCTTCAGAGACAAGCAAGGCCCTGCTGGCACCTAATTTTGGACATCTAGCCTCCAGAATGGCCCAAGAATAAATTTCAGTTGTTTTAAGCCACCCAATTTGTGGTCCTTTGCTACAGCAGCCACAAGAAACCCAAGGGAGATAACCTGGCTTCCTGGAAAACTGGCATCTTCTGACTGACTCTGCTGTCCTCATTCCCCCTCCTTCCTGCTCTGGGGGAGGTGGGTGTATGCAGGTGGGGGTGGGCAGCTCTGAGAGGCCAGCAAGGGCCAGGCAGGGCAGAGGGGTGGATGGGAGGCTCTTAGAGCTACAATTGCATGACCCCAAGGTTGGCATTTCTCCTACTGGGGTCTGAAGCCCCTGCATCAGAGCAACCCGCGTTGCTTATTAAAAATTCAAATCCCAGGTCCCAATCCAGGCTCAATTTGCATTGTACCAACTTCCCTAGTCATTCTTCTAGACCTGCAGCTCCAAGGGGGCCAGCTGTGGGCTGGAGGCAGGAGGGCAGGGCTGGAAACCTGGGAATTGCACCAGGTCATGCTCTTTCTCAGAGCTTGTTTTCTCCTTTATAAAATAGGAACTGCAGTAGCTGCCTGTTTCTCACCATGGGGCTGATGACGGTCACGGCTGACGCTTTCACAGGACCTGCTGTGGGCCAGGTACTGCTCTGTGAGCTCTACAAAATCAGCTCATTTTATCCTCCCAGCAACCATAGGAGATGGGAGATATTATTATCCTCATTTCCCAGATAAAAGTCTCTGAGGCACAGAGAGGTAAAGTGACTGCCCAATATCACACAGCTAGCAAGTGGCAGAGCTGGGATTTGATTTCAGGCAGTTGACTGCACACACAGCCTAATAGATGGGGCTTGGAACTCTGGGTTCTGGAGTGACATCCGCCCCCCAACCAGGGTTCCCCAGAGTCAGATGGGGCAGACCTGCTAGGTAGGAACATGGCAAAGAAGCAGGCAAGAGGGTTGGCCATGGAGCTGAGGGTGGCAGACAGGTGGTAGGTGACGGGCCCGTAGGACAGGCAGGAGTAGGTCTGCACAGAGGGCAGCACGCCATTGGTAAGTGCGTTCACAAAAGCCACCAGGAGGTAGATGAAGGTCAGCTGAACCGGGTGGAGAGGGGCTGTTTCCTCCTCTAGAGGCCCCTGGTCCTTGCTGCTGCCCTCTGGGCCTGGGAGACCCAGGTCCTGCTTCTCCTGTGGCCGGATGGAGTGGAGGATGATCTGGGAGCTGAAGAGGTCCTCGGTGGAGGCCTCCCAGTGCCTGGGCTGGCGCTGGAGGAGGAAGAAAGCGACTAGGCAGCAGGCCATCATAAAGGAGAGCAGGAGGAAGAAGACCAAGGGTGAAAAGTTGGCGGGGAGGTAGCGGCTTTCCAGGTGGACAGTGGAGGCTGTAGTCCCCGTGAAGGCAGACACGAGAGTGCTGCTGGCTCCCTGGGTAAAGACAAAATAAGGGTTGGTCAGATCCCTGGGGATGGGAGAATGAGGGTCGGCCAAGTCCCTGGATGGTGTCAGGACCAGGGTTAGTCAGATCCCTGGGTGATATCAGGATGAGGGCTGGTCAGGTACCTGGGTGATGTGAGGACAAGGGCTGGTCAGGTCCCTGGGTCATGTGAAGATGAGGGTCGGTCAGGTCCCTGAGTCATGTGAGGATGAGGGTCAGTCAGGTCCCTGGGTCATGTGAGGATGAGGATTGGTCAGGTCCCTGGGTGATGTCAGGACGAGGGCCAGTCAGGTCCATGGGTGATGGGAGAATGAGGATTGGTCAGGTCCCTGGGTGATGTCAGGACAAGGGTCATTCTGATCCCTGCGTGAGGTGGGATGAGGGCTGGTTAGATCTCTGGGTGATGGTGGGAGGAGGTTCAGTCTGGTCCCTGGGTGATGTTGGAATGAGGATCAATCAGATCAGATCCCCGGGTGTGAGGTAGTGAAGCAATGTTTAAAGTCTATAGTTCTCAATCCTGATTGTACCCTAGCAACACCTGAGGAATTCTGACAAAATACAAGGTCACAATCCCTTATCTGCAATTCTGAAATCCAAAATGCTCTGAAAATCAAAATATTTTGCAGACCTAGTTGGCAACAACCCTTGAACTAAACTGATGTGTGGCTATTTACAGCCCTAATTGGCCCTCTGTGTGTGGATGTTGATGGGCTGTGAGCAGTGGTGTCACTGCGCTGGGTCACTGGGTCCCCTGTGTTGCTGGGGACTAGGGTGGCATGTTCTCAAATCTGAAAATCCCAAATTCCAAAATATATCTGGCCCCAAGGATCCAGATCAGCCCCACCCTCAGAGATTCTTATTGAATTGTTTTGGATGTGAGTAGCTTCCCCAGGTGATCTAAGGTGCAGACAGGTAAGAACACTGGTCTATTCAATGTTTAGGAAACACAAGCCCTCTGCATCATCTACTCATGATCAAACCCAGAGCAATGCAAGGGCTCTGGGTCCCACCAGGTACCTGTGTGATGCCAATTGTCCTGTTAGTCACAGGGCTTGGGGTGGTATCTGGTGTGTTAGTGATGTTGACGCAGGTGGTAAGACCCGAGCCCTGAGCAAGAGCCACCAGGGCAGGCAGGAGGCCACTGAGTCCTTCGCCCACAAAGAAGGTATTGAGGTAGCGGGCAGGCAGCCGACTCATGAAGGGCAAGAAGGTGACGGAAGAGGTACAGTCCACCAGGGCCAGGAAGAAGGTGAGAACCATGAAGGCAATGCTGTGGTGGCCATCCAGCACCCAGGAGGTCATGTTCCAGAGGAAGGCGAAGAGGACGCAGGTTATAGTACCCACACACACGATGGTGAAGATGACGGGCACCTCAGGAAGGCAGCTGGGCCGGAAGTGATGGAGCAGGGTGACCAGGAGGGGACCGATGTTGGCCAGCTGGATGATCACCGTGAGGTAAGAGGGCAGGTACCAGCTCTCAGGCAGCTCCGTCACCAGCAGGGGCAGCTCTACCCAGAGCCCATTGATGGCTACCCAGGAGCCTGTTCCAAAGATGCAGACCAGCAGGTGTAGCAGGAAGGCCATGGTACTGTCTGCCTTGGACCAGAGGCACCGCCTCCTCAAGTCAGCCTACAGCCGAGAGGACAGAGAAAGATACCAGGTGAGCAATCTCTAAGTTTACAGCTTAGCAAGAGACTGTGCTTTTGGGCCCAATGTTTTCTCATCATCCCTCTCCCCATGAACAAGCTGGCTTCTTAGTAGCAGAAAACACAGGCAAATTCCTTTATAACTGGGGAAAACCTTCCTAACCATAAGTCATAAATCTAGAGGGAACAAAAGAAAAGTTTGATACATTCAACTGCATAAAAACGAAAACAAACACAAAATAAAAATGTTACCGGGTGGAAACCCCAGGTTCTTACTTGACATGACTCGTATTGGCCAATAAACGAGAGACCGAGGAGGGAGACCAAGAAGGCCACCTTCATTTCATTGTACAAGGAAATGGAATCAGTCGGAGCTGATGTTGCCAAGACTGCTCGCCAAGGGCAGGCAGGCAAGTTACTTTTAAAGGGGTTTACAAGTAGGGAGTTCATACAAGTTATGTCAGCAACATTCTTTTTTTTTTTTAAATGTTTCTGATCTTTCACTGTTTTTTTTTATTATTTTAGTTTAAACGTTTACATTTCAAGTTAGTCTCCCATACAAAATTTTATACATACATTGTTACGTGACCCTAATTGCTCACCCCATTCTGCAACAGCACACTCCTCCTTTCCGCCCCTGATTCCCCATGTCCATTCAACCAGCTCCTAACCCTCTCTGACTTTCCTTCTCACCTCTGGACAGAAGCTGCCCCTTTGGTCTCTTGTATCTACTTGACTAAGAGGCACACTCTTCACGAGTATCACTTTATGTCCCACAGTCCAGTCAAATCAACGTCTGAAGAGTTGGCCTTGGAAATTGTTTTAGTTCTGGGCTGATAGACAATCCAGGGGCCGTGCTTTCTGGGGTACCTCCAGTCTCAGTCAGACCATTAAGTCTAGTCTTCTTACTAGAATTTGAGTTCTGCACCCCGTCTTTCTGCTGCTCCATCAGGGACTCTCTGTTGTGTTCCCTGTCATGGCGGTCATTGGTGGTAGCCGGGCACCATTTAGTTCTTCTGGTCGTCAGCAGCATTCTTAACCATACTACCCAGGCACAATGGGGTTTACATATAACATTCAAGCAAAAGTAGGATTCAAATGCAAAGCGGGTGGGGGGAGGGCGGGGAGACAGCAAAGGAAAGGATTTTTCAATACAACACTGTAGGGGAGGAAGCTAGGTAAAGAATACAGCATTGTGGGGGTTCTGTCTCACTCCTCCCATTTCTTCTTGGACACTGGTCATTCAAGACCAGTGTCCATTTTGAACTATAGCCTGGTGTGGAATTGTCTGGCATATTTTCGTGGAGGGGTAAATACTGGGCCTAGGCCTTTCATTGTGGTGACTGACCTCTTGTTGGTTTATAACTGTTTACTAAATGTTAGAAGAGTGGCTTTTATGCCCTGTTTATGTGAATGTCTTCCTAAAAGAGTCTTTTTTTTCTTTTTTTCAGATTCTCTTAGCTATTATCTTTATACTTCAGGGCCCAGTTGATGTGTCTTTATGAGTCTTCATAAGTCTAACTCCAGCTAGGTCACAGTTTTTATGCTCAAGGACTGGGAATAATGGCTCCAATATTATCTCTTAAATCATTCTTTCTTTTGATTGGAGATTGGAGATATTAATACCTGGACTTAGTTGAGCCCTTAGGTGGTGGCCATGGCAGGCTCTTTAAACTCATGGTGCTGGTTTTCCACCAGATACCATCTGGTTCTTCACCAGGATCTTAACAGCGATGTCAATTGCATTGGTAAAGTGAGCAGACTCAATGTATATCAACATTTTAGCCGGAGGCCTTCTTTTTCCCCTTTTAAGTGTGTAAGACAATCAAAGATAAGTTTTATTATGCCTAATAATACTGAGATGCAGACTAAGACTTGCAGTAGTGACCTAGCCCATGTACTTATCCTGACACTAATCAACCAAACAAATTTGGTGTACGTTAAGGGTGTTACAGTGTGTAACCAAGTAGCTTGCTGTCTAATTCTATGTATATCCTGTTCTACGTCTCCTGTGTTATTTATCCAAACGCAAGAAGACATATTTGCTACAGCACAGACTACACTTTCTTGGGCTAATAAAAAAACTAAAGGCTATTTTGTTATCTCATGTCACCTTGGCTAATTAGGCGAGAGATTACTGTTCTGTTTTTATCTCATTAGCAACTTCATCTGTTATTTGTCCCATAATGATTGATAAATTTCTTAAAGATTTCTTCAATTCAACTATACCGTAACTAGGAATTAAAGCTACCAACCATACCCTGAGGGTTGGACCAATAGGTTTCTTTTTGACTCTCGTTTTACAGTGTGTAACAATTTAACATTACCTTTTCAATATTTACTACTATCATTACTATGAATATCTTAAAGATAATCTTAAAATGCTCAAAGTGCATTGCCCATGCATTCACCAGGAATCTAAACAAGAGATTGCCCACATTAACTCACTGTCAGTTGGAAAGGGATCATTTAAAACCAGTGTAGCTGGATCCACAACACACAAAGATTGTCTGGAGGAAACAGAAGGTATAGAAAACTTCACATGTGACAACTAGATTTTCATTAGAGAATGCATGATTAACAAGATGATATAGGACGGACCTCTCCTATTGGAGGTCTTCAGTTAATCTGTTTAAAACACACTAAGTGTTCTTCTCAAGGGCAAGCTGTCCCTCCTTGGTCTACCTATTAACAGTCATGGGTCACTACGTCAGAAGCAGAGTGTCACAAAACTGTTTTTACGAGAGAATAACTTCTAATTCAAGAGTTACAATATCTAAACCCATTAGTTAAATAATTTAGGAGAAAGGAAAATGGTTTCTTATATCTAGAAAGTAGGACCATAAAAATATCAGCAATATTCCCACATAAAACCCCTAGTTTCCTTTCATTTACTTGGTCTTATGTAGTTAATTTCTATTCCACATGATTCTGGATCAGCCACAGTCAGCTTCTGCATGGGAGTTCTGGAAATTTTATTCAGTCTAGTTACAGTCCTTTTCGCAAGTCCAGTATAGTCTGTTTGTTGAGATATTTTGGCCAAACGTTTTCAGCATATCAGCAAAGTAAAAACTTATCTGCAGATGACAAAACTTAATATGGCCGCGATTAACTTATAAAAATAATATTCTTATAGTGAAAGACCTGATAGAAATTAATTACAAGCATAATGTAAAGGCTAAATGAAATCAGTTAAAAAAAAAACTTTAGATAAAAATGTCACTAAATATAACCATTAACCATATTTTTAAAGAGCTTCAGATGTAATACATGATAATCTTGAGACATAATACCAGGATATACCAAGTCAGGATATTCCAAGAATATACCAAGATTATGAAATCTTTAAATACCTGAATAGTAATAAAAGAAAACTTTGTAGGTAAATGATGTAAATTCCCA
>NW_004443944.1:33253789-33260165 GCF_000243295.1 Trichechus manatus latirostris
GGGAGGAAGCCAGGTATAGAATATAACACTGTGGGGTTCTGTCTAAAAACAACAGTAAAAAAGACAAAAAATCTGCATGGCAAAAAATACCAAAAGCAAAGTCAAAAGACAGATAACAACCTGGGGGAAAATATTTGCAGCATGCATCACAGACAAAGGGCTCATCTCCCTAATATATAAGTTCCTAGAAATTGACAACAAAAAGAACAACAGCCCAACAGAAAAGTGGGCAATGGATATGGACAGTTTAGAAAAAAAATGCAAATAAACCTTAAACAATGGCAATGCCAATTATGATACAAATCACGTTGCTCACCAGGAAATTGTCCTTGGGACAAAAGTTACCTGCTCCAGACAAAATGATGCATGTATGAGGTTACTGTTCACTGTGGGGCCTTCCTTGTTGGTAATGGCTAAAGGTGAGAAACCACCCATGTGCCTGTCAGCAGAGGAGGGGCCAACTAAAGGGACAGTCGTCTAGAATACCAGGTCCTGTCTAAAGAAATGAGGAATGCGGAACAGCTGATGGGCTGATCGCCAGGTTATTTTGATAATTGAACAAAAAGCAAGATAGCTAGAGGGCGGGCGTGTTGCCTTTCGGTAGGAAGCAGGGAAAGAGGAGGGGTAAATATGTTCTCTGTGCTGGTATTTGCATAAAGTAACCCTTGAACAACACACAGGAACTGGTGAGAAGCTGGCGGCACCTCTCTACATGTCCTTTTAAATAGTTTTGACTTGTTAACCATGTGAACATATTATTAGTTGCTGTCGAGTTGGCTCTGACTCATGGCAACCCCATGTACAACAGAGCAAAACGTTACCCAGTCCTACACCATCTTCACAATCGTTGGGACGCTTGAGTCCATTGTTCCGGTCACTGTGTATTCTGAGCGCTTTCCAACCTGGGGCATCATCTTCCAGCACTATATTAGACAATATTCTATTGTGATCCACAGGGTTTTCATTGGCTAATTTTCAGAAGTAGATTGCCAGGCCTTTCTTCCTAGTCTGTCTTAATCTGGAAGCTCTGCTGAAACCTGTCCACCATGGGTGACCCTGCTGGTATTTGAAATATTGGTGGCATAGTTTCCAGCATCATAGCAACACTCAAGCCAACACAGTATGACAAACTGACAGATGGGGGGTGATGTGAACATATTACCTATTATAAAAATACGGCTGCCTGAAATAAAATTTCAATCTGGCCTTTTCTCCTGAAATTACAGAACTCCCTAGCTGGATAAGCCTTCAGAGACCACCTACTCTAGCCCTCCTGAAGCATTCTGCCATCTGTTTACCACCTTCCCAATTACTATCCCAGGCCACCTGTGCCATTCCTGACTCTCTTCTATCTACCCTCAGTCTAAGCAAAAATATTGGAGAGGCCAGGAGTTGCCTGGGTTTAACCCCAGCTCTGCCACTTCCTAGATAGAGACCTTGGGCAAGTGATTTTGGCTCTCTGTGCTTTGGTTTTCTCATCTGTAAAATGGGGACTATAATAGCATCAACCTCATGGTTTGCAATGAGATGAAGCCATTTCAAACACAGCCTGGCACATAGGAAGCACTCGTTAAGGGTTAGCTATTAATATTATCAGGAGCCTGAGTGGTGAAGGGGTTTTCGATCGGCTGCTAACCCAAAGGCTGGCAGTATGAACCCACCCAGTAGCTCCACAGACGAAAGGCCTGGAGAACTGCTCATGTAGAGATTACAGCCAAGAAAATATTATGGAGCAGTTCTACTCTGTAATACATGGGGTTGCCATGAGTCAGGAGGCAACTCAATGAAAAACAACATTATTATTATCGTGAAATGCCAGGTTTGGTGACATGGTTATTATTATTTTTTCTAATTCACATAAAAATTAATACTTGACCATTAAAGTTAAAAGAGAAAAAAAGTTCCCCACAGGTACCATCTTTGGAGATGGGAAGCAGGGTCCTGAGAGGTGAAGGGGCTTTTCCAGAGGCTGGGAGGTGAGATTTGGAGTGAATCCTCCTGCAGCACGCAGCCCAGTCTGTGGTAACCCCTGACCCCTTGGTACAGCTCAGTTCACTTGGTCAGTGTTTAGCTCCCTGCCTCTCTTATTTCTAGAACATACAGGAGCCATTCTTTTGATTGTGCAAGGAAATTTCCCAACTCTCCCTGTTGTCTCCTGCCCTGCCTCGGGGACTTCCCTTCCCCTCTGGGAAGAGCTGAGGCAGAATGCAGTCAGAGCTGTTTCTCGGTCCCGCTCCACCTTCTGTCTGGGTGGCCATAGGCAAGTCATTTGAGCTCTGTTTGCTCCTGAGAAATTGGATTGCCTAACAGCCCAGGATAGGCCCACCTCTGTGTGTGCCTAGAGGACCCAAGGAGAGAGTGTAGGCACCCACACCACTGCCATAGGTGTTGCCCCGTCCCCCCATTTGCTGTTCCAGCTGGAACACCACCCCCATCCTGTCTGCATCCTGAGCTTTCTGCAAGATCCCAGTCCCAGACTCACCTCCCTAGAAAACCTTTACAAGTGATCTCACATGGGCGCCTAGAGGTTCAAGGCTTCCCTTTTGTGGATTTATGCAGACATATGCCTTGTCTTCTGGGAGAGACTGGAGCGCACTGAGGGCAGGGAGCTGCCTAGCATCTGGCAGCTTGAAGGCAGAAGGGCCTTTAGCCATCATCTAGCTCAGGGTTTGTAAACCGGTCTCACAATGAGTGAAGCAAGGCAGCAGACACGCTATTTTGTTTTGCTCAGCATTCTAGAAAGAAGCCCTGGTGGCGCAGTGGTTGAGTATTTGGCTGCAAAAGGTCAGCAGTTTGAACTCACCAGCTGCTTCACGGGAAAAAGATGTAGCAGTCTGCCTCCATAAAGATTACAGCCCGGGAAGCCCTATGGGGCTACTCTGTCCTATAGGGTTGCTATGAGTTGGAATTGAATCGCTTAGCATTCTAGACAATTCATTACTGAAACTGACAAGTCAGGAGATGGCATACAAAACTCAGGATTTCTGGTTTCTCAGGAATATTTTGGAAGAGCTGGCCAGCTAGCCCTGCCTGTCCACATGGCAACAATGGCGAGAGCTCCAGGCACTCCACCTGGAAACACGCCCTCCAGGACCCACTCTAGGTCCTGTGCAGCTAACAGTACCTGCCTGGCCCCGCAGGCACTTTTGTCTGCAACCCTGACTGACTACTAACCTAAAGTACTGCAGAAGAAAGGCGACCTGCTTCCGTTAAGAAAACCCTATGGAGCTCAGTTCTGCTCTGTAACATGTGGGTCACTACAAGTCAGAATCAACTCCACAGCAACGGGTTTGGTTTTTTTGGGTTTTGGATTAAGCCCTACCCTTAATTTCTAAAGGAAGATGTGGCTTGCCCAGGCAAACTGGGGCTGGAATCCAGCTCTTTGTCCTCTGAGTCCAGGACTCGACGTATTGTCTCCAACCAGCCTACTGCTCTCCCCTGAAGTAGCGTCCAGAGCCAGATGCCTGGGTCCAAATGCCCGTTCCAACCCTTGGAAGCTGAGCAGGTGACGGAACCTCCAGAGTTCCAGATTCCTCTCCTGCCCGATGGGGAAGCTCCCAGTCTCAACACGATGGAACTGGTACGATGATGAACGTGCAGAGTGCAGAAGTGTCTGACACTCAGTAAGTGCTCAATAAATGTTAACTATTTCAGCAGACATATCAATTGCATTTGACATGCAATTACCCTGAACACATTTCTGGACACCACAATAATTCCTGAAGGCAATATTTTGTCATCACTGCCTTCTAATCAATCAACAAGGTTATTAAGCACCTGCTCTGTGCCCAGCCTTGTGCTCCATGCTGTGAGGGTTGCCAAGAAAAGCCAAAGCAGCTGTTCCTAGAGAGGAGGGTGAGGAAGAACTGTTTGGGCTGAAGAGCCCAGACGCAAGGGACCCGCTCAAAGAAGAGGTGGAGTTGAGGGAGGGGGCAGGGTGGCTGGAACTGGGTCCTGGAAGTGAGGCTTCCCACCCTACCTTGGCCAAGGCAGGTAACTCCAGCTGCATCATGGAGGCAATCCTTCCTTGGTGGAACAGTGGAGTGGAAGAGAGGGTGACCTCTTCCAGCACAGCCTCTCAATTTCCATTGTACTATCCGAGAAGACCTAGAACCAGGTGATGGCTGCCCACCCCCACCTGAGAGCAGACTCTGGCATAAAGCAGGCAAACCCACTGAAAAGAGCTGCCCTGGGTCAACTCAGGCAGATCTTTGCCTGTTATTAGTGAAACAATGGAAAAAAGGTAGGAAGTTGTATGATATTCCAAGGCAGAGGCTGCTCATTGTTTCCCAATAGCCACTTTCTTCTTCTTCCTTTATTGTTACAGAGCCCTGATTTTTTTGTTGGGCATGGCCACTCAGCTAAAGGACTGGCTGTCCTATCCTCCCTTGGAGCTGGGCATGGCCATGCAACAAAGCACTGGCCAATGAGGTGATGAGGGACTTTAAGAAGTCTCATTAAAAGTGAAGGAGTATGCCCTTCTGCCATCCTGCTGTCTGGGACTCGGATGTGATGGCCAGAACTCCAGCAGCTATTTTGTACTGTGAGGGATGGGGATTTAGGAGACCAGACCCCTCAGGACTTAGTAGTACAGAGCAGCTATACCAGCACTGTTCCACCTGCCTTGAACTTTTTTGTGTGTGTTTGTTTGTTTGATGTTATTGTTTAAACAAACTTTCATCTTGTTGAAGCTCCACCTATTTCATATCCAGCAAAACAGTGGCTCAAGTGTACAAAGGAATATGTTCAAAGATGTATCTTGACCAATTATAGTAACCAAAAACTAATGAATAATATATTTACCTCCTGCACCGCCTATGCCCCATCTCAGAAACTCAGGTCCTATCCCAACCAGGATTTGGTCAAAACCAAAAATCTACCCTAAGGCAGCACACCCACTGGCAGATACAGGTTTGGTGGTGGATATTTCTACATATATGACTGTAGGTGCTCCTCATATATTAACATAGATGATAGAGCACACAAGTGACACAGTTAAGAAAACCTCTTAGATATAACCAAACACCTCATGGGATGAAGTTCCTAGGCTCAAAGGCAAAGAACCATAGATTTGGGGAATATTTATATCAACAGGCACAACACAGTTCATAAAGACTATGTTCTGCATCCTACTTGGTGAGTAGCGTCTGGGGTCTGAAAAGCTTGCAAGTGGCCATCTAAGATACAACTCTTGGTCCCTTCCTGTCTGGAGCAAAGGAGAGTGAAGAAAACCAAAGACTCAAGGGGGCAATTAGCCCAAAGGACTAACAGACCACACGAACCACAGCCTGCACGACCTGGAGACCAGAAGAACTAAATGGTGCCCGGTTACCACTACCGATCGCTCTAACTGGTACCACAGCAGAGGGTCCCCGACAGATGGGAAGAAAAGTGTAGAACAAAAAAATCAAATTCACAAAAAAGGCCAGACTTACTGGTCTGACAGAGACTGGTGGAACTCCTGAGACTATGGCCCTAAGGCATCCTTCTGACCTGGAACGGAAGCCATTCTGGGAAACCACCTTCCAGTCAAAAAATTGACAAGCCCAGAAAATAAACAGTGACACCTGAGCAGAACGTGCTTTTTAGAACAATCAATTGTACGAGATCAAAGGGGCAATATTTGCCCAAAAGCAGGGATGAGAAGGCAGAAGAGCATAGAAAGTCAGGATGAGGGGAAATGGGGAACCCAGGGCGAAAATGGGGAGAGTGCTGACACACCCTGGGGAACGAAACCAGGGCCATGAAGCACTCTGTGTACAAACTATCGAACGGCAATCTAATTTGCTCCGTGAACTTTCACCTAATGCACAATTAAAAAAAAAAGATTCACCCAATGAAAACCTTATGGATCACAACAACAACAAAAATCTACCAAAATTAGTTGTTCAGACACACCTAAAAGAAAGAGACACCAAAAGGTTATGAGGAAATGGGGGCAAACTTCTTCCAGAGAAATGCAAAAGGAGAAAGAAGAGAGAGGGAGGGAGGAAGGAAAGAAGAACGGAAGGGGTCTTAATATGGATTTTGCTACCAAAAGTATAAATTGAGATCCAGAGTGATTTCATACTGATAGATTATAATTTATAATCGAGTCAAACTGTTGTGAACGCCAGTATTCTAAGTACTATCCCCCAAACAGCCTGGGGCCTGGGGCCTGCCGAGAGATATGGACAGAGCCCCGTAGAGTGGCAGGGCATTGACTCGCTGTGCCAGACCTTGGCAGCTGAAGAAGGTGCAGCATAAACAAGGATATAGAGGAGGTGATAAATAATGTCACCAATAAGGAAGAATAAGTAAATAGTTAAAAGGGAGGGGTGAATTTACAGAAATGGTTATCTTTGCCATCTGAAAAGCTATTAAACTAATGAGAGAG
>NW_004443944.1:33260380-33264134 GCF_000243295.1 Trichechus manatus latirostris
AATTTAAAAAGTAATAAAAATACTCAAAGAACAGATAGGAAGCTTGTGCAAAGGTCCTGAGGCCAGTGTGACTGGAGCAGAGGGTTGATGGGGAGATGAGGGCAGACCAGGCAGGGAAGGAGTTTGAATTTGAATTTCATTTTATGTGCAATGGGTCCTATGCACAGAAAGCCTAAATCACCCCTCCCCACAGAGCTGCATTCTCTGGGGTCTGATACAGGTGCCACCATAGCTGTGTAGTTTGAGGCTAGTGATTTGGTCTGAGTCTCCATCTTCTTATTTGGAAAACGGGCACAATGGGCCGGCATGACCCATCTCTCTGGCCCCCCTGCCCGGACCCACTCACAGCCAGCCCCCCTGAACTACTTCTGTTCCTTGAAAGTGTCACATGCTCCTGGACCTGGGGACACAGTGAGGAACAGCCAGCAATGACAATGGGAGGAGGAGGGGCGTCCTAGGCAGAGACAAAGGCATGTGCAAAGGCCTGAGGGTTTCAGAGAACCGAGGAGTGGCTCAGGAGTGGCTCAGAACGGCTGAAGCTCAGTGTTAGAGACACTTAAATAAAAAATGCATGCCTACCTTTCCTGTCTTTTTCTATAGTGACCTTGCAGGTCTTGTTCGTTCATTTTACCAATATTTAGGGCACCTACCATGTGCTGGACAACATCCCTTGCTCTCAGGAATGTGTAGGAAGCAGATGCTAAGCAAAATAAAAATCAGAAATAAACAGCAGTCAGCTGATGAAAAGCGGTGCAGAGGAATGCAGAGCTGGGAGGAACAGGCAGTCAGGAAGAGGGGCTGCAGTCTTAAAGTGGGTCATTGGAAAGAAGTTTAGGAGTGAGGCCCTCTGGGGAAAGGGCGGTCCAGAGGAGGCAAGAGCAAGCACAAGGGCCTTGGGATGGGCCCGCACCTGCCATGTCACTGAAATCGACCTTGGTGTTTGAGGAACAGCCAGAAGGCCAGCGTGGCTGTAGCAGCAGGAAGAGGGGAAGAGGGGAGGAGATGGGGTTAGGAGGTGAGGGGTAGGTCATGTAGGGCCCTGTAGGCCCAGGTGAGGGCCTGGGTGTTTATTCTGAGCCAGAAGCTCCTTTGCTGGGCAGAAGAGGGACAGGTGCTGAATTAGTTTTTAACAGGATCGGGCTGGGTGTTGTGAGGATAATGAGGGGCTAGGGCAGCAGCCCAAGTGAAACCCGTTAGCCCATTAGGAAGCCGGTGTAATAAGCCAGGCAAAAGAGATGATAATAATAATAACAATAATAAAAACCAAGCTTGTTGCTGCTGAGTCGATTCCAACTCATGGCAACCCCATATATTGCAGAGTAGAACTGCTCCATAGGGTTTTCTTGGCAGTAATCTTTATGGAAGTGGATCACTGCTTTTCTTCGTCAGTGCTGGGTGGGTTCGAACCACCAACCTTTAGGTTAATAGTTGAGTACAAACTATTTGCACCACCCAGGGACCTCTTAATAATGACAATAATAACACATTACCCATCAAATCTTCTCAACAACCTTGGGGCAGGTGTTACGATTCTCCCATTTTACAGATGGGGAAACTGAAGCTCAGAGAGGGAAAATAACTTGCTCGAGGTCACACAGCTGGTCATCTAGAGCTGAGATTTGAACTCAGACATGTCTGACTGCAGACCCAGCCCTCTTAACCCAGCCTGAGCAGGGCACTGGGGACAAGGGGACTGTGAGGCGGTTATGAAGAGGCTGTGGGGTCAAGCCGAGCAAGCTACTTTTCCACTCCCCCTCAGCCTCCCCATCACCGGACCAGGAAGGGGGGAAAATGAGGCGCAGGCTCCGACTCTTGCATCAAAACCAAGATCTTTCAAAGGGATGGGCAGGATGGGTGAAAAAAAAAAAGGGTAGAGGGAGTGTGTGGCCTGGGCCATCTCCTCCTGCACCAGGCAGGATGGCCCTGTCTGCCCTTGGCCCTCAGAGCCCAAGCAGCCCCCACCCGGCCCTCACTCCTGCTGTCTACTTTATTATTCTAAGTCGGCTTGGTTCCTGGAGTTTATCTGAGTCTATCTGTTAAGTGCTGCTCTCCCACTGGAGTGTAATCTCCATGCGAGCACGGCCCTGTTCTCCCCAAGTGCCCAGGTGGCCATCTGGTTTGCCAAGGGCTGGGCCACCCAACCCCTGGTGCCATAGCTGGGGCTCACTTTGCAGGGGTCAGGTGGCAGCTGGCAGGCACAGAGCCCCGTGGACAGACCAAAGGGTGCAAGCCTCGGCCCCATGGCTCCACTCCCAAGTGGCTTTGGCCGGGCACTATAGGGAGACCTTCTCCACTGCTCACCACCTTCAAGCTGAAAGTCCCCGTGGATCTCATCTCAACTAAATGTCCCCATCTGCAACCGAGGCCCAGAGAGGTGGTGGTGTGTGCCGCATCCTGCCCACCCCATCCCAGGCTGTAGCCGTCATCTTGCCTCGGCTCACTGGCCATTGCCCTCCCTAGGCCACAGTTTCTCCATTTGTGGGAAGGTCTGGGGATGCTCCTTGGCTGGGCTTGGCTGCCAGGGAGGAAGCAATGAGATAACGGAGCACAGGCTGGCCTGCAGGACAGTGAGTTCCTTTGTTTCCTCTCTCCCAGGCCCTGGAAGGGTTTCGGTCTCCCACGAGGCTGACCTTGGCAGAGCAGCCTCCTTCAGGCTGGGTGCCCTCACCCATGATCCTAGTCCCCACCCCCCAGCCCCATACCAGGCTGTGAGGCTGGAGCTGACCTAGCAGGAGTGGCTGTCTAGATTCCCCGATGGTGTGGAGAGAAAGCCGGGCAGAGGTCAGTGGGGGCCCAGTCTCTTGGCCAAGGCTTTGGGGGCAGGAGGGGTCTGGAATCCACTCAGGCCGATCAGTCTGTGCCAACCCCAACCCGACCGGCTGGCGGCTGAAGACGAGGCTGTGCTTCCCTCCTATTACTCTGCCCTGGAACTAGGGGAAAGGCCACGGGCCATCCACTGTGCCCAGGCAAGCGCTCCTCCCCACCCTGTAACCCTGCCAGCGACCGGCCCCTGGTACCTGCTGCTGTGCCCTCGCAGACGGGCCACCCGGCTCTGCCGCGTACCTGCTGGTCCAGTTCCCGTGAGGAACTGCTAGGGAGGGGCCCCAGGCGGCTTGGTTAGTATTAACCTGCCCGCCTCCACCCCGTTGTGGGGGAAAGGGCGAGGGCAGGTGGGCGGAGCTTCCGGTTCCACCAAGCGCCTACTGTGTGCCGGGAATGTGCCCAGAGCCCAGCTGGGAGGAGAATCACGATGAGGAGATAACAGAAACAATAAAGGGCTCACATTACTGAGCACTTCCTGCTAGCCCAATTCTTGAGGGTTGATCCCCAGAGGGCAGAGGACTTGCCCAGACCCGTCGCCCCTGGCCCCACCCTAGGGGCTCTGGCTCCACCCTGGAGCTGCCATAATTCCTTTCACACAGGAATAGGGCTCCCTGGAGCGGAAACTCTTGGTTCAAATACTGGAGCAAGTCACTTGTAAGGCCAAGTGTAAATTGTAAAGTGTGGGTAATAATAGCGCCCTCCTCACAGGGCGGAAATCATAACAGCCAGTGTGCTGAGCGCTGAGTCTGTGCCAGGTGGTATTCCAGGGCTTGACATGTGTTAACACATTTAATCCTCACCACAGCCTTTTGGAGGAAATACTATGGATGGCGCCAATGGTTTGCAGTCAACTACGCAGTGGTTAAGAGATTGGCTGCTAACCCAAAGCTCGGCAGCTCGAATCCACCAGCTGCTCCTTGGAAACCCTATG
>NW_004443944.1:33273879-33282476 GCF_000243295.1 Trichechus manatus latirostris
AGTCTGGATCATATATTATAAAAATTCCAAAGAATTTATTATCAAAACTAAACACAAAACTTAAGCTGTACATAAAGCAATAAACCTTTACAATAAGCTGTTAAGGGTAAGTGGCAATGTAAGTTTACACACATTACTGAAGGCAAGGTAGGCAAGGGAGAACCCAAGGAGAAATGTCCATTACGTTCATACAGCTCCCTCTTGATTGAAACACTCAGGACGCGTTGAATGAAATCACCATATGGGAAGTTCACAGCACCATGCTGACCAATCCCCTCTTCAAAAGCTGTCTGTGAGAACACTCAAGTTCGACGCAGCAGGCAATGTAGTCATCAAAGGTGATCTTTCCATTGGTGCTGTACCTCTTTGCAACTGAATTCATGACCTGAGGACTCAACCTAAAACCCATAGTCCTCAGGGCCTTCTGTAATTTATGAGGATCCACCGTTCCACTTCTATCGCAGTCAAAACTGATGAAGGGCTGTCTCCGCCATTCAGTACAGCCCAGAGTTCTTTAAATTCATTGAATCTCATTGTGCTAGACATGTCTGTAAATCCAGCATTGAAACCATAAGCCGACCAGTCTCCAGGTTAAAAGGTTTGTATCCTCCAGCAGTGCCTGACTGTGTCAGACACCTCTGCAACTGATCAACATCTCTTTGCCCATCCTGTCCAGCTACAGCAGCAAAGTATCCGTACAACGGATCCTGGGTTTGTCCGGGAAACGCAGGCCCTCCGGGAGCCCCTCCATACCCGCCTGGGAAGAAGCCGGCGCCGGCGCCGGAGGCCATGGTGCCGACTGTGCTGCCGCTGCCCGCGCCCCTGGGCGCATAGCTTTCGACATCACGACAATGCTGCAGTAAACATCTTGCCGATCTGTTATTTACAGCCTGTGCAGACTACGTGTAGGATCAATTTCTAGCAGTGAAACTACACTTAAGAGAGATCACCCAGTTGCTTCCAAAACAGCTGCGCCAGGGACGCGTGTTTCGCCACAAACGCGCCACCCAGCGTGATCTCAAACATGTAGACTCTTCTGGTAGGTCACAGTCTCCAGGGCAGAGATCAGCTGTTCTTTGTCCTCGCCCGTAGGGTTCGCGCGGGAAGGGTCACAGCTTGGTTTTCCTGAATGGATTGAGGATTGAAGTAGCCACCGCAGTTTCTCAGAGATGCCACTAGGGGGCGGAGGGAGATTTTTTTTTTTTTTTTTTTTTTTAAACTCCGGAAATGAACATTTTTAAGGGCATCTGGTGGCAGTCCTGCCGCTCCTTGGAAACCCGATAGGGGCAGTTCTACTCTGTCCTATAGGGTCGCTGTGAGTCAGAATCGATTCGACGGCAATGGGTGTTGGGTGACAGTCCAGATCCCTGGGTAGCGCAAACGGTTTGTGATTGACTGCTGACCTAAAGGTTGGCTGTTCAAATCCACCCAGTGGTACCACAGAAGAAAGGTCTGGTGAACTGCTTCCATAGATTACAGCCAAGAAAACCCTATGGAGCAGTTCTTCCGTAACACACGGGTCACCATGTGTCAGAATTGATTCAATGACAACAGGTTTGGTTTGGTTTTGGATCTTTTGGAAGTAGACCACCAGGCCTTTCTTCCGTAGTACTGCTGGATGGGTTCAAACCACCAACCATTTAGCTTAGCAGTTGAGTGCAAACTGTTTGTGCCACCCAGAGAGCACAATCACTGAAAGCCCCATGGAACTCGGTTCTATTCTGAAACATATGACTTCGCCATGGGTCAGAATTGACTGAATAGCAATTAATGGCTTAGGGGAGTCCATGGGTTGTGCAAATGATTGAGCACTTGACCGTTAACCAAAAAATGGGAGGTTTGAGTCCACCCAGAGGCACCTCAGAAGAAAAGTCCTGGCAATCTACTTCTGAAAAATCAGCCATGGAAAACCCTATGGAGTGCAGTTTTACTCTGACACACATGAGGTCACCATGAGTTGGAACTGACTTGATGGCAACAGTTTCTAGTTTTGGTGGCTTAGGACCTCCTCTCTCACAGGGGTTGTGTGGGGACTTAAATGTCAGGGTGAGAAGAGAGAGGTGGGAGCAAAGGGAGTAGGGAAAAGGAGACGCTGGAGAAAAGGGGCTTCCGAGGGCACCTCCAGACCAGTTAGGGACCAGTATGTTTCCCCTTTAGGGCCCTCAGCATGATACCCTTCTCTCACCCTGTCAAAGTGAACGGGACCTTGTACCTACAAACTGAGCTCAAGAGCCCAGAACAGAGTGGGAAAAAAGTTACAGGATAAATATGTACAGTGTGATTCCATTTGTGTAACAAAACTTCCATAAATAAATTCTATGTATTCTCTAGGGGTGTGTGAGTATGTTTATCACACATCTCTCTATAGAGAGAATTCTGGAAGTATGAATTTTAAACTGACAATAATGGTTATCTTTGGAATTGGGGGGGGGCGGAGCCAGAGGATGAAAAGGGGGAATGGGTTGTGATCAATGGGACTTTAGCCTTAACTGAAATGTTTTAATTTTCTAGGAGTCCGTAACCCTTTAGTTGTGTAAGTTAAAATAAAACTTTACTTAAAAAAGAAAATAAATAAATATCAAATGCCATCTTGGGTTGCATCAATAGAGGTCTCACATGCAGCTCAAAGGAGGTGACAATCCCTCTGCTCTGCTCAGACCACATCTGGGACCTCCTTTCCTCTCCTTGGCCCTGTCCTGTGTGAGGGACAATGACAGCCCTAGGCATGCTAGGGGTGGGGGGTGGAAGGGATTATGGTGCCATCTGAATGGGGTGCAGATAGGGGAGCATGCCCTTTACCCAGGCTGAGTGGCTGGAGAAATGGTGGGGAGGAGAGCAGCTTCCAGATGTGTGAGTGTGTGGCAAATGGATTCTTGAAGACAGACTTTGCAGGGTGCCTTGCGGCAGGGTTTTGGGAGTGAGGGATGGTGGAACTGTTCAGCGTCGGGCGGAGATTTCTCCTCCAGCTAAGCAGGGATGGTATGGGCTGATTTGGGGAGTTGGGAGTCCTGGGAGGTATGGAAACCATGGCAGCACAACATTCCATAGAAGTGTGGAGGAGGGGCTCCCAGCATCCTATCGAGGGGGTGGTGGGGGGAGGATTCTCTGGAGGCCCCCTTCAGCTCTGAACTCTACGCGTCTCTGGGGCCCTCTGTTCCTTTCCAAAAGCAATAGTCGGGAGGCCAGAAGGGCAGCAGTGGTGGTTGGTGTTGGCATGGAGACCAGACCCCTACTTTAGCTGGGCCTCAGTATTCTCACTTCTAAAATGGGTGAGGGGTGGGGTGTGGTATCTGATTTTATCCTGCCCAGCATCCGCCAGGGTCTTTTGTCTGTCCCTTATGGCCCCCAGAGGAGCCGTGGTGGCGCAGTGGTTAAGTGCTCTGCCACTAAGTGAAAGGTCAGCGGTTTGAATCCAACAGCCGCTCCGTGGGAGAAAGATATGGCAGTTTGCTTCTGTAAAGATTTACAGCCTTGGAATCCCTATGAGGCAGTTCTATTCTGTCCCATAGAGTGGCTATGAGTCGGAATTGACTTGACAGCACCGGGTAACCGGTAACCTGAGGACTGCAGTTCTAACAATTGGCCACCAGAGGACGCCTTCGGTTAGGCTTGAAAAAGAAAAGAAAAATTCAGATTTGAGAGGGGAACCTGAGGCTGGGCTTCTCTTCCTCGCTTCCTTTACTTGTTCTTTCTCTTTCCATAGCTAGCTATTGAGATCTACTCTGTCCCAGGCACCGGGGATTCGGCAGGAAGCATGATCTCCAAAGTGGAACTGCTAATCTTCCCTCTCGACTCCTTTCTTTCTTACACACCCCACATCTGATCCCTCAGCGGATCCTATCAGCAGTTCCTCTCTTCTTTCAAGTAAATCAGAATCCAACCACTCCACAGCCCTCCGCTGTCCCCACCCCGCTCAGCCGCCTTCATGTCCCGCCTGGACCGTCACAGCAGCCTCCTCACTGGCCTCCTGCTTCCTTCCACCCTCTGTCTCCCTCACTCCACTCTCAGCCAAAGGGATGCTATTAAAACACAAGCCCTCGCTTATCTCCCCTCTGCTCAGAACCCTCCCAAGGCCCCTCAGGGGAACCTACAAGGCCCTGTATGACCCTGTCCCCATTACCCTTGCCCTAGTCCCCCTGCCCTCCCCTCTCACTCTCTCCACTTCAGCTACATCCACCTCCTCGCTGTTCCTACCCTGTGCTGGCTCCTTCCTGGCCTCAGGACCTTTGCAGTTGCTGTTCCCTCCACTGGGGCTCTGCTTCCCCAGGCAGCTGCATGGTTCCTCCCTTGCTTTATTCATGTCTCTGCTCAATCTCATCCCTCAGAGGTGACCCCTCATTAAAACAGCCTCACCCCTGCCACTCTATCTCGTCATGCCGTTCTAATTTTCCTCACAGCCCTGATGTGATGTTATTTGTTCTCTTATTCATGTTGTTGGGTGTCTGTCACTCCACCAGTGTCAGCTTGACAAGAGTGGGGACTCTGATGGTTTGATTCACAGCTGAGGCCTGGCTCATGGAAGGACTGAGCTCCATAGGATTTTCTTGGCTGTAATCTTTATGGAAGCAAATCGCCAGGCCTTTCTTCCCTGGTGTTGCTGGGTGGATTTGAACTGCCAACCTTTAGGTTAGTAGTCGAGCACAAGCTGTTTGTGCCACCGAGGGACCTGCCGTCATAAATAGAAGGTACCTGTGAAAATATCCCTGGAGAAGGACATCATGCTTGCTAAAGTGGAGGGTCAGGGAAAAAGAGGAAGACCCTCAATCAGATGGACTGACACAGTGGCTGCAACAATGGGCTCAAGCACAACAACAGACCAGGCAGTGTTTCATTCTGTTGTACATGGGGTTGCTGCGAGTCAGAGCCCACTCGACAGCACCTAACAACGACAACAAGCAAGGATTAAACGTTAAAGACAGAGCAGCGCCAAGGAAGACTTTTTCACTGATGTAATGGAACTTGAAAGCAATGCAGAAAGGGATTCAGGGTCTCCTTATTGGGCTCATTGTTATTTAACTTGGGGCTGGTCTGCAGGGTGAGGGAGGTGTAGGCAGGATAGGAGAGTGGCCCCTTCTCTAGGTGAGGGAGTGCCTGAGGCTTCACAAGTTCTTGGGGAAGGACCCGGTGTCCTTGGAAGACCGTGTTGATACAGTGCCAAAAGCACCGGACAGGGGGTCTGGGGGTGTGGGCCTGCCCCTGCTCTGCTCTGGGCCTCTGTATTACTGTCAATGCAGGAAGTGATAATACCAGCAGCGGGAGCTCCAAGGAGGTGAGAGAAGAGAAAGCACTTTTGTGATGGGAAAAGTGCTGGATGTCTGGGTTTATTGTCCGCATCCTACCCTCACACACCCTTCTACCCTTGGGTAAAGTCCCAGCTGTCTTCCAGAGCTTAGAGGACCTGCGTGACCTGGGTGCCCTGGGTGACCTTGCTTCCTGCGCATATCCCCTCCCCCAGCCCCAAACCCCATTCTGTTCCCCTCCCTCCCATGCTCTCCCTGGATCCCTCCTGCTCATCCTTCCAGCCTCAGCCCAGATGTCACCTCATCCCAGAAGCCTGCCCTGACCCCCTGAAGAGATTAGGGCCACCCTCATCTGGGACCTCAGCTGCCTGTGCTTCCCCCATCACCAGGGCTTCAAACTGGTTCTGGTTCAAACCCCTGCTGAGAATTGTCATTTCTAACAAGTTCCCAGGTGATGCTAATGCTGCTGGTTAGGGGCCAATTCTGAGAACCGCTAGTAGAGCAGTGGTTCTCAATATTTGATATACATAAGAATCACCTGGAGATCTTGTTAAACTGTGAATTTTGATTCAGTATATCTGCAGTGGGAATGCAAATTCTCAGCAGGGGTTCCAACCATAACAGACTGGTTTGCAGCCCTGCATGTTACATCCCTAACCACTCAGAACTGTTATCACCTACTGGCCTCTCAGTCTCTCCAGCTAGCTTCGGGCAACAGGCAGCAGAGAGCAAGTATGTCTTGTATCCCCAGCCTCTGCCTCAGTGCTGGGTGCATACTAGGAGCACAGCATATTTGTTGAATGAACAGGTGATTATTATTAATTTCCTATTTCCTTGGGGGGCTCAGAACGGGCAATTGGCCCTTTGCTCATTCATTGTTGTTATTAGGTGCTGTCAAGTTGGTTCTGACTCATAGCGACCCTATGTACAGCAGAACGAAACACTGCCCAGTCCCGCACCATCCTCACAATCGTTGCTATGCTTGAGCCCGTTGTTGTAGCCACTGTGTCAATCCACGTGGTTGAGGGTCTTCGTCTTTTTCGCTGACCCTCCACTTTACCAAGCATGATGTCCTTCTCCGGGGACTGGTCCCTCCTGATAACATGTCCAAAGTAAGCGAGACAAAGTCTTGCCATCCTTGCGTCTAAGGAGCATTCTGGCTGTACTTCTTCCCAGACGGATTTGTTTGTTCTTTTGGCAGTCCATTGTAGATTCAATATTCTTCACCAACACAGTAATTCAAAGGCATCAATTCTTCTTGCGTCTTCTTTATTCATTGTCCAGCTTTTGCATGCATATGAAGCGATTGAAAACACCATGGCTTGGGTCAGGTGCACCTTAGTCCTTAAAGTGACATCTCTGCTTTTTAACACTTTAAAGAGGTCTTTCGCAGCAGATTTTCCCAATGCCATGCATCTTTTGATTTCTTGACTGCTGCTTCCATGAGCGTTGATTGTGGATACAAGTAAAATGAAATACTGCTCATTCATTATTCACTTGCAAATATTGATTGAGAACCTACTATGTGCCAGGCACTGTGCTAGGCATGGGAAAGACAGACAGAGCTTCTGCCCAAGTAGGGGAGGCAAAGAAAGCCAAGAAAACAAAATATAAAATAATTTCAATGTTACTGGTGCTGTGGAGATAAGCAGGGGCTGTGGAAGAGAGTGTTGGAGGGCTTCATGGAGGAGGTGACATTTATTTGCACTGTGACTTGGATGAGAAAGAGCCAGCCAGGGGAAAACCAGGGGAAAGGCATTCCCAGCAGCAGAAACAGTGTGTGCAAGGGCTCTGAAGTGAGAACCAGCTGGGCCTAGTGAGGACCAGAAAGATGACCCAGGGTTGGGGTGAAGGGAGGGAGCAGGCAGGCAGTGCATGAGGTCTGAGAGGGAGTCAGGGCCCATCAGAAGGGCTGTCCTGAATCAGGGAAGGCCAGTGGAAGGTTTTAAGTGAGAAGAGGTTGGAGTCTGATTTATATTTTAAAAGCTGCCTGCCCCTGCGAGGAGGGAGAGCCGGAGCCTGAGGAGCAGAAGCAGGGCGGTGTCCGGGCAGAGATGGACCAGCGGAGCCCATTCAGCCTCGGCCAAGGTGTGCAGGTCCAGGCCTGGGAAGCCAGGTCAGGTACTGGGTGTTCAGAGGGAATGGTGGGGGATGTGGGCAGGGCCTCTGGTGTCAGTGGGGTCTTTCTCTGGGCCTTAGAGAGAGAAAGAGAGGCGAGGCTCATCCTTCTCCAGCAGGCTCATTTGTATCTGATCTGCATACATACGAAGTACAGGGTTCAAGTTGAAATTTGCAAAGGCCTGTGCCAGCCTCCTGGATGGAGGGTGTTGGTGTGCTGGGTTAAGTTTCCACAAAGATTTTGCCCTCAGGACACGACCTTCCTTTTCAAGAGGGGCTGTAGCCTCCCCACCCCACTCTGGCCTGGCCCTGCCATCTGGGGTTGGGGAGGGGCCCCAAGGACAAGGCTGGTTCTTTTCTTGAGGGTTCTGCTATGAGGACAAAGAGTCCCTACTCCCGGAACCCGCTTCCCTGCAAAATCCCATCTGTTAGGCCAGCCTTTGACCTTCAACCTCACCGGCAGTGCAGGGTGGGGGAAGGAAGGCTTCGTCCCCTGCCTCCCCACGGGAGTTCCAAGCCTCTCCTCCCAGCCTCTGCCATCTGTCCTGGGTAGTGCAGACGTCTTCCTGCCTCTGCTACCTGCTCTTCCCTTTCCGGGCCTCAGTTTCCCTGGGCATCACATAGAGGTGGGATCAGATGGGTTTCCCGAATATGAGTGACTAGTGTTTCACTTTTGTAATTGTTGGCATATCCATGACCTACCTGTTCTGTTGTTGACTTAATATATATATTTTAAATTGAACTTACTCTCCTTTACTTAAATAGATTTAATTTAAACATTTTCTGTTAAAACCACTATCGATTTTATACCACCTCTATAAGTGGACAAAAACCCTGGTGGTGTAGTGGTTAAGTGCTACGGCTGCTAACCAAAAGGTCAGCAGTTTGAAACCAGGAGCCGCTCCTGTGGGGCAGTTCTACTCTGTCCTATAGGGTCACTATGAGTTGGAATCAACTGGACAGCAACGGGTTTAGGGGTCTGGTAAATGGAAAACCAGTAGCATTGGCCATAATTAGAAAAATACTGGAAAAAATAATGGTATGGAAAAAAACAGTGTTATTAAGTTTTAGTGTAGCCTGAGGTGAAAGAAGCCACACACAAAAGGCTGTCACACAAAAGGCTGTATAAATGTATGATTCCATTTAAAGATATTCTGCAAAAGGCAAAACTGTAGAGAAAAAAACAGATTGGTAGTTTCCAGGGGCTGAAGAGGGGGAGGGAATTGACCGTAAGTTTCA
>NW_004443944.1:33286839-33300940 GCF_000243295.1 Trichechus manatus latirostris
CCTGTTCGCTGATCTCTGATAGGAGTCCAAGATGGCAGATCCGTGCTGCGGTAGCTGATAGGGGACCTCTGCATGCATCTCTCCTCAGGCTCTGTTCTCGGTCAGTTTGTTATTCCATTCAGTACTTGGCTGAGTTCTTTATCTCTTCATTTGATGGTTAGGGTTTCAGGATTGACGTGTGACTGTGTTTGACTTAGTTTTTCTGATCTGTCCTGCGGAGGGACGGCGTGGTGCTTCTGACTATAGCGTCATGTTGCCCAGAAGTCCGGAAACTATTTCTTAATTGTGGTGGTTACAGACTGTGTACATACGTAAAAAAAAAAAATCATTGATTGTATACTTAAAACTGGAGAATTTGATTGTATGTAAATGACACCTCCAAAAGACAAATTAAAAAAAAGAAAAGAAAAATTTAAGTTTAGCCCCAAGTCTGAAGCCTCCTCTCTTTGTTAAAATTAGCGAGTGGGGGGGAGGTACTTACAACAGAGGAACACCAAATTAAGCCCTTCTCCTTGAGGTACCCAGAAATGTTGAAAGAGAATCGAAGAGGGAATAACTAATTCTAGAGTTATGCTAACCACTACTGTAGCCTTGTGTGGCTATTTAAATGTAAACTAATTAAAATTAAATAAAATTTAAAGTTTAGTTATTCAGCCATACTCGCCACATTTCAAGTTTTCAAGAGCCACATATGGGTGGTGGCAACAGTACTGTACAAATACAGTGTATTTACATCCTCACAGAAAGTTCTAGTGGACAGTGCTGCCCTAGAGGATTTATCTGATGCATACTAGTTAAAATTGACATCCTCCCTTCTCCCTACTTTGGGAAACACTGGGTTTGATTTTACCAGTTGCCATAGAGTTGACTCCAACTCATGGCAACCTCATGTGTGTTAAAGTAGAACTGTGCTCCAGAGAGTTTTCAATAGCTGGTTTTTCGGAAGTAGATTGCCAAGCCTTCCTTTTGAAGTGCCTCTGGATGGATTCAAACTGCCAGCTTTTTGATTAGCAGCTGAGCTGCATCAATCATTTGTACTACCCAGGGACTCCAGGCTTAATTTTAACCTCTGTTAAAACCACCATCTCTTTCCACTCACTTGCCCTGTGTTAGATGATGACCTGAGAGCCATTTCAGTTTGCACCGTCCATGATTCTACAGAGCTGAGCATGCTGGGAGTCCAGGACTTTCCACTGAGGGAATTCTAAGGATTTAAAGACCTCAGGATTCAACAATTCTGGAATTCTTGGCTTCAAATCCTGCTCCTGGAGTTTGAAGGAGTTGGAAGTGAAGAGGTGATGAGGCCCAGCTTGGGCCAATTCTAGCCTGATCCTCAGGTTTGTCTGACCCCTCCCTTCTCAGCATCCCTGGCCCCAGCCTGTGCCTAACCCCAGAACAGTTTATTGAAAACCCCCAAATGTTCTGAGTTGGCATCTAGCTAGGCTGGCTCCAGGGTACGAGCAGGTGTGTTCTCTGCCGAGGTTGATCTTTATAATCTTTGATATAGTCATTAGCATTTTTCCAGTTGCTGTTGAGTCAGCTTTGACTCCTGGTGACCCCATGAGTGTCATCGTAGAACTATGCTCCATAGGGTTTTCAATGGATGAGTTTTCAGAAGTAGATCACTGACTTCTGGCTTCTGCAGGACATGGTGGAGGAAGCCGTGAAAAAAGTTCAGGAAAGGCATTCCAGGCAGTAGGCCCTGAGGGGAGGAATGGGGTGGTGGGTGGGCATGGCTCCAAGCAGCTGGATGTTGCTGGGGTGGGCTGCACAGGGCCTGCGTGGGGGTGGAGGCTGGGGAACGCTGGGGTCTCAGGTGCTCCTCTTGGGCTGAGCCCTCCCCCATCTGCCACGTGCAGCTACGCATGCACCCATAGGTGTCCAGGCTACACACTTCTGCATGGGAACCAGATCAAGTGGGGCCCCATGAACTTGATGTTTTGGGATTGACATTTTGGTAGCTGCTCTGACCCCACCTAGCTTAGACTGAAATCCTTTCTAAGGACAGAAATCCAGAACCCCAGCTGGCTTGTGTATTTGAGGAGTCTTCCCAAGTTTACTCAAGATAAATGTTATTGCCTCCATTGTAGAGATGGTGAGACAGAGGCTCAGAGATGGGAAGGATGCAGCCCAGGGCCACACCATCTGGAAACTGAGAAGTGATCCACAGTGTGGCTGAGCCATCGGGTGTGTTCTCAGGCCTGGAATGTGACCATAGGAAACTGGGCCTGATTCTTTTGCAGATGCAACCTGGTTCTCTGGAGGCATTGATCACCATCAATGAGAGGCATGGGCTGCAGGGAACAGGACAGTCTCTCTGTCTGCAGCCTGGTCTTAGCAGGGAGGCAACTGTGCTTTAAAGGGGGCACTGGAAAAAGATAGGTCTCCTGGAGAGAGTGACATTTGAACAGAGACCTGAAGGAAGTGAGGGAGCAGCCATGTGACTGTCTGGGGGAAGAGCAACCTTGGCAGAGGGAACAGCAAAGGCCCTGTGGTCTGAGGATGCTTGGTGTATTTGAGAAGCAGCACCAGGGCCAGTAATCAAACAAGGGGGGCTGGGAGGGAGGGTGGTAGGAGATGAGGTTGACAGGGGTCAGCTCCCGAAAGCCGTGGTATTCAGAGAGTGTTGGGGAGCCCTTGGAGGACTTGGGGCAGGGGGAAGTGACACTTTGGGACATGCTGCCTCTTGAGCTTTTATCGATCAAACAATCTCATAAGAACAGCAGCAAGATCACCAGCTACAGCGCGGTGATCAGACAGGGTGCTGGGTGGTTTACAGGCGCCAGCTGTGACTCTCACAAGCCTGGGAGGTAGTCATGGTTGGCTCTTATTTTACAGATGAGGAAACTGAGGCTCAGAAAGATGGAGGGATTTTCCCATGACCCCAAATGTTTCCTCTGGCTGCTGCACTCTTCCTCACCTGCCCCATTCCTTTGTCTACGGGGCTGGCAGGCTCAGTTGTCCTCAACCCTGGTGTCTTAGTTGTCTAGTGCTGTTATAACAAATATCACAAGTGGGTGGCTTTAAAGAACGTAAATTTATTTTCTGACAGTCTGGAGGCTAAAATTCCAAATCAGGGTCTCAGCCATGTTGATTCCTTCCTTGTAAATAGCCCTGGACATTCCTTGGTTCCTTGGCTTGTAGACTATTTTCACATGCTCCGCCACCTCCCCCATGTGTGACTCTCTGTGTGTCTAATCTGTTCTTTTTACTATTCAGAAGTGATTTGATTTAGAACCCACCCTACTTGGGTATAATCTGATTAACATAACAAAGAAAACCCTATTTCCAGACAGAATTACATGTGGATTTAATCCATAACACTGGCTGCACACTGGACTAACCTAGGGTAGCATTTCCCAGGGATGGCCACACCTGATATCTCCCATCCCACAAGCTTGGCCAATAGAATATAATAGAAGTAACGGGGAATGACTTCCAAGGCAAGGTCATAAAACCACCACCACTTCCACTTTGGTCTCTGGAATTGCTAGTTCTGAGGGAAGCCGGCTGCCATGTCATGAGGATGCTCAAGCAGGTCTGTGGAGAAGCCCAGGTGCAGATGAACTGAAGCTCCCAGCCTATATCCGCACAAGCTTGCCAGCCATATGAGTGAACTACCCTGTCAAGCCTTCAGATGAGACTGCATGTAAGGCCCTGAGCAAGAACTGCCAAGCTAAGCCCTTTCTGAATTCTTGTCCAACAGAAATGATGTGAGAGAGAAAAACGATTGTTGTTGTATTAAGTCACTAAATTTTGTGATGATTCATTATGCAGCATTAGATAACGCCTAGGGACTTTTACGGAAACCCTGGTGGCATAGTGCTTAAGTGCTGTGGCCGTTAACCAAAAGGTCGGCAGTTCAAATCTACCATGCACTCCTCGGAAACTCTATGGGGGCAGTTCTACTCTGTCCTATAGGGTCGCTATGAGTCAGAATTGACTTGACAGCAACGGGGTTTAGGGACTTTTGCAAATTCCAGTGCTCAGGCTGCACCTCAGACCCATTACATCTGTATCTCTGGGGGTAGGGCCCAGGCAACAGGACACTCATGTGCCACCAAGGCTGAGACCCACTGGGAGAGCTCCTGCTCAGCTTGCAGCTTCAGCTCAGGCAGCCTTCACAGACCCTCAGCCAGGTTAGGTGTCTCTCCTCTGGGCTCCCACAGCCCCCTGTGCTGACCCAGCCTGTGCCTGTTGGCAAGCCATGCTTAATGAACATTTTGTGTCTGTCTCCCCCACTAGAATGTGGGCTCCATGAGAACAGAGGTTTCTGGTGAGTCCTTCCAGAGAAGTTCAGATGTAAGCAAACACATATAGAGAGAACACCCTTTAAATTAAATGAAACAAGATAAAATACAGCCACAGGGTACACAGGCGACAGAGCGCTGACATCTGAGGCTGATTTCATCTCAGTTTCGAGCTGAGTGGAGAAAAAACTGCCAAGGTCAGGGTTCTGGAGGGGACAAATCCCACACACTGAAGGAGCCATCGGCCTGTCAGCAGGGCAGATGTTATTGTTGCTCAACTCGTGCTGGGTCAGGATAAGACCATGAAGATCGCTGGCTCCCTCTGATCTGGGTGCAGTTAATGACAGTTTGTCCTTATTCTTAGTCCTCCATCCCAGACTGGAGGGGGCCAAGGACTGGGACGCTGCTATCACCCTGAATTGGCACCAAGTGCTTAGAATATCCTCAAAGGAAACATCAATATACTGTTGGCATGTGAAGATGCCCAGAGTTCTAGAACCCAATATGCCCAAATTATCTTTTTTCATATGGCATGTTTTGGGGTCCAGGGGAAATTCCTTCTGCTGTGGTTTGCTTTACTTTCTTAATCTGGGGAATAAGCCTCAGGTGTTTTTGTTTATTTTGCTTTGTCATCAGCTGGAAGGCATGCAGGACAGAGGAAAGCTTTGAAGATGCAAGGGTCAGCACGGCCTTTATCCAAGCATCTCAGTATATCCCAACACCTGATTACGGTTGTACAACATCTCAGAGAAGAATCCGACCACAATACCATTGTTGTCATTCCCGTTTTAATAACAGGGAAGTCAAGGGCTGGGAGGGACCCTAGCAAGGTACTCACAGGGTCATATGCATTTGTAACATTTACCAAAGTAAGATATTTTAACCTCACTCTGTTAAAGCCACCATCTCTTTCCACTCCAACTTCTCTTTGTGTCAGATGATGTTGGGGTGGGTTTGAGCATTTTGGGGTTCTGGCTAAGGGGACCTTGAGTTGGGGACACATTTAGTTTGGGTTTAATGGGATATGTTTATGTTGTTTCCAGTAATTTTTTTTTTTTTGTGAATAGTTTAGTTAGGAGCCCTGGTGGCACATGGTTAAGAGCTCGGCTACTAACCAAAAGGTCGACCTTGGAAACCCTAGGGGGCAGTTCTTCTCTGTCCTGTAGAGTCACTGCGAGTTGGAATTGACTCGATGGCAACACGTTTGTTTTTTTGGAGGTTTTAAAAAATTATTTCTAACTGACCTGGTATAGGAGCCCTGGTAGAGCAGTGGTTAAGAGCTGTGGCTGCTAATCAAAAGGCTGGCAGTTTGAATCCACCAGCCGTTCCTTGGAAACCCTGTGGGGCAGTTCTACTCAGTCCTATAGGGTCGCTATGAGTTGGAATCAATCCGAAGGCAACGGGTTTGGGTTTTTTTTGACCTGGTCTAAGAATGGCTTCCAGGAATACACTTACCCCTTGAACTATCCTGACTCAATTGGTGTTGTGACGTGATGGTGCAGGGTTAGAGGTCATATTTCAATATGAATGGCCTTACATCACCCAACACCAGAAGTATCTGAGTACTAGAGAAGAAGTTTGAAATTTACGTACCTGTGGTGCCAGAAGCTAGTTTGTGGAAAGTATTACATAGGTATGTCAAATAGGTAATTAGTAAAGAACAATGTTATTTTTCTGGGTTTTGTAATGTTTGTGGGATTTGTCAAGTTTTAAAATCTTGTCATTTGTGATAGTTTCTTTTATCTTTCTAACCAACTATTGACTTTAATACCTAATTTTATATTCTTTGCTTTAAAGAATCCTCCTTAAATTTTATAAAATTTCAGGCTGCACAAAGCCTGGACCTGCTCGTGCTCAGCTTTCTCTTGTGTCTTCCAGGATCACAGGACCAGCCTAGCCTTCCCTCACTGCTGCTGCCACTGCCAATGAGTTCTTGCATATTTACAAAGGAAGGTAACAGAGTGGTGCAGGTCACTGGCTCTGGATCCAGACAAAGCTGAAGTTTCTCACCTATAAAATGGGAACAGTGATAGGATCTCTTTCCTCAGATTACAATGAAGTCAAGGGAGATAATCTGTGTAAAGCCTCAAGCACAATGTAGCAGAGGGTACAGTTCGTCCTAGGTTTGATATTTAGCTGGTGCTCTGATAAAGACTCCTTGTTTATGACAGTTTCTGTTCTGATTCAATTGGTGCCCAAGCCAGAGTTCAAAATCATTGTTAGCTACTGACATATATTAATGCTCCCTTCTACTCTCTGCCCCTCAAGGGTTGTATACTTAAGTGCTCAATCATTGACAAGGCAATGAAAGAATGAAAGACAGCAGCCAGAATAGAAAACAGAGGCAGGCTCCAAACTGAGCAATGCCCTAGACCCAAACAGTTACTCACAGTTAAAAAATTAACCTTGAGGAGCCCTTACTTTATTCTAACCTCCTTTAAAAAAAAAAAAAAAGTTTTCTTTTTCTTGACATTTTTAAGTATTGAGAATTTGGAAATTCCACAAAAGCACGAAGAAGAAATTAACTGCTGTTACTAAAAACAAAACAAACAAACCAAACTCGTTGCTATGGAGTCGATTCCGACTCATAATAGATGATAATATACCTATATACATGTGGCATCACGATTATGTACTTAATGTATATCTATGCTGTACAAACTGCTTTGAAACATATTTTAAATTTAATGCAATCTTATCATTTCTCCTGTATCCTGAAGTGTCTTTTAACTATACCATTTTTAATGAATGCATAATATTCTTCTTCAAAAAATCGGGATAATTAAAGGCACCTGTTTGATCTCAGAAGGTTATCGCGAGCACTGACAGTTATATCATGTCAAGCTGCCTGGCATGTAAAAAGCTCAGTAAAAATCCAAAAAACCTCGTTGCCGTCGAATCGATTCCGACTCAGAGAGACCCTGTAGGAGAAAGTAGAACTGCCCCATACGGTTTCCAAGGAGAGGCTTGTGGATTTGAGCTGCTGACCTTTTGGTTAGCGTCCAAACGCTTAACCACTGTGCCACCAGGATGGACTTATATAATCAACCCCTTTCCGCTGGTCATTTAATTTTTTTCTCTGTTTTGCTATGGGGAATAACGCTGGACTATACTAATCTTTGCTCATATTTTGATCATTTTTTTTAGGACAAATTTCGGGACTGCAGTGTATGCCATTTTAAAACCAAGCCACTCATCGTTGTGCAGCTAGGGGAACAGAGAGGAAGTGACTTGCCCGGGGTCACATGGCAAGTTAGCTGCAAAGTAGGGACTAGTAACAGTCCAGAGGCCCCAACTGGTGCCTCTTTCAGGTGGGGACCCAGAGGAAGTCCCGTCTGGGAGACGAGGAGAGAAGAAGAAAAAGAACTAAGCGCCCGGACGACAGCAGCCGCCGGAAGAAAGTGCGACCGACAGGGAAGGGGCAGAGCCGCCGAGTAGCTGCGCCTAGTTCAAGAGGTCGAAGCTAAGTCGTCGCTTGGCAACCCGGGCGGCGCGGAGTTCGAACGGAAGCAGGAGACCAATCAGGATGTCCGGGACGAACCATTCCGGCCGAGGGGTGTGTGTGTGTGTTTGTGTGTGCGGCGAGCTCACTTCCCTTTCCTCGGATCTCCGGACCTTCGCTCCAGCGGGGGCCTTCGGAAAATCAAGGCATCTCCACTCGGGTGGAAAAGGCAGCTCGAAGAGGCCCTCGGGGTTGGGGCCTCCCGGGCCGCGTTGGGAGCGGCCACTCCCAGCCCGGGTCCGAGCTGTCAGCCTTTCCGAGACCTGCGGTAGAGGAACGACGACTCGCGTAGCGCGGATTCCAGGTGAGAGTACGGGTAGTCCCGGGCGAGAGCCCGGGTCTGGCGGGGGTGGGTGGGGTCGCGGTTCTCTCAGCGCCTGCTGTTTTCGTCCTCACTGCGTCGTATCTGCGAGAAGGTGGTGTTACCCCATTTCACAGATGAGGACGCTGAGGCTTAAGAGAGTCAGGTGGCCCAGCCCGGAGATGTATGGCAGAGAATCCAGTTCCGGTCTTTCGGCTCCACGTCGCAGCCTAGATGTGCCTAGAAACGCCCAGACGCAACTGGTGGTCACTTTCTTAGCCTCTTAGGGGTAAGGTCCGTAGACACCTGGCTGGATCACCTCCTTCTCGCACTCCCCCACCCCACCCCGCGTCGTTGGGTCTGTCTTCCCTTCACCAGAACGCCATGGGTTGGACTAAGTGCTCATTTGGGGATCTTCTGCCTACATTCTTTCTTACAACAAATATTTATTGACTTCACAGTTCTGCCCTCCCCCTTGCCTGTTTTGTTTATCTCAGTAGCGTTTGCCTCATCTGTTGTCCAATGTTTCACTTATTCATGAGTTTATTGTCTTCCCCTCTGGAAAGTGACACAGGGCAGGGGCTAGGGTGAGGCAAGTGGGGCACTCAACCTCCAGCGCAAAATTTAGGGGTGCCCAAAAGCTCAGTAATTAAGGTAGATAATATTTCAGTGAAACATTTTTAAAAATAAAAATTAATACAAAAAATCCATGATAAGCAAAATATCACTGTTGCAGGGTCAGTAACAGTGCTGTCCCAAGCAATATCAGAGCCAAACGGAAGAATTAGAAGCCTGTCTTAAGAATCACACAACTGATGTAAATAACCACATATCCAAAAGTAACATTTCAATGTGACAAGGAATACAATGAGGAGGGGGAGAGGGCTATGAGAGAGCTTAACTGGGGGCCCTGTGGTCAGGGAGGGCTCCTCTGAGGAAGTGATGTTTGAGCTGAGATCTGAAGGTCGGGAAGCTTTACTAGGAAAACAAGTGGTGGGTGGGTGAGAAAATTCCATGCAGAGGGAGCAACAAGGATAAAAGTCCTGAGGTGGGAACAAGCCTGCAGAGGGTGGAGCTGTGGCGGGGAAGTAGAGGAGTGTGGTCTCCAGGGCAGGCAAGAGCTCTGTCCCTGGCATTTGGGCCCTTTGAGGCCAAGTGCTCAAGAGAAAACAGACACACTGGGAGGCAGAGACCTCGGTTCCTGTGTGACCTCAGACATCTCTGTAGCCCTCTCTGGGCCTTAGTTTCCCCATCTGTTCAAGGTCCCATCACCTGAGTGCTTCTAGGTTTAGTGGTGGGCGCTGAAAAAAAATGTTTCCAGGGTGGCAGTGATGGGAGGGGACAAGGGGAAGACTGAACCAGGTTGGGCTGGCTGCGTCCCTCTTCTCTCTGGACCTTGGTGCTTCATCTGGGAAAGGTGGAGGGTGAAATCAGTGTGAGGGGCTGCTAGCACCACTGCCAATGACACTGACCAGCAGCTACCCTGGGCTGGGAACAGGCTGTTGATGTTACCCTTGCTGGCTAGGGGCCCTGTCCCCCACCCCCCACCCCCAATCTCATTCTTGGAGAGTGGAAGGGTTAGCCCGCTGAGCAGTCATTCCAAGAGAGAAATAATATCAACAACTAAAGCTAACATAAATTTATGAATGTATGGATGCATATATTTATTATTTTTTATTGTGGTAAAAAATATATATCTAAACATTTGCCATTTTAATCATTTTTACAATTCAGTACAATTCAGTGACATTACGTTCCGCATGTTGTATAACCATCACCACTATCCATTTCCAATTTTTGTCATCATCCTTAGCAGAAACTCAGTACCCCTTAAGCAATAACTCCATTTTCCCCTCCCACCTGCCCCTGGTAACCACTAATAAAGTTTTGTCTCTATGCATTTGCCTATTCTAGATATTTTATATAAGTGGGATCATACAATATTTGTCCTTCTGTGTCTGACTTATTTCACTCATCATAACATTTTCAAGGTTCATGTTCTGGCATATATCAGGACTTCATTTCTCTTTATGGCTGAATAATATTGCATTGTATGTATATATAACATTTTTTTATCCATTCATCTGTTGATGGACACTTGGGTTGTTTCTACCTTTTGGCTGTTGTGAATAATGCTACAATGAACCTTGGTATACAAGCATCTGTTTGAGTCCCTGCTTTCAGTTCTTTGGCTATACACCTAGGAGTGGAATTGCTGGGTCATATGGTAATTCTGTGTTTAACTTTGAGGAACTGCCAAATTTTTCCACAGCAGCTATAGCATTTGACAATCCCACCAGCAATGGATGAGGGTTCCAATTTTACCACACCCTCACCAACACGTGTTGTTTTCTGTTAATAACCATCCTAGTGAGGGTGAAATCATAGCTCATTGTGGTCTTCTTTAATTTCTTTCAGTAATGTTTTATAGTTTTCTCTGTACTAATCTTTCACCCTCCTGGTTTAATCTATTCCTAGGTATTTTATTCTTTTAGATGCTATTGTAAATGGAATTGCTTTCTTAATTTCCTTTTCAGATTGCTCATTGTGGATGTATAGAAACCCCACTGATTTTTGTATGCTGACCTAGTACCCTGCAACTTTGCTGAATTCACTCATTAGCTCTAGTAGCTTTCTTTAAGGAGCTCGGGTGGCACAGTGGTTAAAGCAGTTGGCTAACCAAAAGGTCGGCAGTATGAACCCACCAGCTGCTTCTTGGGAGAAATACGTGGCAGTCTGCTTCTGTAAAGATTTACAGCCTTGGAAACCCTGTAGGGTCGCTGTGAGTTGGAACTGATTCGATGGCAGTGGGTTCCCGTAGCTTTCTTGTGAGTTCTTTGGGATCTTGTTTACTTATTTATTTAAATGTTGTATAACTATCACCACTATTTATTTCCAAAGCTTTTTTATCACCCTAAACAGAAACTCTGTACCCATTACACACTAACTCCCCATACCGCCTTCTTCCCAGTCCCTGGTAATCTCTACTTTCTGACTCTGTGCATTTGCCTATTCTAAACATTTCAGATAAGTGGGATCATACAATATTTGTCATTTTGTGTCTGGCTTATTTTCAAGCTTCTTACATGTCATAGCATGCATCAGAACTTTATTTCTCTTTATGGCTGAATAATATTCCATTGTATATGTTTACCACATTTTGTTTATCCATTCATCTGTTGATGGACACTTGAGTGGTTTCCATCTTTTGGTTGTTGTGAATAATGCTACAATGAACAAGTATCAGTTTGAATCCCTGCTTTCAGGTCTCTTGGGTATACACCTAGGAGTGGAATTGCTGGGTCATAAGGTAATTCTAATTTAATTTTTGATAAAGCTAACATTTATTGAACATTTTATGCATGTTATTCTAGTGGGAGGTCAACTTGTATGGCCTCCATGGAGTGTAGTTCCACCATCTCTGTCACAGTTAACAAGTATTGTCCCCTGATTCAGCTGTCTCATTTCAGGTATTTCTTCTTGGCAAAATGACATAGGTGCAGGGACACTGCAGCATGATTTGTAATAGGAGGGACTGGACACACACTGGGTGGTGCAAATGGTTAACATGCTTGGCTACTAACTGGAAGGTTGGCCTTTTGAGTTCATCCAGAGACATCTCAGAAGAAAGGCCTGGTGATCGACTTCCAACGAATCAGCCACTGAAAATCCTATGGAGCACAGTTCTACTCTGACACACATGGGGTCACCATGAATGGGGGTTGCCATGAGTGGGAATCGCCATGAGCGAGAAATCAACTCAATGGCAAGTGGTACTGGTGGACACACACTAAGAATCCACTAGTAGGGGCTGATGGGAAGTGATTCTGTGCAGCTGTGAAAAAGGAGAGGCTGCTCTTTATGTACTGATGTGGCACTAAGAACAACACATTAATGAGTAAAAAGAGCAAGGAGGAAACCAGTACACACAGCCTGTTGCCATTTGTGTAAAAAAAGAGAAAATGTATATGTCCATACTTGCTTCTATTTGCCTAAAATTTCTCTGGAAGGACACACAACTATCTGGTCACAGTGGTAACTGCAGGGAGGGGAACTGAGTGGCTCCTAAGGACAAAGGCAAGAGAGAGGATTTTTTTAACTCTTCCTTTTTATAGCTTTTGAATTTTGAACCATGTGAATGTATCACCTGGTTGAAAATGATACATATGTGATCACTGTGTATTATATATTAATTGTGCAAACAACTGCCCTGTCTGTGATCTGTCACTGACTTGTTGTGTGACCTTGGGCCAGTGTTTTCACAGCTCTGGGCCAAGGTAAGAAGCCATGATGGTGAGCCCCCAAAGCTCAGCCTGGGGCCAAGGGCAATCAGGACAGAAGTGGGTTTGGCTGTGGGTCTGCCTCACCCCCACCATCCCCATCCTGTGTGCCAGGCCCTTCCTGAAAGCTTTGCATGTGGCATCTCCCTCACTCAGTCCCCACTGTAAGCCCCTTTGTCCTTGTTTTCAGAGGTGCAAACCGAGGTCCAGAGGATCAAGCTGGTAGAGGTGGGCAGCTGGTGGGCCAGGCAGGAGGTTGCTGCCCTCGGGGTCCACCCTCATACCCCTCCCGCAGCCTGCTCACCTCTGCCTTCCCTGAGGTTTGTACAAAGCACCCTGGGCAAGGCTGACTCCCGGGCAGGCCAGAGCAGGAGTGTCTCGGGGGGACTCCAGAAATAGTGTGGGGCTGGCACGGCTCTGAAGGGGCCCAGCTGGGTGTCTGTGACCCAGACAGCTGGGCTGAAATCGAGCTGGGCTGCCAGACCGGCTGGCCCCCTCCTGCTGCCTGGAGCCTCTGTGATCCTCCAGCGCAGGCGACGGACTCCATCTCCCACCAAATCTGGGCCAGGCCTCCACTGAAGGGAAAGAGAGAAGCAGGTGGATGGAAGAGGAAGAGGCGGCAAGAATGTCATGTAAATTTATAAATATCAGAAAACACCCCTGCCCAACAATGGATAAACATCACAACACCTCTTGAGCATTTACTATGTACCAAGCACTTTACAAGTATTAAAGGTACAACTATGCACTCCTTTAATTCCCTCAGCTCTATGATACAATTTAGTTACTGCTGTTATAACTTCCATCTTTATTGTTGTTGTTAGCTGCTGCTGAGTTGGCCTCTGATTCATGGTGACCCATGCACAACAAAATGAAACACTGCCCAGTCCTGTGCCATCCCCATGATTGGACCATTGGATCCATAGGGTTTTCATTGGCTCTTTTTCCGGAGTAGATTGCCAGGCCCTTCTTCCAATCCATCTTAGTTACTGCTGTTACAGTTTCCATCTTAAGGGAAACAAGAGAGTACCCGAGAGGTTTAGTAACTTGCCCAAGGTCACCCAGAGCTGGGATCTGAACTCAGGCAGTCTGGCTCCAGACTCTGCATTCTTAATCGTTACTCATGCTACTCTTTTTGCAGCCTCCTAGAGAAGTGGGTCAGGGCTCCAGGCTGACGAAGGCCCCGCCCAGGATCTGGGCACTGGAGGATCTGTTCAGTTGAGTAGTAGTCTTAGTTATCTAGAGCTCCTATAACAGAAATACTACAAGTGGATGGCTTTAACAAACAGAAATTTATTCTCACAGTTTTGGAGGCTAGAAGTCCAAATTTAGGGTGTCGGCTCTAGGGGAAGGCTTTCGCTCTTTGTGGGCTCTAGAGGAAGGTCCTTGTCTCTTCTGAGCTTCTGCTCTTGAAAATTCTTATGTGGCTCGGGGTCTGTCTTCCCCCATCTCTGCTTCCTTAATCGTCTCCTTTTATATTTTGTAAGAAATTGAGTCAAGACACGCCCTACACTAATCCTGCCTCATTAACATAACAAAGACAACCCATTCCCAAATGGGATTGTAACCGCAGGCATAGAGGATAAAATTTACAACACATATATATAGATATTTTTATTTTATTTTTTTCCATACAAAAATTTATACACACATTGTTATGTGACCCTAATTGCTCTCCCCATACTGTGACAGCACACTCCTCCTTTCCACCCCTGATTCCCCGTGTCCATTCAACCAGCTCCTAACCCTCTCTGCCTTCCCATCTCAC
>NW_004443944.1:33301040-33367881 GCF_000243295.1 Trichechus manatus latirostris
GTTTGATTTTTTTTCCTTGCTTTTTCTGTTGTTGATTTCTACTTTTATGGCTTTATGGTCAGAAAAGATGCTTTGTAATATTTCGATGCTTTGGATTTTGTTGAGGCTTGCTTTATGGCCTAATATGTGGTCCATTCTGGAGAATGTTCGATGGGCGTTGGAAAAGAAAGTATAGTTGGCTGCTGTTGGGTGGAGTGTTCGGTATATGTCTATGAGATCAAGTTGACAACACATATTTTTGGGAGACATAATTCAATCCCTAACATTCCACCCTCTGGCCCCCCCCAAATTCATGTCCTACCCACATGCAAAACACATTCACCCCATCACATCATCCCAAAAGTCTTAAATCAACTCCAAGTCTAAAATCTCATCTTCAGCATCATCTAAATCAAATACGGTTAAGCCTTTAGTAAGCATATTCCATCCTGGGGTAAAATTCCTCTTCATCTGTGAACTTGTGAAATCTACAATATAAGTTATCTGCTTCTAAAGTACAATGGTGTAACAGGGACAAAGTAGACATTTCCATTAGAAATGGGAGAAATTGGAGGGAAAGACAGGATAACAGGCACCAAGCAAGTCCAAAACCCAGCAGAACAGTTTACATTAGCTCTCAAGGCTTGAAAATAATCCTCTCTTCTCTGAGACTATCTGGGCAATGGCCCAGCCCTCCAGACTCTGGGTGTTGGCCACACCCTCTGGATTCTGAGTGGAGGCCCCTTGGCCCTGGCTTCAGCTCTGCCTTCCAGGCCCACTGCTTCCTCTGCTTTGGGTGGCTCCATTCTCCTAGACCATCTGAGTGATGACCCTACCCCCTCGGTCCCAGTAGGCCCCATTCTTCTGCCCCTCAGCTTTGTGCTGTGGCCCCATACCCCAGCACACTTTAACGGCAGCTCCACACTCTGGAACCGAGTTGGTGAAGATCCAGCTCTTTGAAACTTAGGAGGCTGTGGCCCCACGCTTTGAGATTCAGGAGACCGTGGCCCCACCCTTTGAAACCGAGAAGGCTCTGCATTGCATGCTCCTTCCAACAGTTCTGCTGAACTTGGAGCTGTTCCAGGGATGGTTCTGTTCTTTTCTTGGAGGATAACAAATATAGCTCCTTTGGCCTGTTTTCTGCTTGTAGAATTCAAAGAGGCAGACAGTGTTTTCCTTTCATCCTGTCTCTGACCCCTTCAGTCTAAGCTGATAGGTTTTCTGCTGTGGTGGTTGGTTAGATCCATCCATCATAGGCTGAATCTCTTTAACAAAAGATTGTGTAACTATGTGCTTGGTGAAAATTCTGGGACACGTGTCCTTGGTTTGTACAACAGAATTTTCCAAATCTTTTAAGTTTTATTTTCATTTCGCACAGTTCATTTTTAAGTCCATCTCTTTCCTCTTGCATTTTAGTGTAAGTGGCAAGGAGAAACTACGCAGTCCCTTTAAGATCTTGCTTAGAAATCTCCTCAGCCAGATATCCAAGTTCATCACTTACAAGTTTTACCTTCTACCAAACATTTGAACATAATTCAGACAAGTTCTTTGCTATTGCATAAAAAGCATTGCCCTTCCTCCATTGTCCAATCACATGTTCATCATTTTCTTTTAAAGCCTCACTAGAAGCATATTTATAGCAATATTCTGTTTCTGGCACCGTATGTATTCTTTAAGAGAGACTTTATAGCTTTCCTCACTTCCTTCTGTACTGTCACCAGAATTGCCTTTGATGTCTATAATTCTACCAACAATGTCTTCAAGGTAATCCAGGTGTTTACTGTTAGGCACCTTAAAACTTATCCATCTTCTACTCATTATCCAATTCCAAAACTGCTTCCACATTTTAGGTATCTGTTAGAGAAGCACCCCACTCTCAGCACCAAATTCTGTCTTTAGTTATCTAGTGCTGCTATAACAGAAGTACCAAAAAGTGGATGGCTTTAACAAACAGAAATTTATTTTCTCACTGTTTAGGAGGCTAGATTTCCAAATTCAAGGTGCCAGTTTGTCATGGATTTAATTGTGTCCCCCTAAAATGTGTATCAACTTGGCTACGCCATGATTCCCAGTATCGTGTGATTGTCCACCAATTTGTCATCTGATGTGATTTTCCTATGTGTTATAAATCCTACCTCTATGATGTTAATAAGGCAGGATTAGAGGCAGTTATGTTAATGAGGCAGGACTCAATCTACAAGATTAGGTTGTATCTTGAGTCACTCTCTTTTGAGATATAAAAGAGAGAAGCAAGCAGAGAGATGGGACCTCCCACCACCAAGAATGAAGAAGCAGGAGGGGGGCGCATCCTTTGGACCTGGGATCCCTGTGCTGAGAAACTCCTGGACCAGGGGAGATTAATGACAAGGATCTTCCCCCAGAGCTGACAGAGAGAAAGCCTTCCCCTGGAGCTGGCATCTTGAATTCGGACTTCTAGCCTCCTAGACTGTGAGAGAATAAATTTCTGTTTGTTAAAGCCACCTACTTGTGGTATTTCTGTTATAGCAGCACAAGATGACTAAGAAACATGGTTCTAGGGGAAAGCTTTCTCTCTGTCAGCTGTGGAGGAAGGTCTTTGTCTCTTCTGAGCTTCTGTTCCTGAACAGTCCTCGTGTGGCTTGGCATCTCTCTTGCCCCATCTCTGTTTCATCTCTTTTAAAAATTTCTCAAAAGAGATTGACTCAAAATATACCCTATACTAATCCTTCCTCATGAACATAACAAAGATAGCCAGTTCCCAAATGGAATTATAACCACAGGTATAGAGATTAGGATTTATAACACATATTTTTGGGGGACATTATTCAATCCATAACAGTAGTCATCACAGTTCACACTTTGATGGCATTTGTCATGCGCAGCCTCATCCTGGGAAGAAGCACTGTTATGAGTCCCATTTTACAGTGGGAGAAACTGAGGCATAGAGAAGTTGCAAATCTTACCCAAGGTCTTAGCTAATCACTGGAGAAGGGGGGACTTGCCCCCAGGCAGGCTGGTTCCAGAGTCCATGTTCCTGTCACCTACAGAGGTGGCCAGAGGATGGGGTTTGGACATAGTATGTTTGGAGAAAGAACTAGGTTCAGCTAGAAGTCACCAGAGTCCTGCTTGCATGAGGGCATCTGGAGGCTGGAGGAGCTGAACAGGTGGGAGAGGCTCAAGCAGGGTAGATGGTTGGTGGAGGCTTGGTGATAAGGGGCTTTGGCCTTTGAGGTGGCCTGGGGTCCAGTCTAGCTGCTTGGTCAATGGTGTTCCCTTTTGTGCTTAGTTCTTGGAGGAATAAAGCAGAAGGGTATGATGAAGCTCCCAGCCCAGTGTAGGGAACAGGGAACAGGTGACAAATAAGGAAATGTTTAAAATGACAGGATATGAGTGCTTGAAAGGGAATAATTGGTGGGAGCTTCTCAGGTGGACTGGGAGGCCTCTCTGAAAGGCGATATTCAATGTGAGACCTGAAGGAGGTGAGGAAAGAGATCCCAGGCAGAGAACAGTAGGTGCAAATGCCCTGAGGCAGGAGAGAGAACTTGGTGTGTTCAGGAACAGCAGGGCTGAGTGGCTGGAATAGCGGAGAGGTTGGAGATGAGGGTGAAGAGGTGGGCAGGGGCCAGAACCTGTAGGGCCTGAGGGCTGAATAGGGAGTTTTAATTTTATTCTAACAGGATGGGGAGTCACAGGAGGGTTTAAGCAAAGCAGTGATGAGATCTGAATTTTGTTGGAAAAATATTGCCTTATCAATACCTCCATTTTACAGCTGAGGAAACCGAGAGCCATAGCCATAGCCAGGGAGTAGTTCTTGAGGTGGCTTTTCCTTTTGGGGACCTGGGAGCGGGAGGATGTTGTAGATTCCTCAGGAGTCCCTTGGGGGACATACCTGGTGAGTGGCCAAAGCCTAACACTGAAGACTGTCTCCTCAACATTCCCTCCCCAGACCCAGGCCTGGGTTCAAACCCCAGCTCTGCCATTTACCACCTGTGTGACCTAGGGTGAGTGGATCCACTTTTCTGTGCCTCAGTTTTCTCATCTGTAAAATGGGTATAAAAGTAATACCTACCTCACAGGCTGTGAGGACTAAATGAGTTAACATACATAAAGAGCTTAGAACAGTGCCTGGTACCAGGCACATAGAAAGTGCTCAGAAATGATTAGTTCTTGCCTATTTTATTATGAAATTTTAAATTATTACTGTTGCTTTTACTACTATTACTACTATTACTGCCTGACTGAGCCCCTCGCACTCCCACTGTTGTTGCCTTGGTGGAGGACCAGAGGGGGAATGGTGGTCTTGCCACTCCCAGCCTCAGCCCAAAATCAGGCTCCAGGGGCTGGAGGAGGCTCAGGGCTGACTCACTCCCAGGGGAGGAGAACTGTCTTCTGAGTCACTTCCTGCCCCTTATGACCCCCACCCCAGTTCTGGTCCAGCCTTCCCAACTTCTCCCCCACCTCCCCGTCCTGGCACAGACATGTAACTGGGCCCCCCTTGGCCTCCCCAGGGCTCAAGTCTGAGGCCTGGTGGGCATCTCCTCCTTTGGGCCTCAGGACCCCTGTGGAAAATAGCCTGATCACATGTGCCCACCTGAAGTGACATAATAGGGCTTGGGCTGGCAGGGGAGAGTCACCTTCTTCCCAGGGATTCCTTCCTGCAGGGCTGCAGTCTCCTTACCTGTAAAATGGGGAGTAAATAGTACCTTCCTCGCAGGGGGGCCCGGAACTACGTACAGCGCCTGGCACTCAAATATTCTAGCCACTGTTGTTGTTGTTATTATTACTACTGCTGTTGTTGCCAATGTTTACAGCTTGCACTAAGCTTGGAGGTTTGCCTGGCACTCTCAGGCCCATAGAGCTCACACTGGCCTGGCTGAGAAAGAGGGACTTTCCTCATGTGACAGAACGGAGGGCCAGAGAGGTCCAGCAACTTGCCCAGTGACACACAGCTAGAAGGGGTTGGCATTCAGACTTGGTCTGGAGGAAAGGTGCCCAGGTTGGACTCCCAGGGTGACTTTGGGCAAGTGACTCAGCCTGTCCCAGCTTCAGTTTTCCATTAGTTAAATGGGGGTAATAATAGAGCTCACCTCATAGGGGTTGTTAGGAAGATTAAAATGGGTTAATTGATACCAGAAAAAGCACCTTCCAGTGCTTGAGAGTGAACATTAGCTGGCGGCGACTGGGACTGTGCCTCTCTGGGGGGGTTCAGTTTTTCCATCTCTAGGATGGGTCCGCCTGCCTGAATAGGTCACGGGGTCCCCACGAGCCAGATGTGCAGATAGACCTAGTACAGCTGTGGGGTGGGCGGGCCCCGGCTCTCGGAAGAGCTTGGGGGTGGGCCGGAGGCGGTCAGGCCCTGCTCCTAGCGCCTAGCTAGCTGCTAGCTTGCCTGGGCTCGGGTTCCGGCCCCTGCCTGGCTCTTCTCCTTTTTCGAGTAACACCTAGGCTGCCGGGCTCACCTGCCCGCAGCCGCCGGAAGTTGCGCAAACTCAGGTTACCTGAGCCCCAGGTGGGCCGGGCCGGAGGATCGCAGGATAGCGGCGCGGGCGCAGCCAGGTACGTGCAGGCCGGGGCGGGGAGCGCCTGGCTGAGGTGGGAGACGGCTCGGGCACCCCTTCCTCCCCTGAAAGGCGGGGACGAGGCGAGGTCTCACCTTCTGGCCCGCACAGGACCGCAGGGATCGTGTCGTCAGCCCCCTCATTCCAGAGCCAGGCCAACCGGGGTTCAGAGTGGGGCGGCGAGCCGTCGGAAACACACAGCACGCCGTCCCGCCCGTGGCCCCCTCCGCCGCCGGGGGCCCCCAAGATTGCCTCGAGGTGGGAAAGGGCAGACTCTGAACGGAGCTCGGCCCCTTACGCCTGCCGTCTGGCCCCGGAGAGCCCTTGGGGGCAGGAGCGGGGCTGGGCTGCGTGCCCGGAGCCTCCGCATTTGGGGGCATTTGTGGGCAGCGTTTGAAATTCCGTGCCCAGTGGGTGGGGTTGGGGCATTGGGCGTGAGAAGAGGCCTCAGAGGGGACATTGAGTCCCACCTGGGACCCTGGGTTCAACTCACAGGAGCCGCTGCACCTGTGTTTGCCCACCTGTGAAATGTCTCTTTTTCAGGTCAACGCACTGATTTAGCCTCTGTCATGTGCCTGCCTTGTGTTCGGCTCCGCCTCGGACAGACCCTTCTAGAGGGTGCTTAGAGACCCCCACAAGGGGGTGGTCTGTGAGCTTGGTTGTCAAAGTAATGATAACAAGGAACCCTGTTCGTAGAGCGCAGCCTTTTTGACAGGTGCTGAGGAAAGTCCTTCACCTGCTTTATCTTTCCATCCTCACAACGACCTGGAGGCTCAGGAAGGTCTATTTTTATCCGTCTTTCACAGATAAGGAAATCCAGTCGGTAAGAGGTACAGTGGCTTGCACAGGGCCCACAGGAGGCAGTGGGCGATCGCCTAGTGGTCCCCAAAGACGGGCATGGCTCCTCAGATCTGGCCCTGCCTTGGGAGGAGATCCTAGGGTCGGCAGTTGTGTGTGTGTTGGGGGTGGGGTGGGGATGGCGGGGGTGGGTGACTCTGGCCCCAGCCCTGCCCCTCTGACACCCCCTTCATCCTGCTGCCTCCAGGTACCTGGGAGGGAACTCCCACCTCCAACGGGTTGGACTGGTTTGGGAGCCATGGAGGTGGGGCAGAGTCTGGCCACCTCACTGGGGCTTAGCAAGGCCTCCCTTCCTGTCTGATCCTTCCCACCAGAGGTCTCCTGGGGTGCACCCTGAGGGGGTGAGCCCTTCCCTTTCCACCTACTCCATTCCTCCTACCAGGAAAGCAGCTCTGGCTCTGGGCCAGCAGTCCCCAGGCTTCTGTTTCCTACTCTCCATTGCTGCAGAGGAGCCCTTGGTGGTGCAGCGATTAAGAGCTCAGCTGCTAACCAAAAGGTTGGCAGTTCGAATCTACGAGCCCCTCCTTGGAAACCCTATGGGGCAGTTCTGCTCAGTCTATAGGGTTGCTATGACTCCATGGCAATGGGTTTGGTTTGTTTGTTTTTTGTTTTTTTTTTTGGTATTGCTGCAGAGGTTTCAAACTGGGGGCTTGTGGGCCAGATTGTGCGGGGGGCAAATTGAAGAGGGGCAGATTGGAGGGGGCAAAAATGCTTGCAAGCATGTTTTGTTTGGTTTGTACAGACAAGGTTTTGAAAATTATTATTGAATTTGCTAACATTTAAGAATCTAGAGTTTTCACACAGTTCTGGATTTCTGGCTCCCTCGTGGGCCCACTTGCCTGCAGTAGGCTGAGTGTGCCCCACTCCAGTTCATTCCTTGTTTGCTTGTTCACATGGGGGGCCTGCAGGCATTTCAATTCAAGTATTTATTGACTATCTACTGTGTGCTATGTTTTGAGCAGTGTCTTGAAAGGAGACACAGTGAACAAAACAGACAAAACCCCCTGCCTTTATGGAGCTGACATTTTAGGAGGGTGGGAATGAAAGAGCCCTGGTGGTGCAGTGGTTAAAGTGCTCCGCTGCTAACCCAAAGGTCTGCAATTCAAACCCACCAGCTGTTCCGCGGGAGAAAGATGTGGCAGTCTGCTTCTGTAAAGATTTACAGCCTTGGAAACCCTATGGGGCAGTTCTGCTCTGTCCTGTAGGGTTGCTATGGGAATGGGTTTTTGGGAATGAAAAAGAGTAAAACAATACTAAACATGATAGATGAGTGAGTTATTTGGTATTTGTGAAGGTGGTAAGTGATAAGGAGAAAAGAAATAGCAGGGTAGGGATGTTGAACATGTGGTGGAGAGAGACAGGGTGCAATATTAAAGTCAGTGTGGCCAGGGTAGGCTTCATAGGAGTTTGTGTCTTATATATCAACTCCGAGACTCACTTCTCTGAGCCTCAGTTTCTCCATCTGTAAAATGAGGTGACAGTGATCTACCTCACAGGCTTGTTGGAGGATTATAAGAGAGGATGGCGTCAAATGTCTGGCACACAGTAGGAACTCTGCACCGCCCCCCCCCATTCCAGACTCCCTCCCACCTGGAATTCTGAATATCTCGGTGGAGCTGTCCACTAGAGCTTTCTGCAGTGATAAGAATGCTCAAATCTGTCCTGTCTATTGTGGGGACCACTGGCCACATGGGGCTATCGAGCACTTGAAGTGTGGTTAGTGTGATCTGGGAACTGAATTTAAATTTTTATTTAATTTAAATTTAAACAGCCACCTGTGGCTAGTGGCTATTGACTTGGAAAGCACAGGTCTAGATGGCTTGAACTGCAAGTTCTCTTGGGACTCTCCTAGACTAAGCACCACCTCCATTTTATAGAGGAGAAGGTTGGGGACTTGGTCCATGAGTTTTCTTCTGCCCCATACTCAGGGCTTTGTGGCTCCGGGCCTTCCTTGGAGGCAGGGCGGATGTGGCCTGACACCTGTGCCACGAGGTGCTGATGCTTGGGTAACCATGTGGACATTTGTGCACTCAGGCACGGGCCCTCCTGCTTCTGGATGCCCATCCTGTGGCTACTGGTGCTTATGGGATCTGTGGGATGTACCTGGCAGGGCTGTGTGATCATAGGCATTTGAGAATTCTCTTGGAGCAGCATAGCTCAGGGCTGACGTTTCTACCTGCCGGCGTCTGTAGATCGCTGTGGGCCTAGCATTTGAGTCCCATACTGGAAGCTGACAGGTGGCTGGTCTGACTGGGGTGGGAGTGGGGACTTTCTACATACCTCTCCCCATGAGCTCTGCTCTGGTGCCTGGGGCCTGGCATGTCTAGGCAGGTGGCTGGCACTGGGCAGCTTCCTGCCTGGATGAGTGAGGGGTGGAGGTGATACCAGGCTTCCGGTGGGAAGCCCAGCTGGGGTGTGGGGCTGGAACCCTTTCTCTTGGTCACCCAACCCCAAGACCCCTGCTCCAGCAACCCCCTGCATGGAGGTAAGGGGCTGGTCCAGCTGACCTCCCGGAGCGGAACTGCCAAATTGCAGAATTGGCTTTAAGCAAGTTGCAATTCTTTCCTAGGTTTCAGTTTTCCCATCAGCAAAACAGGACTGTTGAGAGGACCTACTGAGGTGGAGGCGGCTGGCTCCCAGCACAGGGCCAGGGACCCGCTTTGCTCCCATTAAACCAACCTTACCCTGTCTTTTCTGCTCGGGCTGCCCCATGTCTTCTGTCTCCTGGCACCTTTTTCTATCTCTGCCGCAGCTGGGCCTGCTCCGTGAAGAGGAAGGAAGTAGGCGGGGCCACAGACAATTCGGTAGTTGCTTTCTGCCTGCTGATTGGTTCTCTGTGAGTCAGGGGCGTGGCCTTTACCTTATAATAGAGAAAGAGCCGTCAGCCTCTCAGCCTTGGCTGAGCCTTTGTCTGAGGGTGCTCAGCCTCTTTCTTTCCTTTGCTGCAGCCGTCACCGACTTCCAGCTGCCAGCTTTCTGCCGGATCTGCCTCCTCATCTCTCCAGACTCCTTAGACCGAGGACCTCGGGGTATGTAACAGCCATGCCTGTGGACACACTGGACCCTGGGTCCCCGGCTTCCCCGGCCCTACCTTTCCACCTGCGGACCAAGGTCCCTGGCTACCTGCTGCGGCGGCCAGCAGACGGTGGAGCCCGGAAACCCAGTGCTGTGGAACGCCTGGAGGCGGACAAAGCCAAGTATGTCAAGAGCCTGCATGTGGCCACCACCCGCCAGGAGCCTGTGCAGCCCCTGCTGTCCAAACAACCACTCTTCAGCCCTGGGACTCGCCGCACAGTGCTCACTCCTAGCCGTCGAGCCCTGCCCGGCCCTGGCCGCCGGCCCCAGCTGGACCTGGACATCCTTAGCAGCCTCATCAACTTGTGTGACAGTCCTGTGTCCCCTGCTGAGGCCAGCCGGACCCCTGGGCGGGCAGAGGGAACCCGTCAGGACCTTCCAGCCACCCCTCCACGGCCACCACCCAGCACAGCTGCCGTCCGCCGAGTGGATGTCCGCCCCCTGCCTGCCTCATCTGCCCAGCCCTGCCCATCACCAGGCAGTGCCGCTGCCTCCAGCCCTGCCAGGCCACCAGGTTTGCAGCGCTCCAAGTCGGACCTGAGTGAGCGCTTCTCCAGGGCAGCAGCTGACCTTGAGCGCTTTTTTAACTTCTGTGGCCTGGACCCAGAGGAGGCACGGGGGCTGGGTGTGGCCCACCTGGCTCGGGCCAGCTCAGACATCGTGTCCCTGGCTGGGCCCAGTGCTGGGCCAGGCAGCTCTGAAGGGGGCTGCTCCCGCCGCAGCTCTGCCACCGCTGAGGACCGGGCCCGGGAGCGCGTCCCCTATGGCGTGTCGGTGGTAGAGCGCAACGCCCGTGTGATCAAGTGGCTGTATGGGTTGCGGCAGGCACGGGAGACCCCAGCAGTGGAGTGCTAGGCCTCCACAGGACCTGGACAGCATTTTCATAGGATCGATCTTAGAGATGCAATTGGCCCCTTGACCTCTCCTGGATCCATTACCTGCCTCCAGTGAACTTGGTACATGGAGGCAAAGGCTCAGAGACTGGACCAGCATCCATCTGGCAAGAACTGACCTTGGAGAGAGTTGCCTCTTGACCTTGGACCACCCCTACCCCTCACATGCAGGGTTTTTGATGCTTGGTTCCTCTCCTGGGGCTGGATTTGGGGCACTTCACCCTCCCCACCAAAAGTGAGGGGTCATGGGATCTCACTACTCCTGTCTACCCAGAGGCTCTGTTTCCTCCTTCCTTCCTTGGCCTCTGTCATATGCTGACTTCCTCTTCCTCACCCAGTGGGTCCTGGTCCCCTGGGAACTTGCCTGGGGCAGGGGCAGGGAGAAGTGGCATAGCTACTGTTCTCTGGGGTCTTTGGCAGCTTGGCCTGGGTAGGTAGACTACAGGAGGGACTGGCTCAGAGTCGGCACTGCTTTGACTTCCCTCCCCTTGGTTAATAAACACAAATGCTTGTTTCTCAAGAGCTAGGTCTTTAGACTTTTCTGTGTTCACAAAGGGTGGGGTTGGGGGGTGTGTGGACCTTCAAACTCAATCATTGTTAAGCTCAGGATCTGCTGGGGCAGGAGGTCAGCTGCTAGCCCGGCCTGAGATTGCCCTGCAGGGGGTCCTCGTAAGCCTTCTGGAAGCCTTCTGGAAGACTGGAGGAAACTGAGGTCCAGCCTCAGAGTGAGTCTTGATAGAGCTCATCCCAGGAGGCTTTCCCTCCAGGAGGGAGGCCTGCAGGGGAAGGTTGACAGGAGTACATGGACCCTCCCCTGACCATCTGTGTTCTACCCTCTCCACCTCCTGCCCAGTTCCCGAGGGGATGAGAAGCTCAGAGAGGCAAACCCTCAACCTGAGGTCACACAGGCCATAGAGGGGGCTTTGAAAGAGAGCTGGAGGAACAGTGACTTGGGGTGGAAACCCAAAACCAAAGGCCTTGCGACCCTGGGCAACTCTGGGTGACCCTGGGAAGCCAGTCTCCCTCTCAGGGCCTCAGTGGGAGAGTTGGATGGCACAGTCCTCTTTGTGTTGGCATGCTGTTGTGTTTTGGGTCCTTCGTGCCTGTATTCTAGCACCTGGGGAAAGGGGAAGGAGGGGCTAGGTTGGGCTTTGAAGTCTCGGCTCCTTCCTGTCTCCCACCAGCTTAGTTGCACCTGAGAAGACCCTCCCTGCTGGACAAGCCAGGGCTAAGGCCTTGGGTCTGGCATACAAAGGGTGAAAGTCTGGGGTGGCCTCTGGCCCTAGGCCCCCTTCCCCCTACCCGAGGTGGGAGTGGGGAGGGGCTGGGTGGCACTTCCTCTCCCACAGGCTGCCTTGGCTGTTACGCTCAAACAGGAAGCTCTAATGGGGCGCTAGTGACAGGTTTGATGTGGCCTTTATTTTAAGCATAGAGAAGAGATTTCCGTCAGACTGTTGACAGACATCCAGGTCAGCCCAGCTGTCTGTCTGTCTGTCTGACAGTCTACAACCAGTACCTAGAGGCTTTGGCTGGACCTGGGCAGTTTGGGGAAGGAAGGGGGAAACTGGGTTCTAGAAGATGATGGTGCTTGAGCTCACAAGAATGGAGTTTACCCCTGCATGGTACAGATGGGGAGACTGAGGCACAGGGAGGACAATGACCTACCCCTGGGTGCCCAGCACATTTGACAGAGCCAGGGCTGGGCCTCCTGGGTTCCCACACTAAAGGAGTGATGAAGTCAGGGAGGACGATCCCAGCAGGCTCTGCAGAGGTGGTGGCCCTTGGGATGGCAAAGACCAGTCCCTCTGAGAGCCCTGCTGGAATTCTGTGCTAAGCTTTACCCCCTGCAGTGACCTGCTAACTTCTCTACCACCCTGCAAACCAAGGAAGTGGGTGCATTTTACATGCGAAGAAACTGAGGTTCAGGTCACAGGTCTGGTGGGTAGTGGGGAGACCCCTTGCTCCTGAAGGAGGTATAAATGCCAGGCTTGGGCCTTTCACACCATCCTGTCACTGAATCTCAGAGTGACCCTTTGGGGGTCAGGAGTATTGTTTTAGAGCAGGAAGTCCTGTCACACAGCAGGTCTGCAGGACAGCCTGAGGTCGCACCCTGGCCTGCTGGACACCCCACGGCTAGTGGCACTAGGCTCGCTGATTCTCCTGACACAGCCCACCTCTCTCCCTAATCCTGGCAGCCTAATGCCGTTCCTTCTGGCCACTTTATTGAGCACCTACTGGGTGTCCGGCAGTGAACAAGACAGACATGGTCCCTGCCCTAGCCTGGGGGAGAGGAGGTGGGAGAGGGTAAGTGGTCAGTAGCAAACACAGAAATGGTCATATAATGTAGAGGAGGGACATTCAGGGACTTTGGCCCTAAGACCAGAGCTGTTCCAGGAGCTGGGCCAGGAGGTAGAAGAAGGGCATTTCCAGGGCCTTGTTGCGAATAGAGCAGGGAAAGATTCTTGGAAGTGGGGAAGGCGCCAGGCTGAGCCTTGACTTTTCGAACAGGAATCTGGAGCCCGCTAGCCTCCCATGTGGGGCTCCCCCACCTGCCAGCCTGCCAGCCTCGGGGCTCTGCGGAACAGCCCCTCTATTGTTCCACCTCTTGGAGCGGGAGCAGGAGTTGCTGCTTTTCAGCCTCTCAGAGGGCCTGCAGCTGCTGCCCCGTCTCCTGGGGCTGCCCTGCCTTGTGGCAGGTCCCTCAGGCCAGCCCGGCCCCAGCTGCCTAGCCCCTAATTAGGCCTAGATGAGACCTGCTTCCTGATCCATTTCCCACCAGCTAATTATATACACGTGGGCTTGGGAGACAGGCCACCTGGCTGCTCCTTTCTGTCATGAAGGTGTGATGGGCCCCCGAGAGAGGCACCACCCCACCTGCTGGGCCTCAGTTTACCCTTTTGACAGGGGCTGGGATATAGCTAGAGGGCCCTGTTCCTGTCCCTGGTGAGATACTGTAGTTGTGGTTCTGCTACTGAGGCATTCAAGGGGGCGAGGGGGAGGAGACCCCATCCTGCCTAACATCCTAGGAATGCAGGGGACGGGGTAGGAGGGATGAGGAATTAGGCTGGAGGTCCCTGGCTTTGGGATCTCAGATGGGGGAACATAGGCACGGATGTGGTGACATCTGCCCCCTAAATAGACATGCACACGGAAAGGCTTGGAGTCCATCTGGGCTCAGGGCAGAACAGCCTGTCCAGGAGTTTTTCTTTAAACTTAATACTATTTTTCAGATAATACATTCATATATTGCCCTCAACATTTTATTAAGAAAAATTTCAAACATATAGAAAAGTTGAGAGAATTGTACAGTGAACACTCATATACCTGCTACCTAGATTCACAATTGTTCATATTTTATTACATTTGCTCTATCATGGATCTACCTATATATCCATCCCTCTTAGCCATTCATTAATACAAGGTATTTTGCCCTGGTGGTGTTCAGCTGCTAACCAAAAGGTTGGCAGTTTGAATCCACCAGCTGCTCCTTGGAAACCCTATGGGGCAGTTCTACTCTGTCCTATAGGGTCACTATGAGTCAGAATCAACTCAACGGCAATGAGTTTTTTTTTTCAAAGTAAAGTCGCAACCATCAGTACACATCCCCCTTAAGCGCTTCGGCATGCATATCATTAACTAGAATCCAATGTTTGTTGATTTTTTTTTTGGAGATAAAATTTACATACAGTGAAATGCACAGATCTTAAAGGTACCGTTTTGTGAGTTTAGACAAATACATATTGTTGTTGTTGGATCATCGAGTAGATTTTGATTCATAGTGGCCGCATGTGACAGAGTAGAACTTTCCCATAGTTTTTTTTTTTTTTGCCGTAAACTTTACAGAAGCTGATTGCCAGGTCTTTCTCCCGCAGAGCTGCTGGATGGGCTCGAATCATCAACTTTTCAGTTAGCAGCCGAGTTTGCAACACCACTCCAAACCCCAATCAGGATACAGAGAACATCACCGGCTCCCCAGAAAGTTCCTTTGTATTCCTTCTCTGGCAATTCCTACTCCCAGCCCCATGGATGGATCTATATATCTACATACATTAAATAGCACTTATAAAAAGCAGTATTCCTTTGCCCTGCCCTTCCTTCTCGCAATACTGCTCTCCAAAGGCAACCACTTTCAACTGTTAGCTATTTCTTCTGGTACTTTCCTTCATATTTCTTGATTGATTAATTTTAGGCAGATATCGACTGACTTCTTGGCCTGATGTCTTCACAAGTGTGACCTTTGAAGCCTGACTGCTGGGTTTGGATCCCAACCATTCCCATCACTGGCTGTATGACCTTAGGCAAGTGTCTTCACCTTCTTGTGCCTCAGCTTCCTCATTTATAAAATGGGGATAATAAGCGCATTTAGGTTATTGGGTTATAATGAGGATTCAACATACAAAGTGCTTAGAATAATGCCTATCATCCAGGAAGTGGTCAAAATGTTTTTTGTTATAATTATTATTATCAAGGAAGGTTTAACTTTTACTCAACCCTCTCTCCTATCAATCTGCATTTATCAAAATTTTTCATTACATGAATATTTAATGTTTGTGATATTATGACTATAGAATATTATTTCCTGCCAAGCCAAGTCACATATTATGATTATACTTCCTTTCGTGTACAACTTTTTGTTTGTTCCTCCTCATATGACTACCTGGCTTGCTTTTTATTTGCTTAGCTTTCTCTTAACCCATCCTTAATTCTTCTGACACCCTTCATTTCCCGGTAGTCACACAGAGCAGGTAATTTATTGGTTCCAATTTCCTTCCTGAAGCCCTTCAGGTGCATTTTAACATTCCTGTGGAGTCCCCGGGTGGCACAAATGTTTAAGCTCTTAGCTACGAGCCGAAAGGTTGTTGGCTCTAACCCAGCCATCGGCTTGGTTCCTCAGGAGACAGGTTTAGCGATCTGCTTCCAAAAGTCACAGCCTTCCAAACCCTATGGAGCAGTTCTACTCTGCACACATGGGGTCGCCATGAGTCAGAATCGACTCCCATGAGTCAGAATCGACTCTACGCCAACTAATAACAACAAAACAGTGGAAACAATTTCAAAGACAAAATCTCAAGCACAAGTAAAACCTCTCTGGATAAGCATTTGTGAGCATCCGCTGTGTGCCAGACACTGTGCTGGGCGTGATTGCGGCCAGACAGAAGTGACCCTGCCCTCAGAGGTCTCTAAGAGGATAAAAACTAAAGCTACGCCTCCTTCCTGTCCCCCTCCCCCCCGCCCCACCAGGACTCTTCATTTATCTTCGGAACTCCTCAGTGCCTCCCAGGAACCTCAGGCCCTCAGGGGGCCCAGATTTACTCATACGCGAAATGGGATCATGTAGTAATTCTGTAATCACTCCCCAACTGTGTGCTCTGGGTGCTGGGACATAGCAGTGATCTCCTACTGCTGGAGGAGCTTATGGAGGGCTGGGATGGTGGCGGGGGTGAGCAAGTGGTGGGTTTCCCAGAGGAGGTGCCATTGGAGGAGGGTCCTGATGGATAAGGCGAGTGAACAGCCATTACCATGTGCCAAGAGCTGTGCTGAAACCTTCCATGGGTTATCATATGAAATCCTCCCAATAACCCTTGGAGGGAAGTAATGAGGGAGGTAATATTTTCATCCTAATTTCACAGATGGGGAAACGGGCCGAGAAGGTCCAAGAGACTAGCCCAAGGTCAAACAGCTAGGGAGCTACAAGGGCAGGATTTGAACCCATACAGTTGGGTTCCAAGGTCCAGCTCTTCCTTAACCATGCACTACACGGCCTCTCACAGGCAGGCTTTCGACTCTGGCCCTACCCTGTCCTGTGGCTACCTGGTTTTCTCCCATCTGCCCACTGGTGCTGACCTCTAGCTCAACTTGTGCCCTTTGTTCTATTCATCCATTCATTCCACAAAAATCTGCTGCATGCCTTTTCCATGCCCAGCTATGTGCAGGCCAGTGAGCCTATGTGCAGACCAGGAACATGGAACTTGGGCACTGTTGGCCCTCCCACTCCCAGACTGGTGTTTACATCAGTATGTGAGCAGCCTGGACAGTGGTTTGAGTAGAGGGGTATGTGGGGTTGGGAGGGTGATGGCTGGGTGTGTGAGTATGTGACCTATGAGGGGCATGTGTGGGTGCTAACAGCTTCTTCTATGGCAGGTCATTTGTGCACGTGTGCATAGCTGTGTAGGTGTTGTCTGCAGAGTGTATTCACCAGATATGTGCATTAATTAGCTGTTGTTGCATAACAAACCACCCTAAACCCCATAGCCTAAAACAACAATTGTTTATTCGCCCTGATTCTGCAATTTGGCAGTTTGGCCTGGGCTCAGCTGGGCAGTTCTTCTGGTCTTGCCTAGGCTCACTCAGGTATCTGCATCAGCTAGGCTGGCTATCTCAGATGAGCTCACTCACATGTCTGACTGTTGGCAGGCTGTTTGCTGGGGGCCTCAGTTCACCTCCATAAGGCTAGCTCAGGCTCATTTACATGGTGGTCTCAGGGTTTCCTGTCCAATGCACAAGGCTTTTTAAGCTTCTGCTTACATCATGATCACTAATGCCCCACTGGCCAGACAAAATCACAAGGCCAAGTCAGATTCAAGGGGTGGAGAAATAGCCTCCATCTATCTCTTAGCTACATTGCAAAAGGGCATGAGCACAGGCATGGGGGAAGTATTGCAGCCAATTTTCAAACAATTTACCACAGCCCATGTGTTCCAGGTAAAGTTTTGAGGAAAGTACTCAGCTTTGGAATCAGACAAACCTGGGTCACAGTCCTCACTCTGCCATTTACTTGCTGTGACCGTAGTCAAATCACCTCACATTTGAGCTACTATAAACTGGATAAAATTGATTGGAATGAGATGATCTTTATAAAGTGCTTATGCTATTAATTTGTTCATTAATGCATATTTACTAAGGGCCTACTATGTGCCAGGCACTGGCCACACTCTGGGGATACAGCAGTGAAGAAAATGGACCAAAACACCTGCCCTTGGGGAGCTCACTCTGCTCTTGGGGAGCTCACAGTCTAGGGTCTGGACGGACATTAATTGATCATCCTGACAACCTTATGATCTAAGATTAGGTCCAGGAAGGACAGACTAAGAGTGGAAGGAGGGATTTCTGACTGACCAGGAAGGTCTGAGAAGCCTGAGATATTTGAGCTGAGATGTAGAGGCTGGGTAGGCATTAATCAGCAGAAGAAGGGATGAGAGTTGAAAAGGATTCCAGATCGAGAAAACGGCATGCACAAAGGCCCTGTGGTGGGAGGAGTCAGTCTAAGGAACAGGGAGAAGGTGGATAGGACTGGACCTGGAGCACAAGGGCCAGTCTCTGTGGCTGTGGTACCTTTAAGCAATGTGACGGTCTATCTTGCCAGGCAGCCTGAAATAAAACCCAGAGGCCTTACTGTGGCCTACAAGGCCCTAATGATCTGGTTTCCTATTACTCCTCCAACCTCTCCCTTCACCCTCCCCTTTATCTGTTCTGCTGCAGCCACACTGCTCCCTTGCTGTCCCAATAACCCACCAGGTGCATTCCTACCTCAGGGCCTTTGCACTTGCTGTTTCCTCTGCTGGTATGGATCCTACCCCAGATATCTGCATGACTCGTTATCTCATTTCATTCAGGTCTCTGCCCACATGTCACCTCCTCAGAGAGACCTTCTCTGCCTCGCCACCTCCCAGCTAAACCACCAGCGTCTGACAGTCTCTAGCTCTCTACCCTGGTTTATTTTTTAAGTATTTTATTGTATTTTTGGTGAAAGTATACACAGAAAAACAGGTTCCCATTCAACAATTTCTACACATAACGTTCAATGACATTGGTTACATTCTTCACATTGTGTCAACATTCTCGTTATTTCCATTCTAGTTGTTTCATTCCCGTTAACTTGGTCTCACTGCCCACCAACCTTCTCATCCAGGCTTTAGAGTAACTGTTGTCCATTTGGTCTCATATAGATAATTTTTTAAAAGAGTGCAGTACTCAAGGGTGACAGTCTTTACTTTCTGAGCTAAACTGCTGTTTAGTTAAAAGGTGACTTTAGGGGATAGTTTCACTTCAAGTTTTAAAGAGTATCTCAAGGCAATAGTCTCAGGGATTCCTCCAGTCTCAATGGGCCTAGTAAATCTGAATTTACCCTGGGTTGTTTTTCTTCCTAGCACACTTCACCCACTGGCTGCTATTAAACAGAGGCCCTATCTATTCCTTGTCTGTATCTCTCACTAGACTGCAGCTCCAGGAGGCAGGGACTTGGCTTTGCTCTCAACTGTGCCCCCACCACCCAGGAATAGTAGGTGTTCCATAAACACTTGTTGGGTGAAGGAATGAGTGAAAACAAGTGAGTGAATTGTGTGCTGGGAAGAACTGGCTCCTGGGAATTAAGAGGTCTGAGTTCAAGTCGTGGATGGGTGACCCAGGTAGATTATTTGCTTCTCCGTACCTCGGTTTCCCCAGTTGTGTTCTAAGGCATTTATGGTTCTAGGTTTGGGAAGGGAAGACTGCAGCTGTGGAGTGGATGGGGCCTGTGGGGAAGGGAGAGAGCCGGGGCCCTTTTCTTATCGAAGCCGAGGTCCAGTTGGGGATGAAAATAACCCAGCCCCTTGCTTGGCCGCCAGTCGAGCCATGGCGTCCAGCTGGAGCCAGGGGGCTCTGAGTGGAGCCTGACAGCCTGGCTCTGGGCTAGGATAGAAGTCCCTGACAGCTGGGCCAGGCAACCCTGGGGGGTTCTTAAGACCCCGTTGGATGCCCCCTTCCTCCCTCCTCACCTATCCCTCCTCCCTCAGTGTCCACTGGCAAGACAAATCCCTTAATCCTCAACACGCCTGCTGCCTTTACTGCTTGCAGAGCTCTCTCTGGGTCCGTGTCTAAATTCACCCCTGCATGCTAACTACTTTATTAGTGGGAATTCTGAGGCTCGGAGAGGGCAGCTGCCTGGTTACACAGCCAAGACCTGGTGCAGCTACAATGCTAACCTAGGTCTGATCCACCCCTGCCCCCAGGTTGGGGTGCACCGGGATGTGTATGTGTGCGTGCGTGCGTGTGTGTAGGCTGTCATGACTCCAGTTAAGCCTCACTGCCAAACAGTGCACTCCCTCAACCCCTGCCCTCCGGGCCTCTAATAGTGTGTGGTGGTTAAGAGCACCTGGGGCCAGGCTGCCTGGGTTCAAATCTCACCTTTGCTACTTCCTAACTGGGTGTCCTGTTGAGCGCCCTGACCTCCTCCCCACTGGCCCCTATCCCTCAGTGTCCGCCAGTAGGACAAATCCCTTAATCTGGAACACTGTCATGACTAACCTTGTAAGCATTACACACCTTTTTTTTTTTTAAATAACATTTAATTAGTTGCCAATATTTAAACATTTACACTATGGGAGAATAACATACAAACCAACTAATGAACATCCATCAAGCCCCAAGCACCTTCCCGTGTGCCCGGCACAGAGCAAAGCCCTCCCCAGGAGCTCATCCCTCCTTCTCTGATGCCTTGTGAAAGGGGTGCAATCACTGTCTCCTCCAATGCCATCTCAGAGAGGTGAAGCCACGAGCCCAAGATCACCGCGCCAGGGCAGGCAGAGTCGGGGAGAAAGGGGAGGCTCACACCCTGGGGTCCTTGAGACTCAGTGGGTGTGTCACCCTCTCTGGGTCTGGGTGCTCCCCTTGGCAAAACCAAGGTGGGACTGTGAGGGGAGAGGGGCAGGGGGCCCGGCCCCAGCCCATCGTCATTACTCAGGACTGTGAATACTCGCATGAAACCAAAATCTCAACAAATGTTATTATATGTTACTCTCTCACTGTTTAAATGTGGGCAACTAACAATATGAATTTAAAAATACCCCATGCAAAGGTTATAATGTTTATTATACCAGTGTTCGCAATAGCCAACAATCGGAAATGTCCATCCATAGGAATTGGTTAAGTATACTCCACCTGATCACCAATGGAATACTACCAACCCAGCAGAAAGACCAGGGGCACCCTCCCTGAAAGCGTTGCGTGGTGCGGATGTGTTTAGAACTGCTAAGTACGCAGTTCAGGGAGCAAAGCAAGGTGCAGGACAGCACGAGCTGTGTGCTACTATTCTTGGAAACAAGAATATGTATCCGCGCCCTCTTGTACTGGCATCGAATGTCCCTGCAGAGTTATATGGGGAACCTGACACCTTGGGTGCCTTTGGGGAGGGGGCCCAGCTGGCTGGGGCCAGGAGTTGGAGGGAGATTCACTTTTTGCCTTTGGTTAAAAAAAAAAACAAAACAGCAGCCCAAACCCATTGCTGTTGTCAATTTGGACTCATGGCAACCCCATGCGTTACAGGGTGGAATTCCTCCGTAGGGTTCTCTTGGCTGTAATCTTTATGGAAGCAGTTCCGTGTTGCTGGGTGGATTCGAACTGCCAACCTTTAGGTTAGTAGCTGAGCACAAACCATTTGCACCATTTGAATTTGGAACCATGTGAATGTATTATTGATGCAGAAAAGAAAAGAAATTTAAAATAAAAAATTTAAAAACAAGGAAGTTGAAGCAGACAGTCCAACAGAAAAAGACCCAGGCCTGCAGGCCCAGCCAGCCACCACCCACCCCCGACCACGGGCCACATTCTAGGCTCTGCCCAGTTTAGTTTTGTGGCTCTACCCTCTACGTTAATATTTTGGTTTCCACACACACAGTGCCCACGGGAAGCCCCAGCCAACAGGCACCAGGTTCCGGGCTGGGCCACCCGCCAGGGTTGATGGTGGGCATGACAGCCCAGAATGGCATCGTCCAAATGCCTGAGTGATGACGCGGGCCCAACGGAATGCTGACACTTCCTACGGTCTTGCAGGCCCTACCGGTCTGGCTGGCGTTTGTCTTCCAGCCTCTAGGTGAGTGTGTGGACACTTCAAAACAGCCATTCCCAGCAATTAACTCTGAACCTTCAGGGACTGAATTCATGCATGCATGCATTCCTTCATTCATTCATCACACATTCATTGAGCACCTGGTTGTAGTTAGTTGTCGAAGAGTTTGACTCATGGCGATCTTATATGTTGCGGAACGAAACGTTGTCCGATCCTGTGCCATCTTCCTGATCGTTGGTATGTTTGAGTCCATTGTTGTGGCTGTTGAAAGTTTCCCTCCGTTTCATTGAAAGTTTCCCTCAGTTTTGCTGACCCTCTGCTATACCAACCATGATGTCCTTTTCTACAATACCAAATACTGTTCTACGACATACTGAATGTACAGCAGTGAACAAAACAAAACTTCCGGCTCTCATGGGGATCACATTCCAGTGGGAAGACAGACAATAGTTCCAGATAGTGAGAATGCCGAGGAGAAAACAAAGCAGGGAAGGGGGATGAGGACTACAAGTTGTTTCATTTTTACTGCGGTATAACTGATAAACAATAAAATTGACCCATTTGAGTATATAGTTCAGTGAGTTTGGATAGTTTGGATGTCTGTGTATCCACCACTACAAACGAGCTAGAGAACATTTCTATCATCCCCTAAAGTTCCTTCATGCCCCTTTGCCATCAATCCCCAATGCCCACCCCACTTCTCACCCGAGAAACCACCAATGATTTTTCTTATATTTGTCTTTTCTAGAGTTCATACAAATGAAATCACAAAATAGAAGTCTGGCTTCTTTCCTCAGCCTACTACATTTGAGATTCACCCATGTTGCGTGTATCAGTAATTCGTTCCTTTTTATTGCTGAATAGAATTCCATTGTATGAATATAGCATACTTCTTATCTGTTTGGCCTGTTGATGGACATTTGGGTTGTTTCCCCTTTTTGGCTATTACAAATAACGCTGCTCTGAACATTCCTGTACAGGTAGTCCCCAACTTACCACCTATTGAAGTTATAACGAACGGCAGTTACAACCGTCTGGGGTTTTTTTTTTTTTTGGTACATCTTGTTGCTAGTAATATGTACTACATACAGTGTTGTCGTGTGTAATTTACTGATGTTAACATTCTCAGATGTTTACTTGCAGATGTCCAGTGTTATGATTTATAAAGATACTAATAATAAAAGGCAATAATAATAAAAACTAAAAAAAAATAATAGAGGTATTCTACTTACATCAGAAGTGACTTACAACAGAGTTGTTGGAACGCTGTCGTAAGTCGGGGACTACCTGTACAGGTTTTTGTGTGAACATAGGTTGTCACTTCTCTTGGGTAGATACCTAGGAGTAGAATTGCTGGGTCTCATGGTAAGTGGATGTTTAACCTTATTAGAAACAGAGGCTGTGCTTTTGAACAAGCTCAGGGGAGGCCTCACTGACCAGGGGCCATTTTAGCAGGGGCCTGAAGGGAGGAGAGGGCTGCCTCCTGGCTGTCTGAGGGGAAGAGTGTTCCACCAAGGCGGGAGTGAGCCTGGTGTGTACAAGGACCAGCGTGGCGTCAGTGTGGCAGGGGTAGAGGGATTGAGGGGAGAGGGCTAGGATGTGGGGCCAGTGTGTAATGGGGCTGGTCAGCGTAGGGCCGTGTAGGTCATGGTGAGGACATTGGCTTTTACTGTCAGAGCCCATGGGAGGGGTCTGAGTTTTGGTGGATGGGATCAGAGTTGTGTTTTAACAGCCCCCTCTGGCTGGGGAGTGAAGAATGGGCTGCAAGACAGCGAAGGCGGAGGCAGGGAGGCGGGTGAGGAAGCTGCTGCAGTAGTCCAGTGGGAGATGCAGGGGGCTGGGCCCAGGAGGATGTGGTGGGGGTCAGGCTGTAGATTCTGGATCTGCCCTGATGGTGGAGTCAGCAGGACTTGGGGATGTACTGGAATTAGGTGTGAGGGAAATAGGGACATGGAGGATGGTTGGAAACTGAGGGGGCCTGTAGGAGCTGAGAGTGACCACCCCAGCCAACAGCTAGCAGGAAAATGGAGACCCCAGCCCTACCCCTTAAGAAACTGAATTCTGCCACCATGAATGAGCTTGGAAAAGGACCTTGAACAACAAGAATGCAGCCCAGCCAGCACCTTGATTTCAGCCTGGTGAGACCTGAGCAGGGGACCTGGCTATGCCATGTCTGGACCTCTGCCCTACAGAAACTGAGCTAATAAGTGGATTCTGTTCTAAGTTGATAAGTTCGTGGTCATTTGTTATGAATCAATAGATGACTAATACAGGCATCCTAGTATTGGAGCTAAAAGGGTCCTTAGCAACCATTGAGCCCAACCCCTCATATACAGGTGGGGAAACTGAGGACCAGAGAGCAGACAGGACTTGAGCACTGGTTCCTGCAGGGAGGCAACATCGGGCAGAAGCTGCCCCAGCCTTTGAGGCCCTGCCAGACCCCAGCTTCTCATCTCCCAGGAGGCTGCAGTGCCAGCCTCTTCTGCTATCAACTCCTCCTACGGGCTTCGGCCCCCCCAGAGAGTTGGCTTCTGGCCACCCACTGAGTACCCTGAGCTTCTGGGGCAGCGAGCTCAGGTAGGCTCCCCACTGCACCATGCCAAGCGGCCAGGAGGTAGGCAGAGCCCTTGCTCCCACAGGCAGAGCCTAGCCCATGGATGCAAGAGCCCAAACCGAATCTGAGACCCCAGAGAGAGGGAGGACCCTGGCTAGAACCCCAGCTCTGCCAGTCACCAACCGTGTGATGCTCTGTGGTTATAGAGAGCCAACAAGCTAGTGAATGAGGGAACACCATAATGCACACCCCCAAGCTCTCCCTTCTCAGGGGCCTGGGTTCCCCATCTGCTAAATGGTTATGCACCCTGGGTGTGGTCTGGGGCACTTCGCAGTTCTGGCAGCTGACTGTCTTAACAGTCCAGCTGTCTGGGTTTAAATTCTATCTCTGCTGCTTACTAGCTATGTGACCATGGATGAGTCACTTAGCCCTCTGAACCTCAGTTTTCTCACCTGCAAAATGGGGCTATTAATAATACCTACCATAATAATACCTACCATTACATGCGAGCCCTGGTGATGCAGCGGGTAAGAGCTGCCTGCTAACCAAAAGGTCAGCCGTTCGAATCCACTGGCTGCTCCTTGGAAACCATATGGGACAGTTCCACCCTGTCCTATAGGGCCGCTATGAGTCAGAACTGATTCACGGGCACCCAACAACAACAACAATCATTACATAAGAGATGCAAGTCAGTGCCTCAAAAAATGTCAGCTAGTTTTATTATCCTCATTCCCAGTGTGTGAGTCAGGTCGTACCTGTTGGAAGGCACAATGGAACAGAGCTTCCCAGGGCCAGGGGAAATTTGTTTTTTTTGGACACAAATATTTGTGGGCTGGGCCGGACCTGCATACATTTCCTCCAACCCTCTGCCCCTGCAGCAACTTAGAGCCAGGTCCCTATTATTCCAGTGCTTGTCAATGTAGGAGTCCCAGGTTGGTGCAAACAGTTAACCTACACGGCTGCTAACTGAAAGGTTAGAGGTTCAAGTCCACCCACAGGCACCTTGGAAGAAAGGCCTGGTAATCTACTGAAAAATCAACCACTGAAAACCCTAGGGAGCACAGTTCTACTCTGACACATATGAGGTCACCATGAGTTGGAGTCGGCTTGACAGCAATTGGTTGTAACCTATAACCCCAAAGGCAGTTTTGGGGAACCAAAAATATGCATTTATTTCTGTTCCTAGTTCTGGCAACTACCTCCTATTTTCCTCCAGTGGAATGGCAATAGCTTGTGCAAATGTCTGGGGGTGGCCATCATTATTGGGAACAACAGCAAAAACAACCAAAAAACATAAGTGCAGGTGTATGTGTATGTAGGCATATGTGTGTATAGGTATGTATATGTGAAGAACCCCTGGTGGCTCAGTGATTAAACACTTGGCTGCTAACCGAAAGGTTGGAGGTTCGAACCCACCAGCCTCTCCATGGCAGAAAGATGTGGCAGTCTGCTTCCATAAAGATACAATCTTGGAAACCCTATGGGGCAGTTCTACTCTGTCCTGTAGGGTTGCTGTGAGTTGGAGTTGACTTGATGGCAACGTGTTTAATTTGATGGGTTTTATGTGTATGTGAGTATATATGTGTGTATATATAGGTGTATGCATATGTATATGTATCCACGTGACTGTATGCACATATATTCATATATATGATAAAGTACATGGGGGCGCAGTTGTGGATACCTCTTAGACACAGCCAAACACTTAACAGGATTGATTTTCTGAGTTGGAAGAATTAAGACCATAGTCTCATGGAATGTCTTGGTCAATTGGTATAATATACTTCATACAGTTATGTTGTACATCCTAGTTTGGTGAATAGTATCTGGGGTCTTCAAAGCTTGTGCGCGGCCATCTAAGATATAACTATTCGTCTTTACTTATCCAGAGCAAAAAAGAAAGAAGGAAACCAAAGACTCAAAGAACAAACTAGTCTACAGGACAAATAGTCTACATGAACCATGGCCTCATCTACCCTGAGACCAGAAGAACTAGATGGTGCCCGGCTACAACTACTGACCATTCTAATCAGGGCCTCAATAGCTGGACAAAAAATGTGTAACAGAAAATGTGGAAAACAGTACAATGGAAAAAAATGTGGAACAGAACCTCAAATTCCTAAAAAAAAAAAAAGAAAAAAATCCAAAGAACAAACAAAAACAGACTTACTGTACTGGTTGAGACTGGAGGGCTTCCCGAGACCAATGCCTTGAGATACTTTTCAAACCTTGAACTGAAACAACCCCTGAAGTCACCTTGTAGCTAAATAACAGATTGGCTCACAAAATGATGACTATTACCCTTAAGTACTGTACTCCTTTAAAAATCACCTACATGAGATCAAACAGTCAACAATTATTTTAAAACTAAGATGAGGATATAAGGGGGTAGGGAAACTACATTAATGAAAACGGAAAATGGAAATAATGAGAATGTTCACACATTATGAAGAATGTAACCAATGTCACTGAACAATTTGTGTAGAAATTGTTGAATGGGAACCTAAACTGCTGTGTAAACTTTCACAGAAAACACAACAAAATATTATTAAAAGAAAGAAAGAGAGAGAATGGAATCTAGACTTTCTGGAGCCACTGATCTAGATGAACCCCCAAAACTATTACCCTGAGCTGATCTTTAAACTTTAAATCTCAAACCAAAACAATCCCCTGAAATCTTCTTTGAACCAAAAAATAATTTCTCTTAATTAGTGAAGTATGTCTGCCTTGAGCAGCATGCTCTTTCAAAGAATTATGTGAGATCAAATTGACAATGATAACTTGAAAGGTTGAATGGGAAACTTAGGGGGCAATGAGTTTAAGATAATAGTGGAATAATTTGGAAAAGGATAGTGAGAAGGATAGCACAGCTTGAAGAATGTAACCAGTGTCATTGAATTGTACACGTAGAAATTGTTGAAATGGTTTATCTTCGGCTGTGTATATTTTCACCAAAATAAAAAAAAAATTTAAAGAGGGGTCTCTCTTGGGGAATTTGAAATTTGGAGGCACACAGGCAGAAGTGGTTGGAGATGTGTCATTCCCAGCCAGTACCCTAGACAGGAAGTCCGCAGGCTCTGTACTGAGCTTGCCAGACAGACCCTTTCCTGTCCTTCCCCGAGGAGTACTCATGCTAAGTGTTCACTCTTCCCCCATCCCAGGAATTCCTTCCCATAAGACCACTGTTGGGCTCCTTTTAGTCAGTTTTTGGTGTTTTCTACCCCAATCTCCTTAGTTGATACGGTAATTTAGGGGGCAGAGCATGGGGGTGGTGGTGTTGAGGGCAGACTGGGGGATGGAGCAATGACCCCTCTGTTCTGTGCAAGCAGCTGTGGGGTGGGAGAAAAAGCACTCCATGACTTACTGACTGTGTGACCTTGGGCAAGACAATCAGCTTCTCTATGTGGTCAAGTGATACAGACCCAAGAGGAACCTCAGTGAATACTGGGACTATCACCCTACCTTCCACTTTGCAGATGAGGAAACAGAGACCCAGAGAGGGGAGGGGCTTTAGTTAAGGGCACACAGCAGTTTAGGACAGAACCAGGAGAGCTTCTGGGTCCCCCAACTCCCAGTCTTGGGAGGGGGAGTTCCTGGAGTAGGAAGCTCATCTCTATTAGCAGGGCCTGTTACCCGGATGAACCTTGGGTCCAGAAGTACTTCACAGCTCACAAAATCCTTTCCCGTTCAAAGTTGCAGTTGGTCTTGGCAACAGTATGAACATCCCACTTGAGGGCTGAGTAAACTGAGGTCCATAGAGGGACAGGGATTTGTCCAAGGGTCACACCGCAAGTTCATGGCAAAGCTGGGGTCCGAGTCAGATCTAAGGAAAGGCTGTGCTCTTTGATCTAATTTAGTGCTTCTCAGACTGGTATCTCGGGATGTATTGGGGGGAGGTGTTAATGAGGTTTCCATAGAATTTAAAAATTGTGTGTGGGTATATGTAAAGCACGTGTTACAAAAGTGAACCATGAGTACTTGTCCACTCTGGACCTTCCGTCTGACGGCTGGAACCACTTGGATGAACAGCATCCCCACATCTCCTGGGCCCTGGGGGTTGAAAGGCTGGGCTGGGGGAGGGGGGACAGGCCAGGCAGGGGTGGGAGGGCCATCAGGTAAAGGAGGGGTCTGAGGGCAGACAGGGCCCAGCTGCTGGCCTGAGGCTCCTGGTGGGACTTGGGCCTACTGTGCAAGGAGGAGGGGCAGGGGGAAAAAAGAGGAGGCAGTCGCCATGGTGAACCCTTCCCTTAGAGACGTCTACTGACTGAAGAACATCTGAGACCACAGTCCCTAGGCCAGGCTGTCTGCGGGGAATGGATGTCCTTGGGGAGCCAGCCCTCCACTCCCACCATCCTTCTCCACACTCAGAGGTCTTGGGGCCAGTAGCCTAGAGGGGTCAGTCCCAGGAGGAGTCCCTCTGATAGCACCTCCCTCTCCCTGAAATTCCCTTCCCTGCTCCCCAACTGTGTTTCTCTGTATATCTTTCCCAAAATTCCAGCATTTCTGATTAATAGCTTTTTTCTTCCCCAAGGTTAAGAGATATCAGTACAAATCATACATACATATCATGTGGATTATTTGTGGTCATCATTTGTTAACCCTCATACCTGTGCCATACTGGGTTAATTATTACAGCTTTGTGTTGTGTTTTATAATACAAAGACACTGCAGTGAATGACCTTGTGCATATATTGTGTATATTCCGGGCAGATTCCTAGAAATGAAGATTACTGGGTCAAAGGTAAAGGCATATGTAATGTTGTTGTTGTTAGGTGCCCTCCAGTCGGTTCCGACTCACAGCGACCCTGTGGATGAAAGAACGTGACACTGCCCTGTCCTGCGCCATCCTCGCAATTGTTGCTGTGTTTGAGCCCATTGTTGCAGCCACTGTGTCAATCCATCTCATTGAGGGTCTTCCTCTTTTTCACTGACCCTCTACTTTACTTTAATGTGTTAGCTATTGCCAAATTCCTCCCCAAAGAGCTTTCTTTGTGTTGACATTATATTTGTATATTTATAAACACCCCCTCTGCATTGTTATCATAAGCACTTTTGGTTACCTTTTAAGAACTTTTTATATAATAATATAATATTATTTTATAATAATACTATTCATAGAGAACCAAAGAAACCAAACCATTTGCCGTCGACTTGACTCTGACGCCACGTGTGTGAGAGTAGAACTCTGCCTCATAGGGTTTTCAGTGGCTGATCTTTCAAAAGTAGATTGCCAGACCTTTCTTCTGAGGTGTCTCTGGTGAACCACCAACCTTTCGGTTAGCAGCGAGCGCTTAACTGTTTGAGCTACCCGGGGATCCAACATACATAGAGAAAAGTGTCCAAGGGAAGGTACAGCTTGATGAATTATCACAAACTAAACATGGGTAACCCTTACCCAGGTCAAGCAACAAACTTTCCTAGCACCCCAAAAGCTGCCATAGTACTCCCTTCCATTCTATGCACTTCCCACTATCCATATCCCTTTTGAAGTTTCCAGTTACGGGCGAATATGTTCTATAGTCTTTGGCTTCTGTCACAGTCAGAAACCAGAACCTGCGGCATGGTGCGTTAGACACTCCTTCACCTTTATGTTGGTCGAGTGGTTCTCAAACTAGGTTCCTGTAGAATCCTCTAGTCTTTTCTCAAACCAAAGAAAAATAACAAAGGCATCGACGGGCTTCTCTCAGCTTAAGATTTGCTCTAAAACCTGTGGGGTCTGCTCTCACTTGTCTACTACCACGTCTCATCAATGACAAATGATCAAGAAACAGGAAATAATGGGAAACCCCAGAAACGCCACAGGCTATATTGAGAATAAGAGCGACACCATTTATGGACGGGGCTCTGGTACAGGCCTTTCACAAGCAGCAGATAGATTTCCTCTAAAGCCTCATAAACCCTCAGCAAAATAGGTATCATGGTCGCTATTTCATTGGGAGGGAAAACTGAGAGGGGAAGTAACTTGCCCAAAGTCACACAGCTCACAGGGGAGATGCGAGGATTGGAAAGCCTGCAGGATCTGGCCTACTGTGCTGCCTGTTTAGGCCACATCTGCTTGTGTCCTCTCCTACATCTGGTGCCCAAGGCCCCACCTGCTCCAGTCCCTGCCAGGGCTCTGGTGTCTTCTTCTTCCTGAACTCTTGGAGGCTTCTCCTTGGGCCAGCCCCTGGGCCTTTGCACGTGCTGGTTCCTCTTCCTGAAACCCTCTTTCCCTTGTCACCTAACTGCTCCTCCTCTTTCAAGAATGCCTTTCCCAACTAAGTCAGTGCCCTGGCTCCAATAGCCCCTTCTAGTCACCCTCTCACATTCATTGCGCTCTTTGTTGTTTAACTTCTATCTCCTCCCACCCACCCAGACTGTGAACACCTTAGAGCAGGTGTCAGGTCTGTCTTGTTCCTGACTGCATCCCCAGCTCCTAGCACAGCTCTGGCACATGGTAGGTACTCAATAAATTGTTGAGGGAAGAGCCGATCTTATTTGAGTCTCAGCAACCCTGTGAAGCAAGCAGGGCTCGGCTGCTCACTCCCTTTTGATGGATGAGGAGGAAACGGGTCGGTCCAGTTCTCCTGTGATTTGTGGACACAGACAGGCTGGTCTGACACCCCCTCTCCCAGACACCTGGGTGTGCAGGGCTGGGGAAAGCTGAAAAAAGAGACCTCAGTCAGCCAGAAGGGCTTCTGGGCTCCGGTAGCCCCTTCCCTACTCCCCAGATTAGAATCAAATGTGGCACATTCCTGCCCACCCCTGCCCAGGGCACAGTGTGGGAGGCTAAGGAGGTCGATGTGGAAGAAAGTTAAGTCCTACTCAGAAGAGTTGGGGGTGGCAGGCCCTGTGGGCGAGTGACCTGAAACCAAGGCAGGAGAGTCAAGTTTGGGGGAAAGGAGTGCCTGGGAGCGGGGCTGGAAGGAAGATTCTGTCCCCTGCCCACCGGGCTCCATCTCACCCCCAGGAGGGCCGCATGGGGACAGTAGGCCTTTATCTTCAAGTGTGAGTTTCAAGCAACTGGCCAGCTTGAATTCAACAAGTATGTATGTTTTTACTTTCCTTAACTTTGGTCATGAGGGAAAGTAAGCTCAAGATTAAACACGCTCTGGGGCAGATGGTTTGGATTCAAAACCACCTTTGCAATCCCTTGTGGTGTGACTTTGGCCAAGTGACTTCACTTCTCTGGGCCTCAGTTTCCCTACTTGTAAAAGAGGAAAATAATGATACTACCTTCCACAGATAATCCAAGGAAAGTTCTGTCAGGAGGCTGCTGGGTTCTTCAGGCAAGAGATGGGACTGGGGTGAGAGGGGAGAGGCTGAGGGGCTGGGCTGCTTACAAAATACTGATGACCTCAGGGCAGTGAGCTCCCTTCCTGCCAGCTGGAAATGGCACCTTCCGGTGTAGCCATTCTGTCCCCAGAGAGGGAAGCTGTGATCAAGGAGGGTAGAGCTGCCCACCAGCCATGGTCTGCTCAGCTCCAGCCTTACATGGGAGAGAAATAAACCCGTCTTATTTAACCCACTGAGTTTGGGAGTCTTTTTGTTACAGCAGCTTAGCCTGTACCCTAACTCACTGTGTGACCTCAGGCGAGGCATTTCACTCTCTGAGCTTCAGTTTCGACGTGTAAAATGGGAGCAATAATAGAACCTACTTAGATTCAGTGAGATGGTGCATATAAAACTAGTACAGAGGAGGCCCCCAGTCAATGCCCATCATTCCCACCCAAGCCCCCCTGGCTGGACCCCATGTAGGAGACACTCCTAACTCCCCGTTTAGCCTGAGGGCAGGGACCGTATCTTCTCTTCCTCTTTCTGACTCCTTCAATGGCACCCACTCAGGGAAGTGGACGCAACAGGCCCTTGACCCAGGTTGATATAATAACAGGATCTGGATGATTTTCAGATGGAGGTGACCCCCACTCTGTCCCTTCCCCAGTCCTTGGCTGGCATTGAGGTGGGGCACTGCTCTCTGACGTGGGTGCTCAGAGACTGGTAGGCAGGCAAATTTCCCACCACTCTCCCCTTTGCTCACTGTGCTCCAGTCCCACTGGCCTCCTTGTAGATCCTCAGATAAACCAAGCTTATGGCCACCTCAGGGCCTTTGCACTTGCTGTTACTCTTCCAACAGCTCTTCACCTGGCGATCTCTTTCTTGCCTTTTAGGCCTCAATTTAACATTGCCTCTTCAGAGATTTCCTCGATCACTCTGTCTAAGTTGGACCCTCTGTAATTCTGTTATCCCTGCCTCCTATTTGTTTTCTTTATTTGCAATATTTAAATTAATTTCTTAATTTGGTTTTTGCCACTCTCTCCCTCTAGCCTGTTAAGCTCTGTGAGTACAGGACTATGGGTGTGTATCTTGTTCACTGCTCTGTCCCCATCATCCAGCCAGGATCTCAACACACACTTGCTAAGTGAATGAGTAAATGTGTAAGTGAATGAATGAGCACTATTATGTGCCAGGCCTGGATGTCCACCAGCACACTGAACTCTTGTGACTTCCCCGTGAACCAGAGCCTAGTATTCCCATTTTGCAGATGAGGAAAGGGAGGCTCGGAGAGGTTACACAGGGTAGAGCAGGAATGGGTCAGATGCTGAAGGCCATTTGACCTCCCTGCCCCCAGGATGCAGCAGAACCTGAGCTACACAATCTCACATTAATCCCAGACAAGAAAAACAGACCGCAGATTTCATTCTCCGAAAGGCTGCTCCATCAAAGATGCTGGCGTTGTCAAGGCAACGCAGTTAGCTTCCCGAAGCACCTTGAATTGGAGACATAAAGGCCCACACAGACACTGACGGGGAGAAACACCTGGGAAAAGGGGTCAAATCTCCCAGCCATCCTGATGCTGATCCCTCCTCCTTGATGGAGCCGCTTTCTACCTTGCCTCTGGCCGCCTGTCTCTGGGGTACACACATGAACTCCCTCCCCTAGTGTAGAAACTGCCTTTGCTGGGAGCGTTTTGTTACTCTGCAGAGGTCTTGGGAACAATGTGTTCTGCCCATCTGGCTCCAGTGGGAAGGACGGACTGGTCTTCGGAAACCAGAAGGCTCCTTCAGCCCTGGATACGGGCGGAGGGGGCACCGGTCCAGCATTTCTGTGGTAGGTGTCAATACGCCCCAGAGAGGTCTGGACGAGGGAGGCAGCTCATAAATGCAAGCATGCTGGGGGTGGCGATGCCTGTGCCCCCTTGGATCAGACCCCTTCTCTCTTTGAGCCCCAATTTCATCACCATTAGCTTTGGGGGCAGGCTAGTCTGATGCGGGGAGAGGTGCACGATTCTGCCCAGGAACCTGCAGGTGCAGGCATCCCAGAAGCCAGTTCCTGAGAGCCATGGCCCCAGTGGACACAGCCTGGGCCCAGGGCCACACCAGCCATGTCCCACCCCTCTCCCAGGGCGCTGCCGCCGCCCAGGGCGCTGTGGCGGTCCTACCTGCAGCCATCAAGGTTGTCAGAAGGGCTTTCGGAGGTCAGCAGGTGCGTCCTCCTTATTGCACAGGTGGGAAAACTGAGGCCCGGAGAGGGCCAGCGCTCTGCTCCGCGGGAGCGGAGACTGAGAACCAGGTCTGGCATCTCCAGACAGGACACAGCACGGCTCTGCCCTTGATAGTCTGGGGTGACCCAGGGGTGAGCGAAGTCTGGAGTCAGGCTTTGGGGGTAGGACAGCTGGGAGAGGGGGCAAAGATGGAGAGGAAGACATGGGAGTCAGACAGATGGAAGGAGGATCTGTTCTTGCCTGCCTAGCATCCCCATCTCCTGAAGACAGTGCTTCAGTTTCCCCACTGCCAGTCCATATGATTCGGCTGGGACTGGCCCCACTCCCTGGTTCCAGGCACGATCATGTGACCCAGGTCTTGTCAGTCCTGGCTGGTGAGAATCCTGCCTTTGCTGGAACCACTGGGTCAGGGAGCTCTGTCTTAGGGATGCTGAGCTGGGAGGAGGACATAAGCCAGGACAGCTGGAGCCGTCTTGTCAGAAGAGAGCCTGACTGAGAACAAAGTCGACATAGTGGAGGGCAGGGCCAAGATGAGGAGAGGGACAGCATTTGAGCCCCTGGATCTAACCACACCTGAATCCACCCCTAGGCTTCCTGGTTATGTGGGTCAATCCAGTCCTAGGACAGGGTTCTATCACTTGCACCTGAGGTCCTGGCATGGAGGCAGAAGGAAGGTAAGAAGGAAGGATGGATATTTAAGAAGAGGTGCCCGAGGGGAATCCACATCGGCGTCTTGGCTTCTCTAGGAAACTGGATTCAGGAAGAGCAAACGAGGTTTGGGCTGTCACCCCACCCAGAGGAGTTCTGTCCCTGGGCTCACAGCTTCACCCTCTTCTCTCCAGCACACAGTCAGCCTATAAACCCCGCAGTACAAAAAGAAATGCTGCGGATACAAAAATAAAATGTGTTTTCCTCCCTTGGGTCAGGAGAAGGGGTGGCATGTGCTGTGGGCAGCGCCCCTCACCCAGCCACCTCTTTGCGAACTAACATTTATTAGGCAACTGCTTCAGGTCAGGCTCTGTTAAGAAGTTTCTATACCTCATCTCATTTCCTCCTTGCCACAGCCCAGCAAGGAGGGATTATTATCATCTCCATTTTACAGACAAGACAGTTGAGGCTTTGATAGTTGATGTGACAACTCAGGCCGAGCCCCTGGCCTCCGTCCCAAAGCTGGAGCAGGCTTGTCTGACTCCAAAGCCCTGCCTATGGCACAGCACTGCGCACAGCAGACACTGACTAAAGGTCTCCTGGGCAAATGCTGCGTACGGCAATTTGAGCTTTCTGGCAGCAGCTTGCCACTAAACATGTCCCCGTCCTGCCTGAAATGCCACCAGTAGCCACCACACCCTTTGAGTCATGAGAGGGGAAAGGGCTGCTTCCCTCGAAGTCTGTGCGGGTTTACTCAAGGGACTGGCTGAGAGTTGGACTCAGGGTTTGGGGCACAGCAGGCGGGATGAAGATGTCTCCTCTCCATTGACCCAGTCTCATCCAGGAGACCTTCTGAAGACAGAGGCCAGGCCCGAGTGCTGGCCAATGATGACAGGGCTGTGGTGGCCCATCAGGGCTGAGGAGGGTAACATGGTGATGGGAGGTGGGTGGCAGAGTGGCAGTGGCTCCTCTCTGACTACGGCCCCTGAAAGAAGCTCTGAGGAGCTCCTGGCTCCCACACTCAAGGTCTGTGGACCCCTAGACGCAGCATTGCTGTTGGATGAGGCAGGGAAGGGGACGAGGGGTTCCGGCTTGGAAGCAGGAAGGATCTTGACCCTGGGATCGGTGTCTGCCCCAGGCAGGGTGGACGGTCCCCAACAGTCCCTGTACTGGGGCCTGGGTGAGCTGGGTTACACAAGGAGTTCTGAGGGCAGCCCACAGGCAGAGATCTGGCTTCCTGGGGCTGGTAGGAGCCTCGGAGGACAGGACATAGCACAGACAGGGAAACTGAGTCTTAGACCTTGCCTCAGGGATGGTGTGTGTCTGTTTTAACACAAAGGTTCCTTCCAGTTGTTTTTAGAGGCTGTTTGAGGCTGTCACTATGGTCCTTGTAGCCAGAAAGGGTGAGCACAGCTGGGGGTGAGGGATGGGGCCCTGGGGCTTCTCCTTATGACAGGAGAGGATCAGCTTTTCCAAGGGCATCTACAGCCCCAAGAGATGCTCCAGGACCAACAGAGCCCATTTTCAGATAAGTATGTCTTTGTGGACAGTTGCAATGCACATGGCCCCATTAAAGGCTCTGATAAGTCCAGCAAGTAAGAATGCTTGTTCACTTTGATTTAATGTAGTGTTTCCCTCTCTCACTTGACCATAGGTATTTTTAAGGAGAGCCTTAGTGCAATGCCTTAGTTACCCCCTGTGGAACACTCTAGAACATACAGGGCTGGAGGAAGCCCTCCTGGATCTCCTGAAGCCCCTGAGACCAGGTCTGAGCTCCAGATGCTGGGCCTAGGGGCAGTGTGGGGTTCGGGGGGTGGGGATGGGAATCCTGATTCTCATTGGGGGTGAATGCAGCCCCTTTGGCCTTGAAAAGAAAGTTCAAGGGCATCTCAAGGCTAGGAAAGCTCACTGCGGACTTGGAACAGGAGGTGGGCTCCTTACCCACCCCAGGGACAGAATCCAGGCCTCCGTCTGGGCAGCTTCTTGCTTGCAATATCTTCCTACCTCCCTGAAATTCCTCCATTAGTCATGCATCCACTTAAGGCACTGAGTTGAGTCTGTTGCGAGCTCTTTCAGAGCGTTGTGACTCTCATGCTGGCAGGAGGCAGGAGGGACGAGGGGTGCTGCAGAGGCAGGCACCTCCAAACCCCCATTGTTTCACAACTTGAGAAGAATAGGGTGGCAGGTGACTCTTCTGGACTTCTGGGCAAGGAGGGTGGCTCAGGAGGCCCAGGGTGGCCAGGACAAGACCCTGGGCTGTGTCCTGTGTTTGGGTCCAGTGGCCCAGGGGAAACCAGTTCTGCTCCTCCTCTGCTGTCCAGCCTCCAGCACACTGCTCACTAGACGCCCACGGGCCGCACCATCATGCGCGTGGCTCGCAGCGAGTAGCTGGGGCCCTGGAAGTAGTGCCAGCGGATGCCATTAAGCTTGCGCACGTGGTGGCGGGCTGGGTAGTAGATGCCATTGAGGTTGGAGAGGCCGCAGGCGTCAAACCACCATCCTGGTGGGAGGAGGAGGAGAGAGGTTTTTGGAGTGGGGGCCCAGCCAGTGGGGTGAGGGCAGCCCCTCCACCTCGAAGAGAACAAGGGCTCATCAGGGCTGTTGCCTCCTGTGGGAAGCCAGCTGGCTGGGGAAGGGGCTGGAGTGGGAGCAGGTGGTGGGGGTGGGGGAGGGCTCCCAGGCCTTCTGCTCAGCCTGGGGCCTCCCAAGGGCAGCGCTGGGCTCCAGCTGCCCCTTCAGGGCTCTCTGCCCCTCCTCGCCTTCTCTCCGCCCGTCTGTGTCCCCGCCTCCCTCCCTCCCTGTCCTTCTGCCTCTCCTGCTTCCTAGCATGGTCTCCACTGCACTCTCCCCACTGGTTTCTGATGGTCTCTGTGGCTCTCTGAGTCTCTCAGACACTGGGTTAATCTCTCTCTGATAGTCTCTATGCTTGTACCTGTCTCTCTCTCACACTGTGTCCATCTCTCTGATGACCCCTGTCTCTCTCTCTACGTCTTGGGTCTCTGTTCCCTCTCTCAAGTACCATGTCTGCCTCTCTGTCGTCTCTGGTCTGCTTTGCTCTGTCCATCTCTCCCTCTGTCCTCTGTCCCCGTGCAGTTCTCTGTCTCTTCCTGTCAGTCTTGGCATCTCTCTCTGTCTCCATCCATCCATCCCTGACTCTGTGTCTCAGGAGGTCTCTCCTCCTATCTCCCTTCCAGGCTCCCTTGCTCATCCCCATTCCCCACTCTCTGACCTCTGCTCCCACCACCCCCCTGAACATCATCTGGGCCAGAGTTGGTGGGGGGCTGCCCCTCTGCCTTCCCTGTCCAGGTCTCCTCCATCCTCATCCATGGGGACTAGGGGATCCACAGGCCTGGAGTGGGGCCCATCAGGCACTGTGCCTCCCTAGGGTGCCCCCTGGGGCTCCACTCTCAGTGCTACTCGAGCCTGGCCTCCGAGGGAAACTGGTGGTACCAGCGTTGGGGGGGTGGGGGGGTTAGAACTCAGAGGGGTCCTCAAGGACCTGGTGGGGGCAGGCACAGGTGGGCCAGGCGAGCTTGCAGGTGGACAAGGCCCTGGTCTGCACCCACCTCCAGACAGCACCTGGGAGCACAAGGGTCTAGGAAGGGATGGAGGGGCCCAGCCAGGTGAGCCTGTGGGTGGGCAGGGCTCCAACCACCCTCACCCACCTCCAGACAGCATCTGGGCGCACTTGCAGAGACAGTTGTCGTTGTCCGCATCACGGGTGCTGAAGTTGGTGCCCTGCAGGACCAGGCTGCTCTGGCGCCCTGCTGAGCCGCTGTACCCACTCAGGGAAAGCCTGGGGGCCGCCCAGAGGAGGCAATGGGAGAGGGGCCAGTCAGGTTGGGGCTGTGCCCCGGATGTTGAGGACAGGCCCTCGCCAGGAGGCTTTCTGCCAAGCTGGGTCTCAGCACCAGTGGTCCTTTCAGGGGCTTGGGCTGGATCGCCCTCCCTGCCCCCCAGATGCCTCCTAGGGACAAAGCACCTACTGTGTGCCAGGCCCCCTCACCTCCCTTATTCCTTATCTCTGCGTCTTGGAGAGGAGTGGGAATGATCATGATAATGACACTAATGAGGACAATGGTATCTTTTGAGTGTGCCAGGCATTGTTCTAAGTGCTTTGCATGGGTTAACTCATTCTTGGTTAATCCTCCCTACACCTTATCATTTCCACTTTACAGATGAGGAAACTGAGATCCCAAGAGCCAAAGGGATCTGCCTAAGCTATCAGAACGAATGAGGGTCAGAGCCAGACTCCAGCCCAGAGTGGCCTGACATGGGAGCCTGGGTGCATTTTGCTCCCAGCTGACCATCCTGTAAGGTACCTCCCCAGCCCAGTCACACCTCTCCACATCCACCCACCTCCTCCAGGAAGCCTTCCCTGACCACATCAGTCCACATGGGTCTGTCCCCTTGGGCGCCTCCAGCCCTGCCACACTGACATCTGCAGACAGCTGGGGGAGTGTTTATATTTCTCAGGCAGGCTGAGAGGCCCTGGTGGGCCGGCCTGGGTCCGTATGATAATTAAGACTATGAATTCTGGGGTCCGAATGACTGGATTCAAACCACTAACTAGCTGTGTGACCGTGGGCAGATTGCTTCACCTCTCTGAGCTTCAGTTTCTTCATCTGCTAAGATGGTAATAATAGTAGCAGTGATGACCTCATTTAGTTACTGTGATCCAATGACTTCAGTCTGTGAAGCACACAGAGCAGTGCCCACACATGGTGAGGGTTTGACACATTTCAGTGCATGTTGTTATTTGTCCCTTGGCACATGGCTGGCACCGGCTTCCACTGAGCCTGGTTGGACAGAGCAGTGGGAGCTTGTGGGAGGGGATGGGCTGCACCGGCAGCCGGCAACTGAGGCAGAGAGCCAGTCTGGGAGCAATTAGGAAGTTCCTACTGGGCAGAGGCGAGTGAATGCCTGCCGTGGGCAGGCAGCTCCAGGAAGCTGTGGTTCCCCACAGCACAGGACCTTGGAGATGCCCCTGACGGGATCCAGAGGGCATGAGGGTCTGGGCACATGGCCTGGCTCAGTCCCGATACCTCCGCCCATGGGCTCTGTCTGTCCGTGGAAAGCCAGGGACATGGCCTCAGGGGCTAGAAGCCCTGACTGTGCCCTGGACTTGGATGACTGGAATTGCAACCCCCCTGCAAAGGGGCACACCTGGCCAGGGGCTCCCTGAGCGGGGACAGGCAGACTGGCCCACCCACTTATATGGCCCAGCTTCTCCTTTTGGCCATTTGGGGGCTTCATCTTGAAGGCTCAGTTGAAGTCAGTTCAAGGCCAGGCTTAGGGCTCAGGCTGAGGTTTAGGGTTATGGTCAGTTGGGGCTAATGGAGTCAGGGCTGGACAAAACCGATTGGCCCTGTGGGGTCACTCTGGCAGGACTGGCCCCTGTTCTGTCCCAAAGTCCTCAGCTCAAACTCTGCCTCTCTCCCCTCCCCTCTGGGAGCCAGAATGAGAACTTATGACTTCTGAGGGACCCCCAGTTCATGGACCAGGAAACCCCCACTTGACCCATTTTCAGATGTACTTTGACATGTATGGGTAAGGGCTGAGGAACCCCAAACCCATGAGTCTCCTGGGGTCCCTGAGTTAGACACAGAAGGTGTGTTTCCCACATATCTGTGAATCTACCTGTGAGTCTACATGTCTGTAGTTATGAGTATTTGGACAAGATTCCTTGTGCCTGAGTGTGTATGTGTGTGGTTGTATTGAGTTTGTGCTGGAATACATACTGTGGGTCTGAGTGTGTGCTCTGGAATCTGCCTTTGTGCCTGGGATTGTGTGTGTGTGTATGTATGTGTATGTTCACTTCTGTGTGGCATGCTGGCACACGTGTCTGGATGTGTCTGTGTTTGGTGTGTGCTTGTTTGTGCAGCTATGCACTCATGTGTCTGTGTGCTCTGTAGCCCTGTAGCCCACGCATGCACCCCAGGAGTCTGGTGCACCCCACCACATGTACGTTTGTGTCTGTGCGTGCTGCACGCGTAGTCGAGTCTGGGGGTGGGCCCCACTGGGAGGCATGTGCAGTGTCTGTGTATGCCTGGGTCTTGTCTCTGCCTCCCTCCACCTCTCCCTGGCAGCCACTTCCTCTGCAGGCTTCTGCATGCCCCCAGCCTGACTCCCATTCCCCAGCTGCTGACTGCCCACACTGCCCTGCCTTTGGGCTTCCTGAGGAGATCCTCCCTGGCCGGTTCACCCCGTGGGGCGGGGGCAGAGTGGCCGGCGTCTGTTCTGCCACTCTACCCCAACTCTCCCTTGGCAGTTTCCAGGCCCCCCTGCAGTTTCCACGATCTCCAACCTCAGCCTCCAAGGCTTTTCCTGACTCAGGGGGGACTCTTCTTATGGTCCCAGCATCCCTTGGGGGCCTTACTCGGGTCTGGGGTATCTGTGGCCCAGTTGGATGCCAATTCTTTCAGTCTTTTTCTCAGAATGTCCCTTCTGCCTGGGTTGCCCACACTAGCCTCTCTTTGCCTGGAGAATCCCTACCCATTGCAGGCATCACCTCCTCCAGGGAGCCCCCCTGATTGCATGAACATCCTCTGGCTCTGGTGCCCCTGTGCGTTCGCCTTAGACAGCTCCTGTCTCACTGGGGCATGAGATTGCCTTGTGAGCACACTCATCCCGAGACACACAAAACACTGGACTGTAGATAACTTTGGGGGGCGGGGCCCAAGTCTGATTCTTCCCCAGTGATCAGTGCCAACCCATACCTGGCACAGGACAAACGCTCAGAATACCATTATTATCATTTAGGACTTTGCAGAGGGTCTTTTGAGGCCTGGGCATGACAGTCTGAAGCTGTGGACAGGGAGCTCTCCACAGCTCAGGTAAAAAGCCAGAAGCAGCACATTAAATTTCTGTATGACAACATGGAAAGGAGTTCCAAATTTAACACATCAGTATGTTTGTATAAGGAGCCCTGGCGGCACAGTGGTTAAGCACTCAGCTGCCAACCCAAAGGTCAGCGGTTTGAACCCACCAGCTGCTCTGCGGGAGAAAGACGTGGCAGTCTGCCTCTGTGAAGATTATAGCCTCGGAAACCCTATGGGGTGGCTCTACGCTGTCTCATAGGGTTGCTATGAGTCAGATGGCAGTGGGTTTTTTTTTTTTTTTCCGGTGGGTTCATATAGATGGACATAAATGACATAGGCATGCAGAAATATTATATTTTTGTCTGACTATATTGTGTTTGTATATCTCCAACATTTATTTAACACTTACTATGTGTTATCTGGAAACCCTGGTGGTATAGTGGTTAAGAGCTAGGGCTGTTAACAAAAAGGCTGGCAGTTCGTATCCACCATGCGCTCCTTGGAAACTGTCCTATAGGGTTGCTGTGAGTCAGAATCGACTCGACGGCAGCAGGTTTTTTTGTTTTTTTTTTAATGTGCTATCTGCCTTACTATAGATTATCTCAATTATGACATAGGTACTATATTTTACAGCTAAGGAAACTAAGGCACACAGATGTTAAGTAACTTGTCTAAGGTCACAAAGCCAACAAGTGGTGGAGTTGGGATTTATAAGCAGGCAGTCTGACTCCAGGGCCTGTGTTCTTTAGTTCAATGAGATATTTTTTGCCTAAGAAAAACTGCAGATCCTGGACTTGGGGCCATGGACATTGGTGCCCAAGAACTGGCTTAGGGAGATCAGGCTTAATTGCTACATGTGTAGGGAAGACTTGGAAGGTTCCTTTAGCTTCCTCTTATGTGCTGACCAGGTACCATGGGAAGAGCAGTGAACAAGACAGCCTGGTTCCCACTTAGAGAGAACAGGCCAGCTATGGGTAGGAGGGGCTTCCTTGGGGATGGCAACTATAATATTATTTGATGAGCTCTTACTATGTGCCAGTCCCTGTGTCTGTATGTACAAGATCTCACTCAAGCATCACAATACCCTGAATAAAATAGGCATGTCTAGGACACCCACTTGATAGATGAGAAGGTGGAGAGACTTGCTCAGGGTCACCCAGGGAGGTAGGGTTGGGGTCAGGAATTAAACCTAGGTTTTGGTAGTCAGTGACTTAAACAAGTTTTACTCACTGGTTGGCTGTGAGGAGAAGGGACATCCAGCTCAGCCCTGCCTAACATAGACCTAGAGATGTTTTATTCAGCTTGGCCCTTGCATTTTAAGGGGGACATTATAGATTGGGGTGGGTTCCATAAGGAGGGTTGTTAGATCCACACCGTGGAAGGAACCAGTGGTATTTAATAAGAGAAGGGGGTGGGAGCACATCACTAAGAAGCCCCCAGAGGTGAAATTAGGCATAAAGTGCAGGGGACAGAGAGTCATTCAGAGATTCCTGGGGAGGAAGTAGCCTCCCCATCAGTGGGGGCAGTCCAGCAAGGCTGGGTGATCACTGGACTGTAGGGGGGATTCTAGCATCATATGAAGAACCAGATGACATGGGAGGTCCTTTGTGGCCTCATGAGTGTGAGTCTATGAATCCAGCTCTGTCCTGGTTCAGAGATTGCCAGGGCAGGCTTATCTTCAAGACCCTTGAGTTTCTCAAAGAAGCAGCATCATGTAGTAGAAAGGCCATGGGCTTTGGCAGCAGGGAGACCTGAGTTCAAATCCAGGCTCTACCTAACTTGTAAGGCGGACTTAAGCTCTGAAGCCTTATTTTCTGCATTATTAAAGTAGATACAGTAATGCCCACCCTGGGAGACTTAACTGGAGTAGCATATTTTTACACATATAGCGCAAACCTTCTACGTTTGTTTGCCATCTGTACCCTCCCCGGGTGAGGTATTATCAAAAGCACCGCTATGCCAATTTTTTTATACATGTTGCTGTAAAAATATTAGTGTAGCCCATCTACAAAAATACCCATGGGGGGAGGGCGTGGTTGGCAAACAAACGTAGAAGGCACGCGTTATTTGTGTACAAATATGGAAATATGCCTAGAACATAGTAGGTGCTCAATAAATGCCCGTTCCTTTTCCTAAACACACAGGCTGAGGAAGGGCTGAGAAACCATGATGAGTTTACAATATCCTCACATTTAAGCCCATCCTGCTGTTGAAGAGGAGAAGCTAGATGCAGAGAAGCTAGAACCTTGGTTTGCCCAAGGTCACAAGGAGAGCCGGGGCAGAGCCAGAATGAGCCCAGGTCTCCCGACACCCAGCCCAAGGACCTTTCTGCTTCACCCCAGGGCATAGGTCAGGCTGGGCAAGTCACGTTCCCCTTCTGGGCATCTGTAAAAGGACTGCCTTGGGGTGACTGACCTTGGAAAGCTCCTTCCCAGCCCCGAGATGGCGCAGTCAGCGACATTCTCTCCACCCCACCCAGCGGCCAGGACGTGCTGAGTGCTAACCAGCCGCCTCCAGATCCCGTGACGTGCGCCCAAATGGGGGACAGATGGTAGAAACGGGAGACGCCCAGGGACTGACCCTTGGTGCAGACCATGTAGCTGCTAGCCCAGAAACCCCAGCCTGCCCGCCAACCCACCCGGCAGCCCACCCGCGACCTCCTCCTGGCCTGGGCCCCGAGCCCACCTGTACAGCTGCCCCTCACTGCCCAGCTGAAAATGCTCGTACTGGGCATAGGCCTCGTTGCCTTCCCAGTCTCGTAGCTCCACACGCAAAGAGTAGGCCGCCCCGCTGGTGAGCTGGTGCACCACCTCATTGCCCAGCCAGTGCTCCCCGGCCGGGTCGCCGAAGCCCTGCAGGGAGGGGAGGGTGGGGGTGGGCTGAGGTCCAGGAAGGGAGGCTACGCCTGTGGCTGTGGAGCTGTGCTGGGCCAGACTCTGGGACCATTTGTCCAAAAGCACTTTGCCTAATGATCAAGTTCATAAGTACAATGTGGGCAGGCCTGGGGGGGGGTGGGAGCTCCCTGACTCCTAGAGGAAAAAGACTAACGCTTTTGTAAATGTAAAGCCTGTTAAAAATAATTGAAATCACATTTCTATAAAGCTCAAGAACAGGCAAAACTAATCAATGGTGATAGAAGTCAGAATAGTGACTAACTTTTGGGGGGGGGGTTATTGAGTGGCCCACGGGGGAACTCAAGGTGCTGGAAGCGCTGTGTGTTTACATCTAAATGGTGGTCATGGGGTGAACACATACGTAAAAGTCCACTGAGCCGTACACTTAGGAGATGCGCTTTTAACTGCATGTATGTTAAGTCTCAAAAAAAAAAAAAATTAAATTGAAAAAAATTTTAATCAGCTATATAAATGGCAGAGAAAACTTTGCTCAGTGTCAGGGCAGCCACTGAAAAATTCCATCAACAGAGAAATGAAAAGCTAAGAATGCTGTGAGTATCAGCAGGAGACACCAGTGTCCCAGGGTGACGAGAAACCAAAACAAAACAAACAAAAAAACCATTGCCATTGAGTCGGTTCCAACTCATAGCGACCCTGTAGGATATAGAACTGCCCCATTGGGTTTCCAAAGCTGTAAATCTGTACAGAAGTAGACTCCCACATCTTTCTCCCACAGAGTGGCTGCTGGGTTCAAACTGCTGACCTTTCAGTTAGCAACCAAGTGCTTTAACCACTGCACCACCAGGACTCCTTGAGAAACCAATAAAAAAATCCTGTTGCCTTCGAGTCGATTCTGACTCATGAAGATCCTATAGGATAGAGTAGAACTGCCCCATAGGGTTTCCAAGGAGCAACTGGTGGATTTGAGTTGCTCACCTTTTGGTTAGCAGTGGAGCTCTTAACCACTGTGCCACCAGGGCCCCGAGAAACCAATACCCTGGGCTAAAACAGTGATTCAGCACCAAGGACAGGGCACACCGACGCCCCACTCCCCATTTTAGTCAAGCTGTGTGACTGATGAGTCTAATGGCCAACATTCAACAGTCTTCTAAGTCTGTCTGTATCTGAGCATCCTCTTTCTTTTTGCCATTTTAATGATTGTTTAAAACTCAATTTGTTCAAGAACTCTCCTAGCTTAATTTGATATTTATTTTTTTCCGTATTTATCAAATAAACAGCAAGTAATACACAAATAATAATATGGTTGTATTTCCTTGTGGGCATCTTTTTCTATTCCTTTTGCCTTTGCAAACTTTAAAGGCTTTTAAGTTGGCTTGCCAAACAATTCTTCATTCAAACTGTAATTTAAAAAAATTGGAAGACAATTTGTCAAGCCATCTTTGAGCCAGTAATTCCACATTAAAGCATCTGTCCTGCAGATGTCGTTGCACAGGTGTGCAAAGACAAGGACATTCATTTAATCAGTGTAGCCAGGGGTAGGCAGGGGAGATTTACTTTTCTGCTGTACTCTCTTTAAAAAATTGTTAGCAGTGTATACGCACTGTCTTTTTAAAAATTAAAACAAAAATAAAGTTAAGATTTCATTCTTAAAACATACATCAGAACTTTCAAAAAGGGGGTTCAACTTTAGGTGATGGAGTTCCTGGAAGTCTGTTTGAAAATGGCTGGCTTTAGGTGGGCTGATTGTTTCTGGGAAGGGGTAAGGGCAAACCAGTCCCCTACCCACAACCCACCCCTGCTCCAGTTTTCACGGCTGAAAAGGCCCTACCCAGGGCAACAGCTTTACCTGTTTGTAGTCCTTCCAGTTCCGCTGGAAATTCACACTGCCATTCTCACGGCGTTGGATGAGGGTCCACCCGCCTCCACTGGCCTCCATGTCACAGAACACCTGGAGGGAACAGGAGTGGCGGGGTGGGGGGAGGGGAGAGAGGGGAGCTGGAAGCCCTTGGAGGCAGCCAGCAGCCAGGTATGGACCGGCAAAATATGACTTGATTTTGATGAAGTCTCACAGAGTGACAGGTGAGCCTGGTGGTCACGGGCATCAGAAAGATCCAGGCTCATATTCTCCATCCATGGTTGTGATTTTTCTAAAGTGGCGGGCTAGTGAGGCCTTCTCGGAGCCTCCCTTTCTCATTTGTAAAATAGGGGTGTTAATACCTTAACCTCTTTGTGCCCTAGTTTCTCAGCTGCAAACTGGGGTTGCTGGGAGAATTAAATGAGGTGAGTCCTGTAAAGTGTTTAGAACAGAGCCTGGCACATAGTAAGCGCTCAGTAAATGAAAGCTTTTCACTTGCTATTATTACAGGCTGCTCTAAGGATTAAATGATAGGTGTCAATAAAGTGCTCAGCACACAGTGTGGACTCAGGAAATGCTATTACTACTGTCATTCAGAGGACAAATATTCTCTGAGCACCTATTGTGCGCCAGGCTCTGTTCAAGCTCTGGGAATATGGGTGAGACAAAGTTCCTTCAAAGAGCTCAACATGGACCCCAATTCAATCTAACCTCTGTTTACATATTATTTTTCCAACCAGTTCAGTCCATGTTCCATGAGCCCAGCCTTAGTGCCTGACCCTGCACTGGACCAGTAAGAGACAAATCAGTCTGTGGGGCTGGCTTGGTCTGAGGGTGGGGGCTACAATAGAGCAGCAGACTGTGGATCACAAATACTTGGGCAGTTACAGTGAGAGTCCCAAGAAGATGACACTGGGCAACCCTGGAAGGCTCCCCAGAGGAGGTGGCATTGGAACAGGGCCTTGGATAATGATGTGCCTGCCAGGTAGAGATGACTGGGAATAGTATCTCCAGTGGAAGGAACAGAAGGAATGGAGGCTCTGAGGTGGAAAAAGCCTGCTCTGGGAGAGAAAAGACAAGTGGCATCTGTTGTGGGAGTAGCAGAGAGTTCAGGAAGGGAAACTGAGGTCCAGACAGAGGAAGGGACTGGCTCAAAGTCTCACAGCAAAGCTGAAACTTGAGGCTAGGTCTCTTGTCTCCTAGGCCAGATCTTTCTTTTCTATCAGTGTTCCCCGAATTTCATTCGCTCACATCTTTCTCAATTCCACAAATAGCTGAATTTACTTAATTTAACATAGCATATTTACTTTAAAAACAATGGTATCCTTTTTTGCTTAAATAAATACTTAAATAAAATGTAATTAAAAAGGAAAGCATATCAGTACCATAAATGAGAAACCAGTAACACTTGCCTTTACTCAGAGGAAGGTAAAAATCAATATAATGAAAACAAAATAACATTATGAAATTCTAGCTAGAAATTACTGCCAGCAGAGAGCGCTGGGCCTGATTCCTCTTTGTCAAAGGGTGATTCAGCAGATGTGTGAGAAGGGTTAAAGATAAGCTAGCACCAAGCTAGCACCAAACTGAGCCAGTGTCCTTGATGTCATCAGACGGGTTGGAAGGAAATTGAAAAGGAGTTTATGGAGGGGGAAAGACTGGCTAGTTGTTCCCCATACTCTTCTGCTTCTGGGCCTGGCACCAAAAACCTCCCTCCTGACCCTCCACACACTCCCCTCACCCCATCTCATGATTAGAACTTGAAGCTCAGGGCGCCCTTGGGAGTCACTCATTAAAGATGATGGCGCCTCCAGCCGTCCCGCTCCCCAACTTCCCATATGGAGCAGAGCTCCCACTCCCATATGGGAATCTGTGTGAACTAGAAATAAACTTCTTTGTGTTAAGCCCCCAGAATTTCGGAGTCTATTTGTTACATCAGCTAGCATCAACTTAGGCAACATAGAACATAGTCCACCTAGAACATACTTCTCCTTTTCAATTTCCTTCCAATCCTCCTGATTACGTCAAGGACACTGGCTCAATTTGGTTAAAGAACGCTTCTCACACATCTACTGAATTCCCCTTTAACAAAGACGGATCAGGCCCAGGGCTCTCTGCTGGCAACAATTTCTAGCTAGAATTTCATAACTTTATTTTGTTTTCATTATATTGATTTTTACTTTCCTCTGAGTAAAGGTAAGTGTTACTAGTTTTCATTTATGGTACTGATATACTTTCCTTTTAAGCATCTCTGGAGAAGTGAAGAGAAGGATGAATTTCCAACGTTGGGACCTTTTGCTTAACTCCACGATCTAACCCCTGACTAGGTGGGGGCTCCAGAAGGCAAGGGCCACCCCCACCTTCTCTGGTGCCTCAGGCAATGGGCTGAAGCTGATGGGGGGTTGAAGTCTGTCTAGGAAGCCCTTGGCTCAGCACCCTCTCATTGCCTCAGCCCCCAGGGAGCCCCCTAACCTTCCTGGGCTCCATCACGTTGGCCACGTGGATGGTGTAGATGCCACTGGCATTGGCCCCGAAGCGCTGGATCTCAGCACAGTCCTGGAACACCTGCTCCGCTGCCTTCATGGAGGCTGCCAGGGGACAAAGCAAAAGGCAGTTGAAGAGCTAGGGATAGGGGCCAGGAGGACACTCCTGCCTGCTCTGTGCCAGGGTCTAGGTTGGGAGGTGCTGGGGACAGGGAGAGGAATCCCATCTGGGAAGGCTTCCTGGAGGAGTGAGACCTGGACGATGAGCAGGGGTTGGCCAGGTGGAGAAGGGGGGGTGTTCCAGGCAGAGGGAATAGCATATGCAAAGGCTCCAAGGTGGGGATGGTCGTGGTGTGTACTAGAGAACAGGGTGCAGGGAGTGGAACTGAGGCTGAGGCCAGGGAGGGGAACTGACTTACGCCAGGAGAGCAGAGCTGAGGCCAGAGAGAACGCTGGCTGTTTGCTGAACCTGAGAGGAGTAGCGTGAGGCTGGCCCAGAGAGGGCGAGGAAGGAAGGGAAGAGACGTGAGGTTGAGAGCTCAGCAGGGGCCAGGTCAGGCCAGGCTGACGACTCCAGACCTTCTATCTTGAGGGAGATCACTCTGGCCAGTGTGGAGTGGACACCGGAGGGGGATGAGACCCAAGCAGGGAGACAGGGAGGAGGCTGCTAGGGTGCTCTGGGAGAGGATAATTGGGCCTGAATGCCAATAAGGTACTTCCCCATTTCACAGATGAGGAAACTGAGGCTCAAGAGTGAGGTGACTGGCCCAAGGGCACACAGCCAGGTGGGAGGGAGCCTTCCAAGTCCCATGGGGGATTTGTCCTTGGAGCTCCCTTAGTTGGGAGGCCCGGGGCTCCCCTCTGAGCCATCCCTCCCGCTGGATCCCCTCCAGCCTACACTTCTTCTCAGATGAGAACAGAAGAGCAAGACTGAAACCCACCAAGGCCCTGGGGCCTCCGGACCTGGCCTGGGAAAAGTGACTGTAGACAAACTGTGGCGATTGAAATTCCCCTCTCTGGTCCCTTTAGTGGGATCCAGCTAGAAGTTTGGGCTGGGATTCCACTGGAATCCAATCTCTAGGCAGGTAGGCAGGCATCCAAGGGTGGGGCTAAAGAGGCCAGATGGATAGGTATGACTACCAATGATGAACCAGGAGTCTATCAGGGAGCAGGACTTCCTGTTTTGGCCTGACTCCTGGATCTTGGAGCTGGGAGTCCAACAGGAAGCCACGTGTTGTTCTCATATCACAAATGAGGTTACTGAGGTCCCCAAATCCATCCCAGCCCCTCCTAACTCCACACAGTCCATGAGGAATAACAGTCCAGACAAGCATGGGGAAAATGCAGGCTCCCAGGTCAGCAGGGATGGGCCAAGTTTACACAGCAAGGCAAGGGTGGAGCTGGGAGTTGACCTCAGATTCCAGCCACCCTTCTCAAGGCTCTGTCCACTGTTTTCCCCCCTTAGTCAACAATAATATTGATAACAGCAATAACAATAAAAATGAAATGCCTGTGACATATTGTAGTGTTTCTTAGGTGCCAGGTACTGTCAGGGGCAGTTTGGAGCCAGGGACTATTTTTGGTGGTGGTAATAGTAAGGATGGACTGGTATTGATCTGCAACATAGTTAGACTCCAGGCTGGGTCCCCTCTGAACCTCTGGGCTGGTCATTTGCACTAGCTTTGCCCCCTTTTGGCCTCTTGGCACTCTGTTGAGCCCCTTCATATGCATGAACCATCTGATCCCCATTTTATAGATAAGAAAAATTGAGTCTCTGAGAAGTTAAAAGACTTGTGCGAAGTCCCAGCACTAGTCAGTGAAGGAGCCAAGACTTGAACTCTGGTCTGTCTGACTGCAAAGCCAATGCCTGTCCTACTACACACCTTCCCTGGGGTCCACAGCCAAGCCTAAATAAGGCTGGGCACACAGACCACGTTCATGCATGCCGCTTCTTAGCTGTGCAGGGGGTAGGTCTTGTTCACCTGTGCCCCTGTCCTAGCCTTGTCTGAACCAAACTCCCAGTGGCTGGAGCCTTGATGCTCTTCTCAACCTCTTGCCAGCCCCCACCTGCCCCGGCCAAAGCTCTGCAAAGAGGGGGTGCTCATTTCCTGCTAGGCTTCAAGGGCGCTACCCATCTCTGTCCATCCTCTACTGTACACCCCTGGCCTGGCCCGCTCCTTCAGTTTCTCCGTTTAGACAAGGCGAGAAACAGAACCCCCTAGTGTCCTTCTCTGGTAACAGTGGGGCAGGAGGATGGGGCACTGGGGCAAAAGGCACCCAAGGCAAGGTGCCCAACACAGCCTCCCACCCAGCCTGGTGAGCAGACATTTGGCCATAGCTGGAGACTGGGCTAGTGGTGAGCCTGTGGGGAGGGGCACTGGGCTCAGGCCTGGTGCCTTGGGCTGAGCTACAGAAACCCACACATGGGATTCATCTAGGCAGCCTCACTGCCAGGGTTTTGCACAAGCTGGTAATGGATTTGGGTCACTCTACATCTTGTGGTTTGAAAGGCATCCACCTTCGGTTCACCCCTGGCTTCCTTGGGCCTCAAACCCTCACCCAGCAGGGCCATGGGCCATGGGGAGCCACGCGGGGTCCTCTGCCCCAAGTCCCCTGCCTGACACAGTGCCCGGAATCCCACCACTATGGCTTGATTCCTTTGCACCATAAAGGTTTTCCAGCTTCCCCTATGGACATCCAGCAGCAGTACAAAGCCCTTCCTCAGTGTCTCTCTCTCACACAAGTCATTCTCCACTCTGGTTCCAAACTGAACTTCCTAAAACGTAATCTCACTCTGTTCAAGGCCCCCTCTTGGCTCCGACTGCCCTCGGGTTAAAGTCCTTTCTTCCTCTAAAGTACAGCCTTTTAAGCCTTCCATGGTCTGCAAACTCCAGGAACGCTGCTAGCGGAGTATATGGCACGTAGTAGGCACTCAACAGACATGCATTTCCTTTTCCTTCCTTCAAGACCCACAGACAGAGGATTGAGTATTTGCAAGAGATGGGAGTTGTAACTGTCCTGTTTACTGTTGTACCCTAGCACCCAGCACCAAGCCTAGGACACATTGGGTGCTCAATAAATGTTTGTTGACTAAATAATTGAAGTTGGACCTGGGAATACCTTGCCCATCCCATCCCAAGTGGGTCCCCTTGGAAGGAATCAGCAAGAGCTGGGGAGCTGGCCCAGGCATCGTTCTCCCTTCTCAGAAGTCAGGGCCATGGGTGCCTCCGCACCTCCGCTGGGCTCCGTTCTCTAGGCTTAGGGGCAGGGGGGCGTCAGGACGAGAGAAGCCCTTGGGGAGTACTGAGTTCAACCTCTTCATTCTACAGGGAGGGAAACCGAGGCCAGGGAGAGGTAGGGGCAAGCCCAAGCAAGTGGGGCTGGAGGGTGGATCCTGGAACCCAAATCTGTCAGTCAGAACTGGTGCTGTTCTTGTTCTTATTATCGCCTCCATTAAACAAATGGGGAAACGGAGGCCAGAGAGGCACAGGGGCATGTCCAAGGTCACCAATGCAATGAAGGACAGGCAGAAGTCTGGACTGGCTCTTGTGGCTGTCGCCATTATTATTACTGTTGTTATCTCTATCACAACACCCTGCAGAGAGGGGTGAAGGCTTTTCTGCTTGGGTTCCAGGCTCCCTGGTGAACAGAGAGGGTAAGCGGGGACTCCCTCCGTCACCCTCGACCCCCACACCCAGGCGTGCCCGGATCGCTCACCCGGACCCTGGGAGACGGCGCGCACCAGGCGCTGCACTGTCTCCAGGAGCTGGCGCTGCTGGCGCTGCAGGAGACTGGAGTTGCCGCTGGCGGCTCGCAGGCTGCGCTCTAGGCCGGCAAGGGCGCCGCTCTGGCGGCCCAGCAGCCGCCGCAACCGCTCCCTCTCGCCGCGGAGGTTGGCCAGCTCCACCTCTTGCTGAATCTCCAGGGCCTGCACCCGCGTCTCCAGCGCGCTGTGGGGCGGAGGCGCACAAGGGTGAGCCCACGTGGGGATGAGTCTGCCGTCCTACCAGGCATTCACACCCTCGTGCTTTCCCCTAGGCCCCGGGTGACTCAGCGGTACCGACCTGCGCTGAAGTTCAGAGAGGTAAAACGTCCTGCCCAGAGTCACACAGCCTGGCAGTCCGTGCCCAACGTAGGCACTTCTATATTTGGCACAGAGTGAGGAGGGAAGGAAAGAGAGCCCTTGAAGTGAGGGACAGAGGTGGGAGGCAGACGTTTATAGGAGAGTGAAACCTGTGAGAGCCTTGTTTTTCTGGATCTGGCAAGTTTTCTGCCTTTGACAAGGTGCAATCTTACCTCTTTTCTATTGCTGTTAGTGGAAAATATTTTGAGTCTTCCTTCACTGACAGGCTTCCACCTTACACAGGTTCTGGCTTTCGCAGGTTTTACTGTACATGCTGGGTTATGCCAGCCCATTCCCCAGATTAAGAAAGTAAAGCAAACTACGGCAGAAGGAATTTCCGCTGGACCCCAAATTATGCTGCAGGAAGACAGACAATCTGGGCACACTTGGGTTCTAGAATTCTAGGTGTCTAGCCAAGAGCTTACTGATGGCAGCAACATTGCCGAATTCTAGGCACCTGGTGCCAATTCAGAGTGATTGACAGCGTCCCAGTCCTTGCTCTCCTCCAATCTGGGGTGGAGGACTAAGAATAACGACAAACTGTCATTAACTGTGCCCAGATCAGAGGGAGCCAGCGATCCTCACTGTCTTATCCTGACCCAGCCGGAGTTGAACAACACTAACATCTGCCCTGTTGACAGGCTGGTGGCTCGTTCAGTGTGGGTTTTGTCCCCTCCAGTAGTCCCTGACCTTGGCAGATTTTTCTCCACTCAGCTCAAAACTGAGATGAAATCAGCCTCAGATGTCAGATTTCTCTGCCTTATCTATACCCAATGACTATTTTTTTTCTTTGTAATTTAAAGGGTGTTCCCCACATACACATTAGCTCATAAATGCAGACACCCTCTCTGATCGTGCAGACAAGAAACTGGTCACTGCTGTTGCTTCTGGGGTGGGAACAAGGTGGATGGGAGCAGATTTGCCTATTATAAATAAAGAACCAAACCAAACCCGTTGCCATCAAGTTGATTCTGACTCATAGCAACTCTATAGGACAGGGTAGAACTACCCCATAGAGTTTCCCAGGAGTGCCTGGTGGATTCCAACTGCAGGCCTTTTGGTTAGCAGGCGTAGCTCCTAGCCACTACGTCACCAGGGTTTCCATTTACAAATAAATACATCAAATTAAAATTTACAGGGTGAATCGTATGGATTATGAATTGTATCTCAATCAAGCTGTTACAATTTACAAAATAAAGTAAGAAAGGATGAAAGAAAGAAGTAAAGAAACAAAGAAAGGAGCAGGGTGTTTGAGCCCTAGGAAAATAACTGTCCCCTGTCCCCACCCAATGCAGGAGACCCAGGCCTTGTGGCCACCTGGCCCCCAGCTCCAGCCCAGCCCCAGTGCCCACCTTCATTCCCAGCTTCAGTCTGGACTCCAACCTTGGTCCCAGTCCTCATCCCAGCCCTGGCCTAGTCCCCAGCTCTAGGTCCAGGTCTAGCCCACCAAATGGTCCCTTGTCCCAGTTCTAATCTAGGCCCCTAGACTCAGCCCCAGCACTTGTCTCAGGCACCAGCCCAAGTCTAGTCCCCAACCCTGGCCCCTAAGCTTGCTTCCAGCCCCAGCTGCTATCCTGGCTCCATGCCAGCGCCCACCTGTTGCGGCCCTGCAGCTGGTGGAGCTCATGGCCCTGCAGCAGCAGCTGCTTCTCCAGCTTGTTGGTGGACAGTGAGGTCTCCAGCAGCTGGATCTCCATGCGTGACGTCTGGTTCAGGACCTGGCCCGGCAAGCAGGGGGGCGGGAGTGACGTAAGCCCTGCAGGAGCAGTCTGCCCACAGCAGCAGCCCACCTGCCCACCGGCCCTGTCGTTCCAGAAACTGAATGACCTCTTTCCCCCACCCAGGATTAGTTCCTGTGCTCGTTCATGCATTCATTCATTTATTCACTCATTCATTGACTTGCAGGCCCTAACTGAACTCATGATCTCTCTAAACTTGCTCTTCCACGCCTTCCTCATCTCCACAAATGGCTGCTGTATTTCTCCCGTGGCTTGGGGCCCCCATCCAATCCTTCAGCGAGTCCGGTCAGCTCCACCTTCCCAATGGGTATCTGAGCACTTCCTCTCCCTCCATGGCTCTCACCCTGGCCCTGGTGTCCTGCGCCAGCCTCCTCACGGGGCTCCCTGCTCCTGCCCTGGCCCTCTATAGTCCATTCCCTACTTGGCAGCCTGGGGGCAGCCTTTTAAAATGTCCGTCCTCTGCTCAGAATTCTCCCGTGGCTCTCATCCTGGCACCAGCAAAGCTCCAGTCCTCACCGTGACCTGTGGGGCCCTGTGATCTGACTCATCGCCCACCGCTCTCCTCCGCACTTGCTCCAGCCACACTGCCTCCTTCATGCCCCTAGAGCCTGCCAGCACGGTCCTACCTCTGGGCTTTTGCACTTTGCTCTTCCCTCTGCCTGGAACAGTCTGCTCCCAGGATGACTGGCTCTAATCCTCCCTTCTCGGTGATGCCTTCCTGGGCCCGCTGTCTAAATTGGAAGCCTCACCCTGGTGCGACTCCCAACACACTCTAGCCATCTCTCTCTCCCATGTTCTTTCTCCTTCACACTAGCACCATCTGACATAATGCATACTTTATCTTGTCCATGTTCTTTGTGCTCAATTAGAAAGTAAGCTCCATGGAGGTAGGAATTTGTGCCTGTCTTGTTTACTGCTACAGACCAGAGCCAGGCATCTCGAACAGTGCCTGGCACATAGCAAGGGTTCAATAGATACATGCCCACTTGTCTTGTGTTTGTTCATCCGTTCACTTCCCAACCCTCCCATTAACTCACGTGTTCCCTCCTTCTCCCCCTCTCTTCTTCCTGCTGCGTCCTCTCTCAGGGCCCTGGGCCCACTGAAATCTTCTTCTGTTAGGTGCTCTCCAGTGAATTTTGACTCATAGTGACCCTATGGGACAGAGTAGAACTGCCCCACAGGGTTTTCTAGGCTGTCATCTCTACAGGAGCAGATGGCCAGGTCTTTCTCCTGCGGAGCTGCTGGGTGAGTTCGAACTGCCAACCTTTTCTATAGCAGCTGAGAGCTTACCTGTTGCACTACCAGCGCTGCTTCACTGAAGTCTGATGACTTGTTAATTCTCCATCTTCCCCAGTGCACTGTGAGCCCTCTGAAGCGGGGGGAGTGGGCCGCTCACCCCCTCACCCGCAGTGCCCAGCACAGAACCAGTCCCCTGAGTAGGTGCTTAGGAAATGTTTTGGGAATGGATGAAGGAAGGCCCAATCCTGGGATTCTACTGTGGCCTGTTGGGCCATGTGGAGGGGTGGAGGGGCCAATAGCTGAAATTGGCTTTGTCTGGAGAGAGGTCTGGGGTGTGTTGAATTAATAGAATGGGAATTTACCGAGTACCTACTCTTTGCAGGCACTGTGCTGGGCACTGGAGTCGCAGAGGCAGAAAAGCCATTCCCAGTGTCCATCCCCTGGGGCTCACGGCCTGGGGGAGACGGCTTGTGACAGAATCATCAGGAAGGGAGCCCAGGCCTTGACCTCCCCAGGGACACGGTCAGAGCAAGATGACTGGGCTGAGGCCTGGGCTGTGAGCTGGCCTGGCCTCCAGCAGCGCCCACCCGCCTGCCCACTGCTCCGCCTTTGTACCTGAGCCTCCACGTCTGTCAGCTTGCGGGTCTGGGCGGTGGTCTGGTTCAAGAGGCTGGTGCCCAGCTCAAGCATGGTGGTCGTCTGATTCTGGACCATGTGCCGCTGGGCCTGTGCCAGCTCCGACCTCAAGTTCATCTGGATGTACCTCTCTAGCTGTGGGGAGATCATGGGCTGGGGTCACAGGGCAGGGCCTGGGGAAGCCTCCTGTCTCCACGTGTCTCCATGGAAGGGCATAGAGCCATCAGGAGGAGAGGTCTCCCTACCTCAGAACAAGCCAGGCCAGGGCACCATTACCTCTCACCTGGGCTATTCCGGTAGCCTCCTCCTTCGCCTCTCTGGCCCTTCCCCTCCACCCCTAGTTGATCCTCCACTTGGCAGCCAGAGGGATCCTGTAAGCCTAAGTCAAGTTACATCCTTCCTTTGTTCAAATTCTTCTCAGGGTTCCCATCTCACTCAGAGGAAAAGCCAAAGTCCTCACCTGTGGCTGCAGGTTCCTCCGTGACCTAGCCTCACTACCACTCTGATTTCCTCCGCGTCTCCCTTGCTCACTCTGCTCCAGACACACTGGCTTTTATGACATTCTTCCAACACAGCAAGCACGCGCCCACCCTAGGGCCTTTGCATACGCAGTTTCCTCTGCCTGGAACACTCTTCCCCCAGATATCCACATGGCTCGCTTCCTCATGTCATTCCAGGTCTCTTCATACCACTTATCACTCCCTGACTTTATACTATACATTTCTCTGTCTATTGTCTGACTCACCCTCTAGAATGTCAGTTCCATGAAGCCAGAGATTTGGTCATGCTCACCATTTTACCTCTGTGTCCAGTACAATGCTTGGTGTATAGTAGGTGCTCAATCCATATTTTTTCAATGAATTGATGGAAAACAGGGAGCAGCAAGGGTTGGAGCACAGTCCCCAATTTCATGCCATCTGCCCAGCTTCCTACGGCTCAGCCACCTCTTCACCGTGTACAAGAGTTTGCAGGTTCATCTGCCAAGCTGCACTTTCTATTTTCTGGCCCCCAGCTTCTCCATTTGCCCAACGGGGTTGCGTCCATCGGCCCCCAAGGGCTCCCCCAGCTCTGATGTTCTGGGACCTGACACGCTAATGTTCATTTTTTTGACAGAGCTGTGTTCTCTCCCAAGATCAGAAGTTGGTCAGGTGAGAAACCAGGATCAAGTTGCAAAGATGAACAGTGTGTTCTCAGGGCTCATTGCAGAGAGCCGCCCCCATCCCCCTCCACTGTGCACATGTGGTGGCCCCTTTCCACCACCCCCACCCATCCAGGGCTCCTTCCCTCTGCCTCCAGTCAGTCTCCAAGGAGGCCAGGAGGCCAGACAGGGCAGCTCCCAGGGCCCCTGGGAAGACCACTAGTGCCCCCAAGGAGAGGTGGTGACCTGGGGGGCAGGCTCAGGGCGGTAAGGGGTGGGGGACTGGGCTCTGGCCACTTCCTCCTTTATCTCGTCTCCCCTCCTCCATCTCATCTGTCAGCCCCCAGCCCTGGATTGCTATTGCAGGGAAAGGTCAAATCCAGGAGGGGGCGCGTGTGAGCGGGGGGACTGGTTTCCAAGGAGAGGCTGGTGGAAACTGCCGACCTTTTGGTTAGCAGCCAGAACACTTAACCACTCTACCACCATGTTACTGCGTGTTCTTATGCTTTTATTTTATGCATTTAAAAGCATTATTCTGAGAAGGGGTCCACAATAGTCACCAGTTGCCATAGGGTCTCTGCCCGAACATGTCAGGACCCTGCCCCAGGCTCCAGCTGGTCCTTGGACTTTCACATCCCCAGGTGCTGCTGGTGCCCAAGTCTCCCTCTCCATTCAGACTTCTCCCCTGGATGTCCCACCAACTCGACACCTCCGTATGGGTCTCCAAAGAGCGCCTCAAGCATAAATGTCCAACATGGTACTCTGGATTCTTCTGCTCCCACCACCCCTGTCCCCACAATTCCCACCGCCAGTTTCTCCCCAAGTGTTTCCCATTTCAGTAAATGATTCTTCCCAGGTCTTAAGCCCCAAACCCAGAACTCATCCTTGACTCTGCTGTTTCTCTCACCCGCCATACTCGATCCACTGTGATCCCTACATGAATCTGTCCACTCCACTCTGCTACGGGTCTGCTAGCTTTTCCCCCCCGCCACGTGGCAGCCGGGATGATCTGAGCCATATGGAAATCAGATACTAACACCCCTGATTTCCACCATAAATATCACATAAGATAGAGGTCGAAGCTCCCAATCTTGCTCGAAACAAACAAGCAAATGCTGAGCACTGTGGCCAAGGGGAGAAATGAATGATTCGTTCTTCCTCCAACCCAGCCTCCCCACCGCCTTCCTAGTCACAGCTTCTCAGGCTCCGTGAAGGCAGGAGGCAGGAAGCAATGAAGCCACTGCTTCTGAGCTTAGAGAATTCAGTTCAAGCCAACAAATGTTTATTGAGCACCTATTATGTGCTGAGCCTGGAGATACATGAGGGACAAGGCAGACCAAGTCTACATCCTCATGGGGCCTGGGGTCTAGTGGGGACACAAAGACATGGCTGTAAAGTTGAAAGAGGGGCTCCACTTTGGAAGGTCAAGGCTGTTTTATTCCCCTCATTTCAATAATGACAGCAGCACGGAGTTCAGAGTCTGGGCTCTGAGCCCCTACCCCTGGGTTTGTATCCTGACTCCTCCATCTTCTAGCTGTGAGATCTTAGGCAAGTTACTTGACCTCTCTGTGCCTCAGTGCCCACTTCCTATGAATACCAATACCTACCTCATGAGGGTTCAGTGAGCTTTTATTTGTAAAGCACTAGAACCATGGCTGGCTCACTACAGGAAATGTTCGGTTATAAAAACGAAGGACTTCTAGAGTAACTACTGTGTCCTGCTTTGTGCCAGGAACCCTCAGGGGATTCAGGAGAGAGGAATCAGGTCCATGGAACTTTCTCCAAAGGAGTTTCCCATCTGCTGGGAGGGTGTTGGGGTGGGGGAAGGGCTTGAGAAACCATAAGGCAGTGGTTCCCAGCCTTGGCTGCTTCTTAGAATCACCTGGGGGAGCTTTATATAGATATCCCTTCCTCCTCCCCATTCTGGTTTAATTTGGGGTAGGCCTTCCTCTACCAGCTCCCAGGGGGATTCTAACGTGTGACTGGCTGGAGCTCACCAGGGTGAATAGGGTAAGCAGAGCTATACTGAGGCTGGTCTCAGACTTTACTTGGGTCACGAACCTTCTGGGACCTGGTGTAAAATGCATACTTCCAGGCCCTGCGATTCTGCTCCAGGCTGTCAAACAGAAAGTTCATTCCTGAGATGAGACCCTCCCAGGCATCTCCCAAGACTCTCAGTTGCAGACAGACAAATAATTGAGGCCCAGGAAGTAACCATGACTTGCCCAAGGTCACCACCTGGCAGGGGCTTCTCCAGGTCTGCAGAGCTTCGCTGGGGACTCTAGGTGACCTAAGGTCATCTCGATTGCCTGGAGCCCCCTAAGCAGACCAACTGTCCCCCACTTGTCCTGTGGCTGCAAGTGGCCGGGTGGGGCAGAGGCCACCCACAGCTGGGGTGCATCACCCAATTTGCCACGCTCGCCCACCAGCACAGGCCTGGGGTGGATAATCTGGGCCAGATGGGTCCAGTTTGGCCGGGCTGGGGCTCTGGCAACTACTGTCAACCTGTGTGGTGGGGTTGGGTCTGGCCCAGGCAACAGCTGGAGGGGCTGGGCAGGAGCCCAGCAGAGGAACTGACCCAGGATGGGGTCTGCGGGTCTCCAGCCCCTCACCCACCCCAGGATTGGAACTGCCCCTCCTCTGTTGCCTTCACACTGGCAAATTCACAGAGTTGAGGTGGGAAGCGGGGCCTGACCAGTCAACCACCCCAAAGAGGCTGAGCTTTGGCCCCTGGGCTACTGCCCCCCTCTCTTCTGTCCTGGGTTCAAGTTCTGGCTCTGCTCTATGCTGTTTGTGGACCTTGGAGAGTCACTACATTTCTCTGGGCCTCACTTGACAAACTTGTGACATGGGGACACTAAACCCTGCTCTTTGTGGGGGAGAGGGCATTTGAAAAGGGCCCTGAAGGGGAGAGAGTTGTGACAGGCGGGGGCTGGGGGAGGGAGGAGGGAGGATGTTCCTCAACATCAGACAAGAGATAAGTATCTGTGGCTGAGTGTTCTCAGTGGCCAAGGCGATCTGCTTGAGTCCAGTTTTCTCTTGCGTAATTAAATACAAACAAACAGAAACAAAGAAAGAAAAACAGCTTCCACTGGTGAAGGGGTCATCTTGATCCCTCCATCCCCTGGGATGAATGGGAATGAACTACTGGTGCATGCAACAATGTAGATGGATCGCAAATACATTACGCTGAGTGAAAGAAGGCAGACACAAAAGCCTACATACTTTACGACTCCATTTTTGTGACTTTCTGGAAAAGATAGAAATGTAGGGGCGGCAATCAGATCCATGGTTGCCAGGGACTGGGAGTAGGGGTGGGGATTGACAGCAAAGAGACACAGAAGAACCTCCTGGGGTGATGGAATGTCCTATGCCCTGATTGTGGTGGTGGCTGCATGATTATATGTTTGTCAAAACTTACAGAACTGTTCATTAAAGGGATGAATTTTACCGTATATGAATTATACCTCAATAAAAAAGCCAAGAGCACAGGTTCTATAAAATGTCCCGTATATAAATATGAATTATAATATTAAATGTTTCTTCAAACTCATCCCTTCTCCCTCTGAGCTTCATTCACTTATTGATTCAAGAATTATTTCTTGAGCACCTACTATGTGCTAGGCTGTGTATTAGATACTAGGGAATTAAGAATGAACAAAACTGGCATGTTTTCTGATTCCAGAGCACTTCCACTAAAGAAGTCAGTTAAATTCCAATAGTGATGAGTGTTAAGAGGAAAATAAGGTAAGGTGGTGAGTGGAGTTGAGGGCAAGTTTAGCCAGAGTGGAAGGTAAAGTCTCACCAAAGGGGTCATCTGAGCTGAGAGGATGAGGGGGAGCCTGCTGTGAGGGAGCCTGGAGGATGGGGATTTCAGGTGGAGGGAAAGGCATGTGCAAAGGCCCTGAGGTGGGAGTGCGTCTGGTGTATTTGAGGATTGAAAAGAAGATCAGGAACAATGATATGCCCTGCCATGGAAATCGGTGCCTGTGGTTTATGTCTGGGAAAAGCATTTTGTCAACTGCAGACAAAAGCCAGCGCAGAACTCTTAATGCCTTGGAGTTGATGGTCCTGGGTTCAGATGGCAGCTTTCAGTTCACTGGCTATGTGACCTCGGGCAGGTGTCTACCTGTCAAGCCTCTCTTCTAAAATTGAGATAATCATAGCTTCTACCGTCTGGGTCGTAGGGAGGATTCCTGAGATGATCCTCGTAGAAGGCCTGGTGCACGGTTAAGTAATTGATACATATAGGCTTCTAAATTCTGACATGTCTGTGTCATGGGATACTACACAGCAGCTGAAAAGAATGAGATCGAGCTTCAGCAGGGTGCTGATCTGAAAGGCGCCCCAGACACATGTTGAATGAAAAAAGCAAGATGCAAACCATTACTTACAGGGAGGGCCCATCTGTGTGCAAGAAAGATCCGAACGATGTCTTTTTACATGTACGCAGTTAAAGGGCTAGAAGGCACAACTAATAACAGAGTGATTTGCTTCAGGGAAGAGAAGAGTGTATACTGTTATGATTAATATACTATTTAAAAACCAGTATGTAAACTAGGTACTCTTAACTGATGTCCCTGGGCCCCTGAGGAATCTATGCATAGAATTCAGGGAATCTGTGGACATGGATGGACAAAAAAATTCCATTCCCCACTTCCCCCTGATCTAAAACTGAAACGAGCTTTTCCCACAGTGATGACTATAGGCCACAGACTATACTGGGTGTGCGACTATAGGTGGCCGCCCCTTGTCTGTCAGTTTGTCGTACTGTGGTGGTTTTCCTGTTGCTAAGATACCGGAGGCTATGACTCTGGCATTTCAAATACCAGCAGGGTCACCCACGATGGACAGGCTTTAGCAGAGCTTCCAGACTAAGACAGGCTAGGAAGAAAGGCTTGGCGATGCACTTCCGAAGATTAGCCGGTGAAAAGCCTGTGGATCACAACAGAACATTGGAAGGGTGCTAGAAGATGAATCCCTTAGGTTGGAAGGCACTCAGAATACACGGTGGCCACAACACTGGACTCAAGCATCCCTGTGATTGTGAGGATGGCACAGGACCGGACAACGTTTTGTTCTGCTGTACATGGGGTCGCCATAAGTTGGAGTCGAGTTGAATGCAACTAACAACAAATATTACTACTAAAATTAGTTTTGCCTACAGTGCTGAGTAGGTCCTGGAGTGGTGTAAACAGTATGCTTAACTACTAACCTAAAGCAGTGCTGAGGAAGAAAGGCCTGGTGATCTGCTTTTGTAAAGATTACGGCCAAGAAAATCCTATGGAGCAGTTCTACTCTGTAACACACGGGCTCACCATGAGTTGGAATTGACTCAGCAGCAATGGGTTTGGTTTGGTTTTTTGCTTACAGTGCTCAATGTAGGCCACAAACTATTTGGTGCACCACTATAGGTGTGTTAGCTGGTTGTCACCAGAAGAAACCAGATATTCTCATGTCACATTACAGTGGTCGGGGACCTCTCCAAGATATCGTTTATACTCATCACAACCTCAAAATGATGGAAGCCTCTAGCTCCACCACTAAAAAAAAAGCCCAAACCTGTTGCTATCGAGTTGATTCCCACTCCCAGTGACCCTATAGGACAGAGTAGAACTGTCCCATAGGGTTTCCAAAGCTGTAATCCTTATGGAAGCAGACTGCCACACCTTTTGGCTGTTGAGTTTGAACCACTGACCTTTTGGTTTGCAGTTGAGTGCTCAGCCACTGCGCCAATCCACCACTAGATGTTGTTATTTGATGTATTAATACAGAAGCCATATATAACTATCACAAACTTCTTTTTAAAAATATTTTATCTGTATTTCAAGATAATTTGTTTCCTTTGTAAATCTATGAATTTAATTTTATGACTTAAAAAGTATTCTTCTAGAGAGGGTCTAGAACTTCACCAGAGCCAGAGGGAGCCAGGGCACAGGGAAAGTTAAGACCCCTCACTGCCTCTTCCACGCGGCAAGAGCTCAGGGGCTTTCCTTGCCTTTTCTTCTGATGCCTGGAAGGGTGTCTGACAAATTGCAGGTCCTCTGTGGATACTTGTTAAATTAAATGAATGAATTGTATTGTCCCCTGAAAGAAACAGCTTTGGAATATACTACACTGTGTAGCTCCATGATGCAGCCACTGGGAGATGTAATAGCAGGAAAAGGAAGAATTGCATCTACAGGAAAAATAAATCTCAGCTGGGGCTGCCTCGTGGCTTGTCACTTCCGGCCTTTGTGCCTCCATTTCCCCATCTATAAGGTGGGGTGAGAACAGTGCCCACTTTCAGGGGGTTGCAGTGAGGAATAATAAATGTGGAGATCACAATAAAGGGTCTTGCTGATAGAAACCCTTGTAACCTCTCTGGCTGAGGATGCTGGGGAATCAAGGAAGGCCAGCAGGGGTGGAGGCCAGCATAGTGTCCACCCCCAGTAATCACAGTCAGACAGAGTTGTGCTGGACAGATGTCTGGGGTCCCCATGACATTTGTGGGGGCCTTTGGGAGCCAAGGGCATCTCTACACAGTGTCCAGCTCTTCCCAAAACTGGGGGACCTCATGAGGAGGTCTTGTCTGCCCAGGAGGGTGGGGGCTGACCCCCTTGGTGGGAGGGATGCTGGAGGAGGGTGAGGACCAGCAGCAATTCCTTCAGCGGCTGGCAAGGCTTCCAGCATCAGAACTTTAGGCTCTGGGTTCAAACCCCTACTTCTCTGCTAACTGGCCATGGGACCTCAGCTGAGTGTCCTCTCTCCGAGCTTCAGTTTCCTCATCTGTCAAATGGGGGGCCCTAATCTCCCCTTTCAGGCTTGTTGTGAAGAATCAACGGGGCCCCTGGGCAAAGAACCAGGATGGTGCCTGGCACATAGCAGGCGCTCAGCAAACATCGTAGTTCTCCCGGCCATTGCCCCTTGAGAGGTTCTGGAAGCTTCCCCTTGCTTTAACACTACTTTTTTTCTGCAGGCCTGGAGAAGGCCCTGTTCATTTGTAGCCTTGACTCTTTCCAGCTATGTGGTCTCTTTGAGCCTCAATTTCCTTATCTGTAAAACGGGGACAGTCATAGTGCCTATCTCGTGGGATTGTCATGAGGGTTAAATGACATTGTGGGTGTAAATGAGACCGCGGCTGGCACATGGCGGGTGCACAGTGACTTTAACTGTTAGTATCGTTGCTGCTGTTAAACTGCCTGAGGCTGGGGCTGGTGCACCCTGGGACGTGGGAGGCTCTGTTCTAGAGCATTTGTCCTGACCTCTGGTCCTTCTGCCCTTTGCTGGTGGGGCTTTACCAGTCAAATTCCTCAGACAAGGAGTGAGAGTGGATTCAAATCCAGGTCTGCCAGTTTTGGAGGCTGGAAGGTCAGGCCTGGTGAGGCAGAAGGGTCAGGGCAGGGGCCAAGGAGGTGGAAATGGAGTCTTCCCCCAGCCCGCCCCAGTGCAGGACCAGGGCTCAGCACTCCAGCCAGTGAGCCCAGAGGGTGGGGGTTCTGCCTGTTAACCACGTTCCTGGGTCCCTGGCCCCAGGCTTGTTTCTGAACCTGACCAAAAATGAAGCAGAGATTTCGGTTTCAGGGCACGTGTTAAGGTCAAGGAAGGCCAGGGACTTCTCCCCAAACTGCCTCTTACAAAATCGCAGGGAGGCAGAGAGGAGAGGGATGGTGTGAGCACTGCACAGGGAGTCAAGAGACCCCAACTTCTGGTCCCAGCTCTGCCTGCCTGAGCTGCACAACTTTAGCCAAAGGACTTCATCATACAGTGTTATGGATTGAATTATGTCCCCCAAAATAGGTGTTGTAAGTTCTAACTTCTATGCCTGGGGTTGTTGGAGCCCTGGTGGCGCAGTGGTTAAGAGCTCAGCTGCTAACCAAAAGGTCTGCGGTTAGAATCCACCAGCTGCTCCTTGAAAACCCTATGGGCAGTTCTACTCTGTCCTATATAGTCACTATGAGTCAGAATCGAGTAGACAGCAACGAGTTTTGTTTTGGTATGCTTGTGGCTATAATCCCATTTGGGAACTGGTTGTCTTTGTTATGCTAATGAGGCAGGAATAGAGTAGGGTATATCGTGAGTCAATCTCTTTTGAGATATAAAAGAGATTAAACAAGCATGCAAAGCAGAGACAGGGAAAAGTGATGTTAAGCCACATGAAATTTGCCCAGAAGCAGAAGCTCAAAGAGACAAGGGTCTTCATCCAGAGTTGACAGAGAAAGAAAGCCTTCCCCTAGAGCTGGCACTCTGTATTCAGACTTCCAGCCTCCTAAACTGTGAGAAAATAAATTTCTGTTTGTTAAAGCCACCCATTTGTGGTATTTCTGTTATAGCAGCACTAGATAACTAAGACAGATTTGGTACCAGATGAGTGGGATGCTGCTCTAACAGGTACTTGCAATGTGGACGTGGTTTTGGAATTGGGTAATGGATGGAGGCTGGAAGAGTTTTAAGGTGCTTAATAGTAAAAGCCTAAATTGCCTCAAAGAGACTGTTGGTAGAATTATGGACATCAAAGGCAATTCTGGTGAGGGTTCACAAGGAAGTGAGGAGAGCTATAGGGAAAGTCTCTATTACAGAATACATACAGTGCCAGCAACAGAATGTTGCTAGAAATGTGGACATTAAATGTGCTTCTGGTGAGGCTTTAAAACAAAATGATGAACATGTGGTTGGACAATGGAGGAAGGGCGACGGTTTTTATGCAGTGGCAAAGAACTTGTCTGAATTACGTTCAAATATTTGGTAGAAGGTAGAACTTGTAAGTGATGAACTTGGATATCTGGCTGATGAGATTTCTAAGCAAGGTCTTAAAGGAGCTGTGTGGTTTTTCCTTGCCACTTGTAAAATGTAAGAGGAAAGAGATGAACTTAAAAATGAACTATGCAAAATGAAAACAAAACTTAAAAATTGGAAAATTCTGTTGTACAAACTGGAATTTGCACCAAGGACATGGTTACATAATCTTTTGTTAAAGAGATTAAGCCTGTGACTAATGAATCTAACCAACTACCACAGCAGAAAACCCATCAGCTTAGACTAAAGGGGACAGAGAAACAATGAAAGGAAAGAATGCTGTCTGCCTCTTGGAATTCTACAAGCAGGAAACAGGCCAAAGAAGCTACATTTGTTGTCCTCCAAGAAAAGAAAAGGACCATCCCTGGATGGTTGGAGATCAGCAGAACTGTTGAAAGGAGCATGGGAAGCAGGGCCTTCTTGGTTTCAAAGGGTGGGGCCATGCTCTCCTGGATCTCAAAGCGGGGGACCACAGCCTGCAAGGTTTCAGAGTCGAATCTTCGCCAACTCGTTTCTGGAGTGTGGGAAAGTAAACTTCTGCTTGTTAAAGCCACCCATTTGTAGCATTCTGTTATAGCAGCACTAGATAACTAAGACATACAGGAAAATCCATCCTTACAGTTGTTCATGCCCAGCCCCTAGGACTGGCCCTCCACTTCTACCTCTCTTGTACCCCACATTCAATCTGTGGACTCTACCTTCAGATTGCATCCAGAATCTGACCACTTCTCCCCACCTTCCTCTCCCACCCTAGTCATAGGCATCATCTCCAGGTAGATTAGTAGCCTCATCGCTGCTCTCTCAGCTTCTGTCCTTGCCTCCCCTCTAACCCCCATCCATGCTCTACATGGTAGCTACAGAGATTCTGGTAAACCTAAGTTAGATTGTGTCACTGTCTGTACAAAACCCTTCCAAGGCTCCCATGCGACTGTGAGTGAACCATGCTTCTTTGTGAATTCCTTTCTGGGAGGAAATATTCTTTGCTTTGGAAACAGGTAAATCTGCCTCAATGAGTGTCATGGTTTGAATTGTGTCCTCCAAAAAATGTGTGTATCAATTTGGCTAGGCCATGATTCCTGGCACTGTGTGATTTTTCTGTATGTTGTAAACCTGCCTCTATGATGTCATGAGGGAGGACGGGTGGCAGTTGTGTTAGTGAGGCAGGACCTGATCTGCAAGCCTGGATTGTGTTCTGAGGCAATCTCTTGAGATATAAAAGACAGAAGTGAGCAGTGAGACAGGGGGACCTCATACCATCAAGAAAGCAGTGCCAGGAGCAGAGCACGTCCTTTGGACCGGGGTCCCTGTGCAGAGAAGCTCCTAGTCTGGG
>NW_004443944.1:33368644-33429651 GCF_000243295.1 Trichechus manatus latirostris
TTAAGACTTTTGCTATGATATGATGGGGGTGAATATGTTTTCCATGTTGCAAGGATGTGATTTTTTGAGGGCCAAAGGGTGGAATGTCATGGTTTGAATTATGTCCCCCAAAAAATGTGTGTATCAATTTGGCTAGGCCATGATTCCTGGTACTGTGTGATTTTCCTGTATGTTGTAAACCTGCCTCTATGATGTCATGAGGGAGGATGGGTGGCAGTTGAGTTAGTAAGGCAGGACCTGATCTGCAAGACTGGATTGTGTCCTGAGGCAATCTCTTGAGATATAAAAGACAGAAGTGAGCAGTGAGACAGGGAGACCTCATACCATCAAGAAAGCAATGCCGGGAGCAGAGCCTGTCTCTTGGACCGGGGTCCTTGTGCAGAGAAGCTCCTAGTCTGGGGGAACACTGAAGAGAAGGCCGACAGAGAGAAAAAGCCTTCCCCTGGAGCTGATACCTTGAATTTGGACTTTTAGCCTACTCTGACTATGAGGAAATAAACTTCTCTTCATTAAAACCATCCACTTGTGGTATTTCTGTTATACCAGCACTAGATGACTAAGACAATGAGCAAGGTCTAAACCACAGGCTGCATTGGGGGTGGGGTGGGAATTGGAGTGAAGCCTGACAGGCCTCATTGTGTGTGTGTCTGTGTGTGTGTGTGTGTGAGGGGGTTAGAGCCTAGCCTAATGCTGAAATGAGAGGGCTCCAGCAGGCTCTCCCAGGGACCAGGGTACAGGAGGGGAAGAATATGGGGAGCAAAGACTTTGAGGGCCCATAGGACCAGAGGGACACCCTCAGGGACCACCCAGCCCAGCCTCATTTCACAGATGGGGAAACCAAGGCCCCAATCAGGAGAGTCACTTGCTGAGGCCACACTCAGGAGCCAGTGGCTGGGTCCCATCCAGATCTGTGAAAATCTGAAAAGTTAAAGCTTCGATGGCTTTGTATGTGTGTTTTCAGTTACATGGAAATTTTTGTCATTAAAATTGTTTTTTCAATGGGTGGTATGAGCACATTGTTCAAAATTCCAAGGAACCAAAGGGTGTAGAGTGAAAAACAACTTTCCTCCCGCCCCCGCCCTGCCCCAGCCCACGGTTGCCCTCGCTATTGTCCCCGATGGAAGCTCTCCTTCCAGAGGAACTCAGAGTGTACCAGCAATAGTGTGTTTACACCCTCCCTCCCCTCCTTTATTCTATAAAAACGTTAGCTTGACATTCTGCACCTTGCTCCTTTTTGTTGTTGTTGTTAGGCTCCCTGGAGTCGGCTCCAACTCATAACGATCCCACGTATAACAGAATGAAGCATTGCCTGGTCCTGCACCATCCTCGCAACAGTAGGTATGTTTGAGCCCATTGTTGCAGCCACTGTGTCAGTCCATCTCTTTGAGGTCTTTTCTCTTTTTCGCTGACCCTTCACTTTACCAAGCATGATGTCCTTCTCCTGGGACAGGTCCCTTCTCATAACGTGTTCCACATTCACTTGAATAGACTCGTCTCACCATTTTAACAGCTGCCTCATATTCTGTCTAAGAGCCGTGGTGGTGCAGCGGTTAAAGTGGTCAGCTGCTAACCGAAAGGTGGGTGGTTCAAATCCACCAGCCGCTCTGCAGGAGAAAGATGTAGCAGTCTGCTTCCATAAAGATTTACAGCCTTGGAAACCCTGTAGGGCAGTTCTACTTTGTCCTATAGGGTTGCTGAGTCAGAATTGGCTTGATGGCAGCGGGATTTTTGTTTTTAGTATTCTGTCTATGGAATCTAGTCCCCTATAACTGGCTTGGAAATGACCACTGGAATCTGTACTCTGTGGGAGCTGGGATCCTTGTCTGTGTTGTTCACTGCTGCAGCTCAGGGCCTAGCACAGTGTCTGGCACATAGCAGGTGCTTGTCAAAATTCGTTGACTGTCTGTGACTGTCCTGCCTTCTCAGACCACCTTACATAGACATGGGACACAAGGAGAAGGTGAGAAGTGTTGGGGAAGAGGCTCTAGGGGGAGGGGGACCCGGGCCTGCCTGTGTCATCCAAACTTGCAGCGGTCTCCGAATATCTTAGCCCTCGCAAACAGCGCTGCTGTGAACATCCTTGTGCGCTTGTCATTTAGCATTCATGCAAGGTTTACCAGTTGCTGTCGAGTCGAATCTGACTCATGGCGACCTCATGTGTGTCAGAATAAAACTATGCTCCACAGGGTTTTCAGTGGCTCATTTTTCAGAAGTAGATAGCGAAGTCTTTCTTCCAAGGCACCTCTGGGTGGATTTGAACCTCCATCCTTCCGTTGGCAGCTGAGCGAGTTAACCAGGGATTTGTCATGCAAGGCTACGTATGGAATAAGTCCCTACAAGTAGAATTGTTGAGTTAAAGGGTGCGCACCCTGGTGGTTTGGACTGTCGCTGCCAAGCTGCCCTTGGCAGAGGTTCTACTTGGTGGTTTGTACACTGTACTGGGTGGGGGCTGGGGGTCGGCAGAGGTGCCACAGGAGCCAGAGAGTTGCCCCCAGCACCTCCCAACACACATCCACACCCCCCAACCTTGGCAGCGCCTCAGAGCTTCTCCTGTCAGCCTCCTTCTGGCTCTCAGGTGTCCATGCAAATGTCACCTCCTCTGAGAAGCTTTCCCTGACCACCAGCCTCAGGTGAGCACCACACCCCCACCCCACTCCATCGACAGTCACAGCATCCGGTGCGTTTTCCTCAAAGCACCTCAACCATCCGGAATGACCTCCGGCGTTTGTATGTAATTGGTCTGTCTCTCCCACTGGAATATCAGTGCCAGGAGCGCAGGGTTTGACCTACCTTGTTCACGGCCGTATCCGCTGTGTCTAGAACAGTGCAGGGCACATCATAGATGCTCAATAAATGTTTGTCTGTTTTATATAAAGGGCGCCTGCCAGATTTCCACTGAAGAATTGTTCGGCTGCTAGAAACAGGTTTGGAGCCCCTGGCCTGGTGCCAGCTGCTGCTGGAGCCTCATGAGAGGCTAGGTGAGGTGAGATGAGACAGGGCCACAGACACCAGAGAGCAGGAGAGACAACTGGTACAAGGGCAGGCAAGAAAGGGAAAGAAATATCAGCACAGACGTTGGGGCACGCGGAGGCCCTCAGGAAGAGAGGAAACCAACCTGGGCCATCTGCAGGGAGAATATTCCAGAAATGAGCAAGACAGTCCCAGCCCTCATTTGTCAGTTCAACAAACTCATTTAGAGTGTGTACTATGTACCAGAACCTGTGCAGGGGGCTGTGAGAGAGTAGTGAACAGAGTGGGCATCGTCCCTTCTAGAGGGGTGGGCCAAGGTCTGCCCAGTAGTTGAGGTCTCCGAAGGAAGATATCCGAAGCACTACTGTGTGCCAGGCATGGCCCTGAGGACTTCACAAATATGGCTCATTTAGTTCTTGGAGCTCTCATTATCTTCATTTTACAAATGAGGAAAAGAAGGCCCAAGTTACATAGCCCGTGAGTGGCAAAGGCTGGATTTGAACCAGGGCTTCCAATGGTTTAGTTCTGATTAGAAACCCTGCTGAGAATTTGCATTTCTAAGGAGTTCCCAGGCAATGCGAATGCTGCTAGTCAGGGACCAGTTCTGAGAACCACTAGTAGAACAGTGATTCTCAAAATTTATTATACGTAAGAATCACCTGAGGATCTCGTTAAACTGTAGATTCTGATATCGTATATCTGGGGTGGAAATGCAAATTCTTAGCAGGGGGTCGAACCAGAATGAACTGGTTCGTAGCCTTGATTTGAATGCAGCCCTTTGGCTCCAAAGACCACAGCCTTAACCACGTGCGTGGGCTGCTTGTGGCAGCCAGTCTCCACGATAGCCCCAGTGATTCCTGCCTTGTGGAGTCCCCTCCCACACTGAATCAGGACCTATAGGATACTGCAGAAATGACGGAGTGTGACTAAGTGGTTACGTTTCGACTTTTGTCTTGCCCTCTCTTGGACCGTTTGCCCTGGAGGAAGCCAGCACCACGTCCTGAGGCTCCTCAGTGGCCCTGTGGAGAGGGCTGTGTGGAGAGGAACTGAGGCCTTCCACCAACAGCCAGCACCAGCTCACTAGCCAGTGAGTGAGCTGCCTTGAAGGCAGATCCTCCAGGCCCAGCTGAGCCTTCAGAAGACAGCAGCCTGGCTGACATCTGAGTGCAGCCTCAGGAGAGACCCTGAGCCAGAACTTCCCTGTTAAGCTGTTCTCAAATTCCTGATCCTCAGAAACTGTGAGACAATAGATGTTTATTATTTTAAGTTGTTAAACGTTTTAGGGTAATTTGTTGTACGGCAGTAGAAAACTAATATGCTGTTTTTCCAGAGTTTACAGAGGGCAGACATTCCTATTTCCAGTTCTTGTTCCCTTTGCTTGGCAAGTCCCACCCTCCCCCTCCTCCCACAGGCCTCGGTTTCCTCAGTGTTAGGATGGGGCTGACTTTGTGGCTTGTGAGCCCGAGGGTGAAGGGTTGGCCCTTCCTGCTCCATTTTGCTGTAGCCCCACCCCAGGCCATGACCCCATGTTCAAAGAAAACTGGAGTTGTTTGTCTTATTTTTTCTGTGCAGTGGAGCCCAGCCTTCCTTGGCTGTTTTTCTCCCTGCGAGAGATTTTGTTGCTTTTCTTCTTGGCCAGGCTCAGAGCAGCGGGCAGGGAGCCAGGGAAGGAAAGTTAGGGACCAGCGGGATCATATGGAGGGACGCGGTTTTCAACTCTCAGCTCAACCCACAAATCCTGGGCACAGGTCCAGCTTCTCCAAACTTCCAGCTGCAGCCTCGAGTCTGGTTTGGACCCAGAACACTGGGCTGAGAGTCAGGGAGCTTATTCAAGCCATAGCTTTGCCATTTCCTTTCTGTGCCAGTGATATAGTTTCTCCAAGCCTCAGTGGCCACATCAGAAAATGGGTTAATTATTTCCTCCTCACAAACAGGCTAGGAGGAGTAAAAGAAACAACCGCTGGAATCTGTGCCCCAGGGCGGCTGGGCCCTTAGTGTTGTTCATTGCTGCAGCCTAGGGTCTAGCACAGTGCCTGGCACATAGTAGGTACTTATCAAAATTTGTTGACTATCTGTGACTGTCTTGCCTTCTGAGACCTCCTTGCATAGGACTGGAACACAAGGAGAAGGTGAGGAGTGTTGGGGAAGAGGCTCTGGGGGAGGGGGAGCTGGGCCACACAGCTGGCAAATCTGGATTTGAATCCAGTGGTTGGCCCAGCCATACTTGCAGTGGTCTCAGAAGATGGGGAGGGGCTACCAGAGTCCTTGCTCCTTCAGGTGGCCCCGCCAGGCTCTGCTATCCCTTTGTGGCTATCTATGTCTAAACCCTGATCTTGGGAGATCTGTCTAAAATGGGGCCCAGCAGATGACCCTCTGTATCCTTCCGTGTGTAGGAAGTGGAAGTTTCATCGAGAGGAAGTGAAGCTGCACATTTCTTGCAATCACCTGCCTACCACAACACGGAATGGGGGTAGTGTGTCCATTTTTGTGATGCGATGGATCACTTTTCTATGGCCTTTCTAGGCATGGTCTTGTAACTCCCACCAACTGATTGGGTAGGATTATGCAAATAAGGTGCTTGTGGCCCACCAAGGAGATTGTACAGCTTTCTAATAATGCAAAAAAGGTGCGTGGCACTCTTGTAGGGGTGGGATCTTGCAAATAAGGTATATGGAACCCTAATGAGGAGATTGGTTAGTTTTGTCGTCTGTTAGGCTTAAAAGAGAGCCAATCCCAGAGCAGAGGGGGGACCTCACTACCACCAGGGTGTAACTCTTCTCTCATCTGATCCCCAGCACCCTGGAGGAAAAGGGTGGTTGTTCCTTAGTTGACAAATGAGTAAACTGAGGTCCAGAGAGGCCAGGCACCCTGCCTGCAGCCACACAACTGGCAAACCAGGACGTGAATCCAATGGCTGGACTCTTTCTGCTCACCCCATCTTGCATTCTTGGTGGCTGAAGCCAACTCTGCAGATGGGGTTACCAGGTCAAGGTGAATAGTATAACACCATTTATAGATGCAACCAATAGTATATGTTGGTTAGGGAAGGATACACATGGAGGAAGAGCTTATCAGCACGGGTGTCAACACGGAGTTCCCTTTGCTGCGGGAGGGAGGTAGGGAAAGGGGTGGAGCATTAATAATACTGGTGAGGTTTTGTTAAGCTGGATGGTGGAAACAAGGAATTTTATTTGATTTTTCTTCTACCTTTTTGTACATCTAAAGCATTTCAGTAAAAATTTAGAAAGGCATAGAAAAGACTATAAGGAAACTGACTGGGAGGCTGTCAGAGGGTTAGGCTGATGAGAGATTTTTTTTTCTCTTTATCTTCACATAATTCCATATTTCCCAAGTTTTGCACACTGAATATTAGCAATAAACTGAGAAAAGCGGCTAGGTGGTTGGCAAGAGGAGCTAGAACTGAAACCAGATCTGCTGGACTCCGGTGGGCGAGGCTCAAGCCCCCTACTCTCAGCCTCACTCCTGCCATCTCTGTCCCAGTGGGCTCTGTCTACAGCCCCTCAGAGCTTTCCTCTGGAGGGTCCCCTCCACTTCTCGGGAATTGTCTTCCTTCCTTCAGCCCCGCTTGGTGGCCACACTCTGACTGTAGACCAAAAGGGTTGACCTGGGGTCAGGAGCAAGGGGCCACAGGGCACTGCAGGCCTAAGGTTCTCAGGCCCTGTTCCCCTGTCTGAGGGGAGGGAGACTTACTTTCAGCTTCAAGGGTCCCCAGTCTTCTCCTTACCCACAGACACCACCGGACCTCTGCGTGCTTTGCCTTATTTTGTCCTCACTTGAGGTACTTATTATCACGATCTCCAGTTAGCAGATGAGGAAACTGAGGCACAGGATGGAGATAAAGGGACTTTCCCAAGATCACACAAGACGGGAAGCAGAGAAGCTGGAGTTGGATTTCTTTCCCACTGTGCTGTGCGCTCCAACTGTGTCATCAGCTGTTGTGTTTACTGAGGTCTCACTTACGCTGTGGAGCCCTGGGGACGCAGTGGATAAGAGCTCGGCTGCAAACCAAAAGGTTGGCAGTTCAAATCCACCAGCCACGGGGTCTTAAAAGCTTGAGCGCAGCCGTCTAAGATACTCCACTCGTCTCACCCCATCTGGAGCAAGGGAGAATGAAGAAAACCAGATACAAGGAAAAGATTAGTCCAAAGGACTAATGGACCACAACTACCACAGCCTCCACCAGACTGAGTCCAGCACAACTAGATGGTGTCTGGTTACCACCACTGACTGCTCTGACAGGGATCACAATAGAGGGTCCCGGAGAGAGCTGGAGAAAAATGTAGAACAAAATTCTAACTCCCCAAAACAGATCAGACTTACTGGTCTGACAGAGACTGGAGAAACCCCGAGAGTATGGCCCCTGGACACCCTTATTGCTCCGTAATGAAGTCACTCCTGAGGTTCACCCTTCAGCCGAAGATTAGACAGGTCCATAAAACAAAACGAGACTAAATGGGCACACCAGCCCAGGGACAAGGATGAGAAGGCAGGAGGGAGCAGGAAAGCTGGTAATGGGGAACCCAAAGTCAAGAAGGGGAGAGTGTTGACGTGTTGTGAGGTTGGCAACCAATGTCACAAAACAATATGTGTATTAATTGTTTAATGAGAAACTAGTTTGCTCTGTAAATCTTCATCTAAAGTACAATAAAAAAAAAAAAGAAATAATGATGAATCTGTAAAACCCAGCAAACAAATCCACCAGCCGCTGCTTGGAAACCTAATGGGGCAGTTCTACTCTGTCCTATAGGGTTGCTATGAGTCAGAATCGACTCGACCGCAACGAGTTTGGTTTTGATTTACTTATTCTATGCCAGGCACTGTACCAAGCTCTGCATGTCTATTAACTCGTTTAATCTCCGTGATGACCTACAGTGTAGCTTCTATTAGTGTCCCCATTTTACAGATGAGGAAACTGAGGCACAGAGAGGTAAACTGATTGTCCTAGAACACATCACCAGCAAAGAGCAGAGCCGGGATTCAAATCAAGGTAGTTGGGCCCCAGGGCCCACGCTCAGCCTCTGTGGGACATAAGCTCAGGCCCTGACCAAGGCTGGGGGACTGAACGGTGAGGATGCCCAGCTTCAGGTTCTGGAGCCTCTTCAGCTTTCTAGGACTGTCCCCACTGTCTGGGGTGTTGCCCAAACCTTCTCCAACAGAAGAACCACAAAGAAGGCCTCTTTGGCTGAGGGGTTTGTGGAGGAAGGGAAAAATTTAGCAGCTGAGAGTTCCTCTCTTGGTTACTAGGGGCCTCTGTGCTCCCCAGGCCCCAGCTGGTGGCCCTGCTGTCCTGTAGGGCCAGGGACCAGCCCACAATGGACATGTTTATTAACAAGGAACTGGCCTCAATGCTTTGCACTGTGGATGAGAGTGTGGGCTCTGGCTTCAGACGATGTAGGTTTGAATCCTGACCTTGCTCTTCCTGGCCTTGTGACCTTGGGCAAGTCAGTTAACCTCTTGATGCCTCAGTGTCCTCATCTGTGAAATGGGCAAACAAACTCACTTCCTTTATAGGGTCACTGTGAGAAATGAATGAACTAATCCTCACAAAGCACACGGATGGTGTCCAGCACTCAGTAAGTGCTGCATGAAAGCAGGACGTTCATTTTGTCATCTTTCTTTGTGCTTCCTTACACTGACTCTGGGAGCAGGGAGTATTTTGATGTCCATTTTACAGAGAAAAACACTGATGTAGGTGACTTCCCCAGAGACACCCAGCTGGTCAGTGGCACTACTGGGATGTGAGCCCTTGAGCCCAGCTCCGTCTGCCCAGACACCACAGCTAGCCTCTGGGGTCCATTCCAGACACTTCAGAGCTGACTCGGAGGTTAAGCAAACTGTTGGGGTCAGAGTCCCGGCCAGAGGTGTGGGCTTTCGGGGGCAGACCTGGGCCCACTTTCTCACATTTCCTGCCCCAGGAGGAGAAGGTCTGCTTACATCCCAGCCCAGCTGGGCCCTGGGGACAAGGAGGAACAAGCCAGAAACACGCAGCCCTGCCCTGTGGGATGGCCTGGTCAAGCACTTGAACAAACAAACCCGTCCATCTGGGGGAAGCCAAGCAAGGGGCTGCTTTGGTGTGGCTCCCTGCCCCGATCTAGGCGCCGAGCAGCTGGTCACCCCAGGCTGGGGGCATTGCCCAGCCGTTTCTAGGCCTCCTTCTTGGAACAATAATCCAGCTCCTCCAAGTGGCAGATGCTGTTCTCTCCACCCCATCCCCCAGCCCCAAACTGCTTAGAAAGGAGCCAGCGGTGAGGTTAGGAAATCAAACCTCAAGACGTTTTGTGCGGCCACTGAGATTCATTTCTTGTTTGGATAACCGAAGGCTGAAAATGCCAAGAATGTATGGGCAGCCTGGGGAGGCTGGGACAACTGGGAGTCCTGGCCAGTTTGGGAGGGTCTTGGGCTGGGCCAGGACCCCACGCTGCGCTTCCACTGGATGAGCTATTGACCGTGTCCAGCCAGACAAGGGCCTGGGCAGATGGGTTGAGAGGCTGAGTTATTCTGAGGTTTGACATCAGGGACCTGGCGTGAACAGCAGAGGCTGCTGGGAAAGCCAGCGTCGGAGGTCCCTGCCCAGCCCAACCCCCCCTTGCTTGGGTTTGGGTGCAGAAAGACACCCCAGATATCATCCAAGCTAGGGATGGGCCCCGGCCATCTGGCCTGGGTGTCCTGGATTCTCTCAGTGAGGACGGTGCATGTGGACACCTGGGGTGTAGACACCAGGGAGTAGAGGCGGGAGGGACCATCTAGTGGTTAGAGGAGGGCCTGAGAAAGGCCCAAATGGATACAGGGAGACTCAGAGAGATAGCCTGCCAGAGACCGAGAGAGAGGACAGACAGGGACACCTCAGAGTCAGGTCACCAAGAGAAACACCAAAGAGACACAGAGACAGAAAGAGAGGGGCAGAGAGGAGGAGGAGAGAGAGACAAGGAGAAAGAGTGAGTTGCCCCCCAGAGTGGCTGTGGCTCTGTGCTCTGTACAGGGAGAAGGCTGAGGAGTGTGGCGTGGCCCTGCCCCTGGGACCTCAGAGACTCAGAGGAAGCTGTGCTGTCCTCAGGTGGCTGGGGGTGGGCTGGGGGCCCCAGAGGCTCATGTCTGGCCCTGGTTTTCCTTAGTCTCCTCATTTGCAGAAAGGGTCCGTCTGAGAGGATATGAGGAGAGGGCAGAGCGTGGCAGTTCCTGGCTGAGACCTGGGTCAGCTGGGAGAATAACAGGAACAAATATGAGACTTTATTGAGCACCAGCTGGGGGCAGATGCTGCCCTGCTCTGCTTCTCTTTACCCATCTCACACGTATGGGTAGATGCTTTCTTTCATTCCTTCCATAACACAGATGAGGCGCTGACTGCAATGCCGGCCCTGGGTCACAGAGTTAGTCTGGTGGACTCAGGGGGCTGTGTGACTAACCACTGCACTGCACAGCCCAGCCAGGGAAGCCCATCTCCAGTGGGCTCTGCCCCCACCGCCTCAGTATTCCTGGCTTCAATTTTCCCGGAGATGAGGGGATGGGGCAGAACCAAGAGCTCAACGATAGTGACTCCTCTGGAAGGTTCTCCAGGAGGAGGCAGGAGGAGGAGAGGGGTGGGAGGTGGAAGGAAGAGGCCAACAAGGAGAAGGGGGAGGGGGTGGGGGAGAGGGAGAGAGAAGGGCTGGGGCTGGTCTCCCCCAGCACACACTCTGAGCCCAGACAGGAGGACTCGAAGCATGCTAAGACAAGGATATGGGAATTCTGAGGCAGAAGGAGAACCCCACTTTCTCTCAAGTCCCCTCCTTGCCTCCCCTGCCACCTTGACCCCTTCCAGAGCCAGAAGAAGCAACCTGGAGTTTGGATCGAGAATCTAGTTTGGTGCCTTGTGACCCTGGCAAGTCACTTCCCCTCTGGTCTCAGTCTCCTCACCCGTACACTGGGGGTACAGATAACACCTGTCCTCAGAGGGAGGAGTCGGGGTGCGGGCTGGGCAGGCTGCTGGGAGCTTGAGTCAGGCGAATGGCCGCTGCATCTGCCCTGAGCAACTCCTCCTGTGAGGCCAGCGGACAAATGGAGTCTTGCCCAGAGCCTCGGCCGGGGAGGCTTGTGCTTTCCAGTCATCCCTAACAACGATGATGATGACGATGATGATGATGGTGCTGTTGTCATTAGATAAGAATATTTTGAAACTCATATGTTAACTGTTCTGGAATGTTACAGCAGAAGCCGAGAAGAAGATTTTGAGTTGCAAAGACTTGGAGATATGCCTGGGCCAAGAAAGTGCACGAAGAACCAGAGGAAGGCCACAGCCCAGAAGGTAGCAAATGTCTCCCCCAACCCAGGGCGGAGGCAGGTTGGAGGAAGAGGGATGATTGCTCCAGTGCTTGCGTATCCCTGAGAGGGAGGCCACATGTCTCAACTGGGGGAGGAAGGACCACGTTCAAGGGGCCAAGAATTGCAGGACTCGTGTCTATTTCCAGGGAGAACCCAGTGATGAGAATGACTGGAAGCAGTCCACATTTATTGAGCATTTACTGTATGCCTGGCACTGGGCCAACGACTTCATGTACATCATCTCATTAAGTCCTCACAGAGGATTACAGTGGAATTCCTCACAGTGGAATTGTCATCCTATTTCATCGGTGAGGCAACTGAGGTTCAGAGAGGTGAAGCCACTTGCCCAGGTTACACAGTTAGGAAGGGGCGGATCTAGGACTTGAACCCCCACAGTTGGGCTCTAACCTTCTAGGAAACGACAGGACCCAAGGGAAAAGTGACTGTCAGGTATGTTTAGGCCGACAGGTCTGACCTTGTGCGAGGCTCTATGGGTACAGGGTGACCTGGCAGTGACCCAAACACCAGGGGGCATAAAGGGGGCGCTTGACCCAAGGGGTCCCTGACCCAGGAGACAGAGCAGCAAACACCTGCTTGGGCCCTGCCAGTATTCACATAATATGTACAGGGCATGACTCTAGCGAAAATGGTGCTCTGAGTGTTTGTTGAAAGAAGAACGAGTGAAAGAACGAGGACAGGAGATCCTATAGTGGTCCTGGTCTTGGACCAAAACCGCGGGGTGTCCTCAACTCCTTACTCTCTCCCACCACTTCCAATTAACCAGCAGTCCCTATGAGCTCCACCTCCAGAATAAACCAGAATCTGACCCACCACACCTCCCCTCTCAGCCCCTCCCTGCTCCAGGCCTCCTGGTGGTTGCAGTGGCCTCCTTTTTGGGCTCCCTGCCCCCTACAGCCTCTTCTGCTTTCACACCAAACAGCAGTGCTGCTCCCTGTGCAAAACCCTGCAAGGGCTCCTGTGACACTCAGGGCAAAAGCCACAGTCCTTGCAGTGCCACAAGACCGCTCCTCTCTCAGACCTCATCCCCAACCCCTTTCTCCCTCTCGCTTCGCTCCTTCTGCTCCAGCCACACTGGAGGCACCTACCACACTCCCACTTTGCAGCCTCTGCCCTTGCTGGTCCCTTCACTGGGAACGCTGTCCCCCTAGAAGCTTGCTCCATCACTTCACTTGTTCTCTCGTTTCAAACACCACCTCCTCTGAGAAGTCCTCTCTAATTATCTGACCTCAAATAGCCATCCTTTGGTCACTCCTTGTCCTCCTCCCTTCCTTCATTTTGTTTCACTCTCTGACATAGTAGATATTTATTTTTCATCTCTTTATCAACATCTCCCCCACTAGAATGTACATCCAGTTGTATCCCCAGCACCTAGGATGGGCCTGGCACGTGCTTCTGCTAGAGGGATGAATGGATGGCAGTTAGGGAGCCAGGTTCTGACACTGCACTGTCTTGCTGTGTGTCCTCAGGCCCATTCCTCGCCGTCTCCGGGCCTCGTTATCCCACTCTGCGCAATTCAGGGATGAAGTTCCCATCAGTTCGTCTGGCTGCACCCAGAGAAGCCTTTGAAGGTGGATGCACCTCCTGCTGATCGTGACAGACCTGAAGCCGTCCCCTCTCCCTGCAGGCCCAGCCCTTACCTTCTGCAGCCACTGTGTGTTGTTCTCCAGCACCTTCTCCAGCTGCCGCACCCTTTGGCTTGGCCAGTCCCCCAGGTTCAGCGCAGCGGCTGGTGAATCCCTCTGGAGGCTGTTGGAGCCCCCGAAGGGCTCGGGCTCCGGTGGGCAGGGCTTGGGCTCAGGCAGCACGAAGGTATAGCTGCACTGGCCATGCTGAACCCGGTGTGCCCGATGGCACCCGCCTGCTTCCTGGCCCCTTCGTTGGGCCACGGTCATGGTGGCCGCCATGAGGAGGAGGCTGCTCAGTAGCATGGTTGGCCAGGAGGGCTTCCAGAGAGGTGATGACGGGGAGGGGTTCCACTCAGAGCCTCCAGGGGCTGTGCCTGCCCACTACCCGGCCCTGTGCTCAGGTTGCACCCGCCGGTGGCTGAGGCTGCCAGTGGACAGGCCTGCCCGCAGAGCTGCTGCAGCTGCAAACCCCTGTTTGGCTGAGCCCCGTCAGGGCGGCTATTTATACTTGCTCCAAATACCACAGCTGCTCAGCTTCCTCTCACCGCCTCCTGCCCCCACCCCCCTCATTCCTATTCTTTCCCCCTCTCCCTTCCTTCCTCCGCACTCTTGCCCGCACGCTGGCTGCCCTGTCCACACGCTGGCCTTGCTCTGCCCGCCTCACCTTTATTGTCTGGTGGGGGCCTGGCCTCCCTGGAAGAGGGGAGGAAGGAAAACAACACCCCAGACACGCGTGCGCTCACACCAAATCCCAAACTCCAAGGCTGCCCTCTTTGCAAAACCAAAAGCGACTGAAATCTCTCTCACTTCCCATCTCTCCGTCTTTCAGTCTGTCTGTCTCTCACACCCTCTGAGGCTGGAATCTCAAGTTTCAGCCTCCATGCCGCCCTCCCCTGCTCTCCCCTCTCCACCTTCCTCCCTTCAGTTCTGTGTTAGAATGCTCAGAACCCAAACGAAGTGACACCCCACAGAGAGAGCAAAGGGGGGGGGGCAGGGGGAGAGGCTGGAGAGGCGGCAGCGAATCCAGATGGTTCCTGGAGACAGAGACGGAGAGAGTCCTTCCACAACCAGAGAAGGGGCGCCCCAGCAGGGATCTTGTCCCCCTTCTCCCTCAGGGCCTGGGGGGACATTATGCCTTGGGGTGGCCCTGGCTCCATAGACAGTAATCAAAGTCTTCCTGTCCTGGAGCAGATGGTTCCCGGGATCTCTGGTGGCTGGAGTGGGGAGGCTGATTGTGGGGAGAAGGGCCTGGGGTGCAGCAGGGGTTTGGCTGCCTCTAATTCCGGCTCCCCAGCTGCTGAGCATGATATCTCGGGTGAGCAGCCTCCTCTCTCTGAGTCTCTGTACTGGGATCTGTAAACACAGGTAAACCCCATTTCTTGAATGAAAAATGCACAGGAGTCCTCAGCATCGGGACTGAGGAATTTTCAGTTTACTTGTTTACTGGTTCCAATCCTGGCTCCACCACTGACCAGTTGTGTGACTGTGGGCAAGTCACTTAACTTCTTTGTGCCTCTGCTTCTTCACGAGCCCCCAGGGAAAATAATATAATACCACCCATTTCATGGGGTGTAAAAACTAAGTGAGTTAGAGCAACGCTATGGGGCATTGGTGGCTCAATGATATAATTCTCACCTTCCATGTGGGAGACCTGGGTTCAATTGCTGGCCAATGTACCCCATGTGCAGCCACCACCTGTCTGTGCAGGGTGTGTGCTGCTATGGTGCTGAATAGGTTTCAGCAGAGCTTCTGGAATAAGACAGACTAGGAAGAAAGGCCAGGTGATCTATGTCTGAAAATCAGCCTGAAAACCCTATGCATCACAATGGTCTATCTGCAAACGACCATGGGATGGTGCAGGACCGGGCAGAGTTTCCTTCCATTCTGCACGGGGTTGCCACGAGCTGGGAGCCCACTCAGGCAGCTAACAGCAACAGAGCAATGCTGACCCAGGTGAGCACTAAATGCATGTCTGTTATTGTTGTTGTCCTTATAGTGATGTGCCTCTATTCCCTGCCCCACTGGAATGTAAACTCCACCAGGGCAGGAATTCATCTGTTTTGTTTTATGCTGTATCTTAGAGTCTAGCATAGCACCTGGCACACAGCAGGAGCTCACTCAATGGTGATGTCTGCGTTTATTACTATAGTGATTATATTCACTCTGGCTGAGGCAATGCCCAATAGGAGGGGAGATTCTCCTTTGGCTGGAGTCAAGATGCCGCAGATGGGATCTGGGTGTCTCTACTGGTGTCGGGAGGGGCAGGGGGGCCCTGGCTGGGGAAGCCCTTGACAAATGAAAGTCATGGTTTGGTCTGGCCTGGGAGTTGGTCCACAGGGTCAAGGGGTCGAGTCTGCAGAAAATGCCAGCTCCGTCGGTCCCTTCCCGTGGACTTGCACTTTGTGGCCTCAGTTTGAGCCTCTCCCCCAGGCAGGGAGGCAAGACCAGGAGGCATTATCCTTCCAGCCACAGAGGAAGACGGCAGGCCCCGGAGGGGCAGTCTGCCTTCGGCTCACCTGCACCAGCCACATCTGTCTGATGAGCCCCAGCCAGGTGCCTGCCAGGCCCCATGCTCCTGGGGAAGCCCCTGAGAGCATGAGAAGCTTTCCTGAGATGAGCGAGGCCATGTTGCCTACTGCTTCCAACCAGGGATCCATCCCGTTGGTCTCTCTCATCCCCCCACTACAATGCTGGCCTCCTGGATGCTGCTTGAATTTGATGATCAAGGCCCACCTCTGGGCCTTTGCATCTGCTGTTCCTGTTGCCAGCAACTCTCCTCCCCTAGATCCACACACCACTCACCCCCTCACACTGTCTCATTCTGTTTAAGTGTCCCCTCGGAGAGGCCTTCTCTGACCCTTAAAGGGCCTGGCACAGAGTAAGTGCTCACTAAACGACAACTGTCATCATTAGCCCACCCCCTGTCACTCTCTTAGCCCAGGGAGGTCGCAAAAGCCTCAAATAGAGCTCTTGGTAAACCTGCTTTGAGGCTGCAGCCAGAGTGATTCGTCTAAGAGAAAGTGCAGCCCCAGACGTCTCTTACTGAAACCCTTCAGTTTTAAACTCCAAACTCTTATGTGTTTAAAATCCCCGCAGGATCTGGCCTCCAGTCTCATTACTGTCTCCCTAGAACTTAATACCTCCTAAAGGCGCAGTGCTTAAGAGCTTGGCTACTAACCAAAAGGTCAGCAGTTCAAATCCACCAGCCACTCCTTGGAAACCCTATGGGGCAGTTCTATTCTGTCCTATAGGGTTGCTATGAGTTGGAATCAACTCGACGGCAACACTTTTTTTTTTTTCCAGTTTAATGTAGAATTATAAGGAGCAGTGGTGGTTCAGTGGCAGAATTCTCACCTTCCATGCAGAAGACCTGGGTTCAATTCCTGGCCAGTGCCCCTCAAGCACAGCCACTGCTTATATGTCAGCGGAAGCTTGCGTGTTGCTATGATGCTGAACAGATCTCAGTGGAGCTTCCACATTAAGACAGGTTAGAAAAACAACAACAAAAAGAGCAGCTGCTGAGGCTGCCTAGGTACAGCCAAATACCTCATGGGATTTGGTCCCTTGGTTTGGAGATTTAGGGTCATGGTTTCATGGGACATCCCAGTTAATTGGCTTTATAATACGTTTAGTGCCTCTGTTCTACCTCCTAGTTCAATGCCTAGTGCCTGGGGTCTTAAAAGCTTGCAAATAGCCATTCAAGGTACAGCAATTGACCTTTACTCACCTAGAGCAACAGAGGAAGAAGGAGACTCAGGAACAGAAGGACAAAATGGAATGTGTTGTTAATTGCTTCCATGAACAATGGCCTCCTTTGCCATGAAACCAAAACTAGATGGTGCCTGGCTACCATTACTGAATGCTTCGATCAAAGATTCTGTAGAAGAATCCTGATCAAAAGGGGGGAAATGCAGAATGGAATTTCAAATTCTCATGCACTTCAGACCTTCTGGAGCCATTTAGGCAGAATGAATCCCCGGAAGTATTGCCCTGAGATAATCTTTAAACCTTAAGCCAAAAATATCCCCTGAAGTCTTCTTTCAACCAAACAATGTTGTTGTTGTTAGGTGCTGTCAAGCTGGTTCTGACCTTAGCGACCCTATGCACAACACAATGAAACACTGCCTGGTCCTTTGCCATCCTCACAATTGTTGCTATGTTTGAGCCCATTGTTGCAGCCAGTGTATCACTTGCTCTGGATCATGCATCCCACTTGTCATCATCTGACTTCTGGTTCTTGGGACTTGAGCCAGTGGCCTGTTGTATTGCCTGCTGATCTTGGGATTTGTCAGCCCCACACAGCTCTGTGAAGCTGGAGAAGCCTCCAGCCAAATGCTTGACGCACGGTGTTTTAGTCATCTAGTGCTGCTCTAACAGAAATACCGCAAGTGGATGGCTTTAACAAAGAGAAATTTATTTCCTCACAGTAAAGTAGGCTAAAAGTCCAAATTCAGGGAGCGTCAGCTCCAGGGAAGGCTTTCTCTCTCTCTGTTGGCCTTCTCATCAATGTTCCCCAGACTAGGAGCTTCTCTGCACAGGGACCCGGGGTCCAAAGGACTGGCACTGCTTTCTTGGTGATATGAGGTCCCCTGTCTCTGCTTACTTCCCTTTCCTTTTATCTCTTGTAAGATAAAAGATGATGTAGGCCACACCCCAGGGAAACTCCCTTTACATTGGATCAGGGATGTGACCTTAGTAAAGGTGTTACAATCCTACCCTAATCCTGTTTAACATAAAATAACAATCACAAAATGGAGGACAACCACACAATACTGGGAAACATGGCCCAACCAAGTTGACACATATTTTTGGGGGACACAATTCAATCCAGGACACATGGACTTGAGATTTGCCAGCCTCTACAACCACGTGAGCCATTTCCTTGAGATAAATCTCTCTCTCTCTGTATATATATACACACACACATACACGCTTCACTGGTTTTGCCTCGCTAGAGAATCCAGCCTAAGACATTTGGTGTTTAGCTTAACTAGTAAAGAATGTCTGCCTTGAGCATTGTGTTCCTTTAAGAACTATCTATATGGGATCAAATTGACAACAGTAACTAGAAAGATTAGATAGTAAACTTAGGGCAGTGAGTTTATGCTAATGAGGGAGGAACAATTTGGAAAAGGAGGGTGCGAATGGTTGCACAACTTGAAGAATATAATCAATGTCACTGAATTGTCATGTAGAAATTGTTGAATTGGTGTATGTTCTGCCGTGTACAGTCTCAACAACAACGACAACAAAAAGACAGACTAGGAAGAAAGCCCTAGGGATGTATTTGGAAAATCAGCCAGTGAAAACCCTATGGATCACAATGGTCCAATTCCATTATGCATGGGGTCGCACTCAGGGCTGGCTGGCTGGCAGCTAACAACAACGTTGCAGAATTGGTTTCACTTTCACTTATGCTCTCTACCATCTGAAGCTTCAGTGCCGTTACTCTTGGCAGTAATCTGCTTAGAACACCCTATCCAACTTCCTTCACCTGGCTTCCTACCTTTCTTTTGAGTCTTACCTCCAACATCACCTCCTCAGCCTTCTCTCATCCATCCCTCCTCTTTTGGTGTGAATAGGACCTCTGTCTCTGGAAACCCAAAACCCCCTGCTGTGTATCCCCCACCAAAGCCCTTACCCTATATGATGAAGGTTTGTTTGCAGGCCTCTCTCCCCTTCTAGACTGAAAACCCCTTGAGGGCAGGGACCACACCTTCCGTTTATGTCTGTTGCCTGTCCTGGAGTCTGGCTTGTAGTAAGTCATTGAATGAATAGTCTTCACTATGGGACAGGGGCATGGGTTGGAGTTGCAGTCCCAGAGCAGAGACTAAGGAAGTCACCCTCTCCTCTCCAGGGCAGGGGCAGCAGGAAGTTTCTGTGTGGGGTATTCTGAGTGTCTTTCCTCTGTTGAATAGGAAAATTAATAACACACATAGTACTTGGATTTTAAGGTTTTTCTTATCCACGAAGCCAAATATTAACCATGAAAAACACGACTAAACTGCAAAAGCCTGCCACAAACTGTTCTAGCAATGTGAATTTGTCTTATCCTGCTAGGAAAGAATAGTTGTCAAACCATTTCCTCCTAATTTAAATCTCAAAAAACCTTATGGGTGTGGGTGGGTGGAGGGCCAAATTATTGGCAGCTAGGCCAGAAGTAACCTGATATCAGTGGATCTCAGTGATGGTAGAAGGCGGAGTTCAAGGAATCATGCTAAGATTTAGCCAATAGTTGATCTTCTGTATTTCTCCCTCCTCTTCTCTTTATAAGCTCCATTGTACCTAGCTTCTTTGAGCAATTTGCTTTTTCTAGAATCAAAATGGCCTTCTTAATGCATATAGAATAACTGCTCAGAATAAACCTTATGTTCAAATTTCGATGAGTTTTGATTATTTTTACACCTCCAAACACTAAAAACAAACCAACCCCCAGATTTATTTTCCCTTTGCCAGTCTGCTGCTGCCATGGAGGCAGAGCATGGAGGAAATATGTATGCCCATCTGGAGTGTTTGGCTTTTGCTCAAATGGCTTGGACCATGGAACTAAAAAGTTTAGAGATATTCATTAGCTTCAGGCATGGCTGGATCCAGGTGCTCCAATGATATTAGAAATTTTTTTTTCTTCAGCTCTAGGTTCTTATTTTTCTCCATTTGCTTTGTCCTCTGACACTTTTCACCACCACTCTTAGTGGTAGCAGCTCCAATCTATCATCTTAGCAACGTTCAGAAAGGGAGTGTCTCTTTCCTCATGGCTCTAGGAAAAGTTCTGGCTTGGGTCCCATGGCCATTCCTAGCCAACTACTGTAGCCGGAAGGATGGGGTACAGGTCAGGCTGGGTCATTTGCCCAGATCTGAAGCATTTGTCAACCTCCTGGCACCCAAAGGGACTGAATGTGGGGGAGGGTGATTCTCAAGGAAGCCTAAGATTGAATGACCAAATCGGAATGGATATTGGCAGGCATGAGACACTCGCTCACTGCCCTCCCCACCCTGGCTGCTCACCAAGTGAACCCACTTTCCCTCAGAACCAGGGGAACCTCAGAGGAACTAGGATGCTTTGGGACTTACCTCTCAATTAGCCCCTGTTAATGGATTGAATGGTGTCCCCCAAAAATGTTTTGGCTAGGCCAGGATTCCCAGTATTGTGTGGTTGTTCACCATTTTGTGCTCTGATGTGATTATATTATGTATTGTAAATCCTAACCTCTATGATGTTAATGTGGCAGGACTCAATCTACAGGATTAGGTTGTATCTTGAGTTAATCTCTTTTGAGATATAAAAGAGAATGGAGCAGAGAGGAGAGAGACCTCATACTACCAAGAAAGAAACGCTGGGAGTTAAGCTGTCATTTGGACCTGGGGTCCCTGCACTGAGAAGCTCCTAGACCAGGGGAAGACTGATGACAATGACCTTCCCTTAGAGCCAACAGAGAGAGAAGGCCTTCCCTTGGAGCTGGCGACCTGAATTTGGACTTCTAGCTTCCTAGACTGTGAGAGAATAAATTTCTGTTGTTAAAGCCATCGGCTAGGAGTATTTCTGCTATAGCAGCACTAGATAACTAAGACTGCCCCTGAGGACACTAATACCTGGAGAGGGAGGCGACTTGCCCAGAATCACATACTGGGACCTATTTTCCTGGAAGAACTGATCTTTCTACTCCTGGGAACAAGAGTGGGAAAACGAGGTCATTCCTGGAGGAGCGCTTGTCAGTTTGGTGTTCTTCAAGTATTTGGAAGAGGACAGAGAGGATTGGAAGAGGATCCTGAGAGAAGAGGATTGACTCACAAGCCTGAGTCTTCCACTCCTGACCCTCATCTCCCCCTCAGTGCCCCTCCTCTCCCGCTTTTTCAGCTGTTTGCATTTCAAGTCAGTGTGACAAGAGTTTCAAGAGGGGCGGCTTGAAGCAGGCTCAAAGCCCCTGGTCCAAGTGCTGTTCATGTTCCTGAGGACATTACTGGGCATCTCCTGGAGCCACTGCAGACAGCATGGCCCAGTCCTGGCAGGAGGCTCTGGGGCTGCTGACAACCCAGAGGCTTAATGTCCCCTGGAGGTCAGGGGTGAATCTTGTGGAACAATAATTTTGGTGTCCCCATGAGCCTTTCCACCCAAGACAACAGTCCATTTGTCAGCTGTCCCCTACCTCCACTTTCTACCACCCCAAACCTAGACCCACAATACAATTGATGGATCAGAGAGGCCCTGGAGCTGTGACCCACGCGCAGTGATTAAAAGCCCTAAATTCCTGGGACTGAATCTTGATTCCATTTCAGTAGATGAGACTCAGTTTTCTCATCTATAAAAGGGAGAGAACAATCCCTCACTGGCAAGATATTGCAGGGGAGGATGTTGCAATGATCGGCACCATGTAACGACTTACCCAATACTTAGTTATTTAAAACAATGGCAATACCTATTTTGTCCACAAATCTGCAGTTTGGGCCGGGCTCCGTGGGGACAGCTCATCTCTGCTCCATTTGATGTCAGCTGGAGTGGCTTGGAAGGAGCTCTGGTGGTGCAGTGGTTAAATGCTTGGTTGATAACTGAAAGGTTGGTGGTTCAAACCCACCAGCCGTTCTGTAGGAGAAAGAAGTAGCAGTCGGCTTCCGTAAAGACTTATAGCCTTGGAAACCCTACGGGGCAGTTCTGCTCTGTGCTACAGGGTCACTGGGAGTTGGAATTGACAGCCGCAGGTTTTTTCGTTTGGAGAGGCCTGAAGGCTGGGGCCCAGCATCATCTGCAGACTCATCCACGCACGCATCTGGTTATTGTTGCTAGGTGCTGTCTAGTTGGTTCTGACTCATAGTGACTGTACATACGACAGAGCAAAATGCTGCCCAGCCCCGTGCGATCCTCACAATCGTTATGCTTAAGCCCATCGTTGCAGCCACTGTGTCAATCCATCTGTTGAGGGTCTTCTTCTTCCTCGCCAATCCTCCACTCCACCAAGCACGATGTCCCTCTCCAGGAACTGGTCCCTCCTGATAATATGTCCAAAGTACATGAGTTGAAGTCTTGCCATCCTCGCTTCTAAGGAGCATTCTGGCGGTACTTCTTCTAAGACAAATTTGTTTGTTCTCCGGGCAGTCCATGGTATATTCAATATTCTTTGCCAACACCACAACTCAACAGCATCGATTCTTCTTCGGTCTTGCTTATTCATAGTCCAGTTTTTGCATGCATATGAGGCGATTGAAAATACCATGGCTTGGGTCAGGCGCACCTTTGTCCTCAAAGTGACAGCTTTGGTTTTCAACACTTTTTTTTTGTTTTAACTTTTTTGTTGTTGTTGTAGTTTAAATGAAGTTTACGTTTCAAGTTAGTCTCCCACACAAAAATTTATACATACATTGTTATGTGACCCTGATTGCTCTCCCCAAGCTGTGAAAGTACATTCCTCCTTCCCACCCCTGATTTCCCGTGTCCATTCAACCAGCTCCTAACCCTCTCTGCCTTCCCATCTCACCTCCTGACAGAAGCTGCCCATTTAGTCTCTTGTACCCACTCCTCACGAGTATAACTTTATGTCCCATAGTCCAGTCCAATCCCTGTCTGAAGAGTTGGCCTCCGAAATTGTTTTAGTTCTGGGCTGTTAGAGAGTCCAGGGGCCGTGCTTTCCGGGGTTCCTCCAGTCTCAGTCAGACCATTAAGTCTGGTCTTTTTGCTAGAATTTGAGTTCTGCACTCTACCTTTCTCCTGCTCCATCCAGGACTCTCTGTTGTGTTCCCTGTCAGGGTGGTCATTGGTGGTAGCTGGGCACCACCTAGTTCTTTTGGTCTCAGGCTGATGAAGTCTCTGGTTTATGTGGCCCTTTCTATCTCTTGAGCTAATACTGTCCTTGTGTCTTTGGTGTTCTTCATTCTCCTTTACTCCAGGTGGCTGGGACCAATTGATGCATCTTAGATGTCCGCTCGCAAGCTTTTAAGACCCTAGCCACTCACCAAAGTAGGGTGTAGAACATTTTCTTAATAAGCTTTGTTATGCCAGTTGACCTAGATGTCCCCTGAAAGCACGATCCCCAGACCCCTACCCCTGCTACTCTGTCCCTCCAAGTGTTTGATTGTATTCAGGAAAATTCTTAGCTTTGGTTTAGTCCAGCTGTGCTGACTTCCCCTGTAGTGTACGCTGTCCTTCCCTTCACCTAAGATGATTCTCATCTACTATCTAGTTAGTAAATAAGCCTCACCCTCCCTCTCCACCCTTGTAACCATCAAGGAATGTTTTCTTCTGTGTTTAAGTCTTTTCTTGAGTTCTTATAATAGTGGTCTTATATTTGTCCTTCTGTGACTGACTAAATTCACTCAGCATAATGCCCTCCAGATTCCTCCATGTTATAAGATGTTTCTCGGCTTCGTCGTTGTTCTTTATCTTTTCGTAGTATTCCATTGTATGAATATACCATAATTTGTTTATCCATTCATCTGTTGATGGGCACCTAGGTTGTTTCCATCTTTTTGCTATTGTGAACAGTGCTACAATGAACTCGTTTGATTTCTTGACCACTGCTCCCATGGGTGTTGATTGTGGATACAAGTGAAATGAAATCCTTGACAACTTCAATCTGGTGGGAGATGCTAACTGTCAGCTGAGACCTCAGATGGGGCTGTCAGCCAGAACAACTGCATGTGGCCTTTTCATGTGGCCTGGGCTTCTTCACAGCATGGTGGCTGGGTTCCAAGGGTCAGCATCCCAAAAGAGACCCAGGCAGAGGCATATGGCCTTTCCTGATCCAGCCTCACAAATCACGCGATGTCAATTGTTCTGCCTTGTATTCACAGCGGCAGTCACAGAGTCCCACCCAAGTTCAAGGGGAGGGAAAATAACCTCTACCTCTTGATGGGGAGTGGCAAGGTCCTGGAAGAGCATGTGGAAATATTGTGTTCATTTTTGGAAAATACAATCTGCCACAAGAGGGTAGGATGAGAAAGTTGAAGTGTTTAGCACTAAGTGCTCAATAAATAAAATCAAACTCGTTGTCTTCAAGTCAGTTCCGACTTATGGCAACGCCACATGTAGCAGAGTAGAACTGTACTCCACAGGAGTTTTCAAGGCTGTGACCTTTTGGAAGCAAATTGTCAGGACTTTCTTCTGAGGTGCCTCTGAGTGGGTTCAAACCACCGACCTTTCACTTAGTAGCTGAGTGTGTAACCATTTGCTCCATCCAGGGACTTCTAAGTGTTCAATAAACAACCAAAACCAAACCAGTTGCCGTCGAGTCGATTCCGATTCATAGTGACCCTATAAGACAGGGTAGAACTGCCCCATAGGATTTCCAAGAATCGGCTGGTGGATTCGAACTGCTGACCTTTTGCTTACCCACTGAGCTCTTAACTAACGCACCACCAGGGCTCTGAGTGTTCAATAGTTGGTTATTGTTATTAACCTTGCTACTGTTGGAAGGAAGCAGCATCCCTTTGCATGAAGATGTCCTTCAAATCCTCTGAGAGCTAAAGGTACAGCAGGAAATGGGGTTATTTCTATTGAGGCTGCAGAGAAATAGGCCCAGAAAGGCACTGGGATTTGCCCAAAGTCACCCAGCAAATAAGCACCCAGTCCCAGCCTCTGGGCCTTGGACACAGCTCTGCTGTTAGCAACACTGCCTCTGCCTGGGGTAGGTATCCCAGCTGGCCTCAGTTTCCCCTCTGAACAATAGACTGTCCCAGCTCTGCTGCTTCAGAGGCCGAGGGGACCAGGGTAGAGGAGGGCAACCCTTGGCTGTGCTGCTCAGCTGGGCCACCAGCCATGCCCATCATTTCTCAGGCCTGGGGAGCTCGGCCACCTCTGCCTCATCTGGCTCTCGCTCCAGGACGTGAAGAACGGGCCTGCCAGGTCAGAGGGCAAAGCTATTTTGGAACCTGGGACCCCTCGGAGGCCCAGAGGAGCCTGTGACCCAGAGAAGGGACTGGCCCCTCTGTATTTTGTTTATTTTTATTAAACAAGCACAGCATGTCCCTCGTAGAAAAGTCAGAAAATGCATACTCACAAGAGGAAGAAAATAAACGTTGCTTACGTGTGCACCAGCCGGTGACAAAACCACAGCTAACATTTTGGTGCAGTTTCTGCCGAATCATTTCCCTCTGCGTATAGATACATAGAGTTTTGGTGGGTTTTTTGCAAAAGACCAACAAAGGAACATTCTCCAAAGTTTGTAAAGTAATTTGTTTTGACTTTATCTTGTGAAAAATATCAGAAAAAAAGCACAGGATAATAAATACATCCCCATATACTCATCACCTGAAATAAGCACATGCCAACGTTTTGTGGATTGTCCTAGATTTTTAAAGAAATGAAATACTACACGTAAGGTCGGTGTCATTCACGTCCTCCTTCCCAGCCCTATTTTCTCTCCGTCTCTACCCAAACCCATTGCCGTCGAGTCAATTCTGACTCATAGTGACCCCCATAGGACAGAGTAGAACCTCCCCATAGAGTTTCCAAGGAGCACCTGGTGGATTCGTACTGCCAACCTTTTGGTTAGCAGTCGAACTCTTAACCTCTCTACCCAGAGATAGGTATATATGTATCCAAACACAATGCATTTCAAAACGTAACTATATGTTATTATGCTGTATGCAGTATTCTTTTTTCACAGCATATCATATTTTTGAGATCTATTCAAACTGTACATACAGATTTTGTGGCCAAGGCCATTCTCTCTTTTACTTCTGTGCAGCATTGCATCATATAATTAGACCACGGTTTATTTTTCCAAACACATGATGGACATTTGAGGTAATCCAATTCTTTGGTTATTCCTAATGATGTTGCTGTGACTGTCTTCTACACGACTCCTTGTGCTGATGAGCAAGAGTTTCTCAAGGGCACTAATGTAGGCGTGTTCCTCCTGGGATGTGGGGTCGATCATTGCCGGCTTGACAAGCTTGCCAACTTGTGCCTCCATGAGACTTCACCAAGTTACTCTCCCACCAGCACGCATGAGAATTCCCGGTGCTCTGCACCTGTGTTAACCGTATTTTCTAGCTTCTGTAATGTGTTAACACACCAAATAAGCCTTCTCCACCCATGACTGCTATACCTAAATAAGAAGATACCTCAGTTTCCCCTTGGGTAAATGCCCCAAGCCCCCAGGTGTGAGTCTCAGATTCTATTTATGATTGATGAATCTCCATGTGTTTGGACCTTTCTCTGTCACGTTTCCCATGAAAACCACATAAAGGTGCTTATCCACAGTCCACTCTATCTCTGCCTTGTGTCCGTCCCCTGTGCTTCCCTGTGTGGCCTGGCCAGGCATGCTGTGAACACCAAGAACTGTGAGCAAAGGAAATCTTTACATGTTTCCGGCCTCCCTCTCTTGACTTATGCTTGACATTACCATGCCACAAACGTTACTATTATATCAACACTCCTGTTACTATTATAATAGCACACCTGCCATCCTTCGGTTTCTCAGCCTTTACCTTTTTGTCAATCGGATGGATTTTAAACAGCTATACAGAATTTCATAGCCTGCTTTTCTTACTTAACAATATACAGTGAGCAACTTTCCTCAGCAGAATATTCTTCTATGAGTTCATGTTTAATGGTGGCTGGTCTGGGCCAGCTCGGCTACAGCTGGATGGTCAAGGATGGCCTCACTTGTGCATCTGCGGGTTGGTTTGCTGTCAGCTGGAGTAACAGGACAACTTGGTAAAGTTCCTTTCATCCTCCAGCAAGCTAGCTGGGCTTGTTCGCACGGTGGTCTCAAGGTCTCAGGAGCAGCCAGAGAGCAAGCCCCGATGTACAAGCCCTTCTCAAGCTTCTGCTTACCTCACATTTGCTCACGTCTGACTGGCCAAAGCAAGTCACATGGCCACGCCCAGCTTCAACAAAAACCAATCAAACCCATTGCCGTCCAGTCTATTCAGACTCATGACAACCGCATGTGTCACAGCATAGAATTGCTCCATAGGGCTTTCTTGGCTGTCATCTTTACAGAAGCAGACCTCCAGGTTTTTATTGTGTGACGTTGCTGGGTGGGTTCAAACCGCCAACCTTTAGGTTAGTAGTCAAGTGCAAACCGTTTTCCCTACCCATGGATGAGAGGTAGCATGATAGACTCCCACCTCAAGGAGCATTTCACCTAAAAAAAAAGAAATTTTAACAACTGCTGTGGCAAAACATAGCTGGAAAATTCATCTCTAACTTCCACAAGCATGTAAGGGAAGTAAGGAGGAAGGTAGTTACTGTGTGTTGAGGGCCACAAGCTACGTTTGGCTCAATCTACACAACAGCCTATTTTACAGATTAAGAACTAAGAACTCAAGAGAGGGGAAATGACTTGGACAAGATCAAACTCATGGCAGAATCAGGTTTGGAACCTGGGTGTCTGGATTCCAAAGTCTGCATGCTATCTCCTATACCATGAGACCTCTCTTGTCCAAGAGAAAGAAGCTAAATCCAATCTCAAGAAAAACAGATATATGTGTGTATGTGTATACATATATATGCATATATATATATTTGCTTATGTGGCCGATAGAGTCAAGAGTAGCAGCCTTCAGGCTTGGCTGGACCTAGGGTCTCAAACAACATCACCAGGATTGGCTCCATTCTCAAATAGGCTCTCAAGTCACAGTGGCAAGATGGCTGCCTGTAGCATTAGCCCTCCAGGACCGCCCCCCCAAAAAGAACCAAGTTCTTAGGGAAAAGGAATGTCTCATAGCAGGTCTTGGGGTTGGATATTCCAGCTTCTATTCCCTTCAACCTCCTCCCACTATGGAGGCTGTGAAGACAAATATCCATTTTCTTGGCCTCTCCTGCACCCAGGGCAGCCACATGACACAGTTCTGGCCAATGAGACAGGAGCCAAAGTCTGCAGGCAGAGGAGAGTTTTTGCTGTTTTAATAACAGGGGCAGATGTGGCTGGAGCTGCCCTCCCCACTTCATCTTGCCTTGAACACAAGCATGATACTTGGAGCATGGCAGTCATCTTACTACTATGAGGGAAAGGCCAAAAATTCATCACAATATTGGCTTTGACATAGTTAAATTGCTGCATCCTCATAAGAGAAAATAATCCCTATTTTTTAAGCTACCACATTTACATCTCTGTTACTTGCAGCTGAAAGCACTCATAACTGATACACCTCTCTTCCCTGTGTCCCCATAAAATTCCTGGGAAAGCAACACATTGACACCAATGGGGCCATGTTTTTATTCCTGAGCCGATGGTGGTGGCCACCAGAGATGCGATATGCTAATTGCCAATCAACCACTCCAGTGTCACCCACACCACATAGGCGGAGAGTGGGTAGGGATAGTTCCCCAGTAGAAAGGTGGGGGCTATTATTAGAGTAGGAAAACATGGCTACATTCCCTACATCCCAGCATCAGTGGAGACAATGAACCCCTTGTTCTTGGCCTAAGTTTTCTTTCATTACTTCCTGGAACATGGATATATTGGCTCATTTACCCTCCAGGCTTTTTATTGGGGTGAAGGGGAGTGATAATTCCCTGTCCCATTAGATGATATTCTGGGGAAGAAAGGACAAGCCATAAAAAGTGCATTAAGCACCAGGGCGCACAACGTCCTTTCTGTGCCCAGGATCTGGCCATGGCCTTGCCTGGCCTCTGGATTCATCCTATCACATCCTAATCCTTCCTACCCTAGAAGGCTATGAAGACAAATCTCCCTTTCCTTTGTCCTCTCCCATTTTCCTACAAGAGTTCTCGAGCCAGACAGATCCCAGTTCACACTCACCTCCCTCATGTCAGCAGGTGGGCAGCCTTGGGTAGCTTCTTTCACCTCTGCACCTGCGTCTCTGGTCTGCAAAATGGGGGACAGACACACACTCACTTCAATAACTGTGGAGGATGGCATGAGAAAGGGTGGACCAAGTGCCCACCCCATGGTGCACCCAAGGCCAACAGCAACATCAAGAGCACTTTCTCTGCAATGCTTCCCTGATCATCCCAGGACCATCAGGATCCCAGGTAGAAAATTTGCTCCCACTTGAGGCAGGAACCATGGAGTGGTGACAAAACCCACTGCCTTGCCTCCTGGGCACGTGGCTGGGCCATGTTTCCCAGGCTGCCTTGCAGTGAAGAGTGACTGAATGGCTGAGTCCTGGCCACACCAATCCTTCATACTCCTTTTCCGGTCTCCACGCTCTCAGAGACCTCTGGAGTCATGTGTGGAAGATGGTGGCGCTATGAGGTAGAAGGAGTGTGGGTCCTGGAATCACTGCTTGGGAGAGCCACTGATTCATCTGGAACATCTGAGTTGGACTTTGGGTGAGGGAGAAATAAAATTCTATGGTGTTTGATCATTATGTACTTCGGGGTTACTGACACTGCCTTCTACTACCTGTCTGTCAGTTTGTTGCTGTGATACTGGAAGCTATGCCATCCGTATTTCAGACACCAGCAGGGTCAACCATGGTGGACAGGTTTCAGCATAGCTTCCGACTAAGACCGACTAGGAAGAAAGGCTTGGTGATCTACTTCTAAAAATTACCCAACGAAAACCCTATGGATCACAATAGAATATTGTCCAATATAGTGCTGGGAGATGTGCTCCCTAGGCTGGAAGGCAACAAAGAACTCAAGCATGCCAGTGATCATGAGGATGGTTCGGGACCAGGCGTTGTTTTGTTCTGTTGTACATGGGGTTGCCAAGAGTCAGAACTGACTTGATGATAAATTACCACATTTTTAAGGAAATAACATGCACCTTCTATGTTTGCCAACCTCCCCCTCCCCCCATGACCTCGTAAGTGTGCTATCCTAATTTTTTTTACAGCAACACATAAAAAAATTGGCATATGAAAATACCTGGCAGAGGGAGGGTGCACTTGGTAAACAAACATAAAAGGCACACGTTATTTGTGTAAAAACATGATAATAACAGCAACAGCATTGCCTTACATCCCCTTCCCCCACCCCCACACCAGGGAGTGCCCCATAAAGGTTTAGGATGGGTGGATGGACGGTCAGTCAGGGAGGGCATTCCAAGTGGGCACTGGCAAAGGCAGAGGGGGCAGGTGAGGATGTCGGAAGAGCCAGTGGTGACTGATGGTTTGGTGCTGAGACTGGCCTCCCCTCTCTCTGAACTGTCATGCCTTGACCGCCAATAGAAGCCTGTGACGTTGTCTTAGTCATCTAGTGCTGCTCTAACAGAAACACCACAAGTGGAAGGCTTTAAAAAAGAGAAGTTTATTCTCTCACAGTCCAGTAGGCTTCAAGTCCAAATTCAGGGTGTCACCTCCAGGGGAACGCTTTCTCTGTTGGCTCTGGAAGAAGGTCCGTGTCATCAATCTTTCCCTGGTCTGGGAGCTCCTCTCCGTAGGAACCTCAGGTCCAAGGGACGCACTCTGCTCCCGGCACTGTTTTCTTGGTGCTACAAGATTCCCGTGTGTCTCTGCTTGTTTCTCTCTTTTATATCTTGAAAAAGATTGCCTTAAGACACTATCCAATCTTGTAGACCTCATCAGTATAAGTGCCACTAATCCATCTTATTACATCATAGTCATTGAATTTACAACACATAAGGAAATCACATCAGATTACCCAATCATACAATACTAGGAATCATGACCTAGCCAAGTTGATACACACATTTTTTGGGGGAACCCAATTCAATCCATGACAGACATCAAGCCCTGGATCTGGGTTAGAGAAGGATACCACCAATAACAACAATAATAAGAATATTCAAGAGCACTTATCATATGCCAGGCACTGGACTGACTGCTTCATAGGCCCGATCTCATTTAATCCCCGCAATGATCCAGTGGGGAAAAACGAGGCCCAGAAGATATCTGAGGACACTTCCCAAAAGGCTGAATGTTTGGGGTAGTAGCACTTCCCTGTGTTGCACTTCCTTCCAAGAACACAGCCTTTCCTTTGGACTGGTCCATTCACTCCACTATGTGCCAGCCGTGGTTTTAGCCGGAAACAAAATAGATGGAAACCCCAGTCCCCGTGGAGCTGATGTTCTAGTGGAGAAAACAGGCAATAGGCGCATAGACAAATGAATAGCCAAGAGGAGTGCAGACAAGGACGGTAAGGTGAAGACAACGTTCAGGCAGATGTGGGAGGGGAGTAGGTGGCGCCCTGAGACTTGATGTTCAGAGAAGCCTCCCTGACATCGAGCTGAGAACGTGGTGAAAGTCATGAGCCACGTGAAGATCTGGGGAAAGGCATTCCTGGCAGGGGGAACAGCAAGTGCAAAGGCCCCAAGTCTAGAATACCCATTGCCGTTGAGTTGATTCCGACTCATAGTGACCCTATAGGACAGAGTAAAACTGCCCCATAGGGTTTCCAAGGAGTGGCTGGTGGATTCGAACTGCCAACCTTTTGGTTAGCCACTGCACCACCAGGGCTCCCCGAGTCTAGAATGGGCATGTCATGTTCAGGGAACAGAAAAGAGGGCAGTGTGGCTGATGTAGAGTGAACAGGGGGGTGGGGTGGGGGGTGGGGGTGACGAGGCCAGAGAAGGGTTGGGATGGGACAAAGGACAGGTAAATTTTGGTAGGCAATGGTGAGGGTGCAGAGGACTTTCTGGGCAGGACTCTTCTGGGTGCCAGCCCTGGGGATGCAGAAAGGGTATCCACAGGAGAGGAGACAGGGAGCTTAGCTCAAGTCCACCTCCCTCCCTCTCAACTTGAGTTGGCTCCCTTACTCTCTCCTGGCACATGTGGAGGCTGAATCCCTTGGGAGAATGAGGCCCAGGCCTGAGTCCAACCCTGGGAATGACAGGGAACATTCCTGCCCTCCCAGAGAGCCTGGCACAGAACAGCGAAAAGGGGCGGTCCTAAGAATCAGGGGCCCCACAGCCCCTACTATGCCTCCAATTTGCTGTTTGACCTAGGGCTGGTCACTGCCCCTCTGTGGGCCTCCCGTTTCTCCTCTGTTTGAGGAGGGGGCTGGTCTAGCTCCATCACTTCCAAGCTCTCCGTCCTTGGGTCGCTATGGATCAGAATCGAGTCTACGCAACAGGTTTGGGTTTTGGTTTTTCTTTTTTTGTCCTTGGGCAAGTTACGTCCCCTCCCTGGGTCTCAGTTTGCTCATCTGTGAAATGAGGATAGCAGTAGTCAGTCTGCAGGGTTTGGATCAAGATTAAAAGTATAGTGTCTGAGGTCCCTTCTGGCTTTCAGGTTGGCCTGTTGTCGCCTATCCCTCACTTGGTCAGCGTTGGGTCAGTGTTCGGGGACCGTATTCATCTACCTGGAGTGAGGGTGGGCAGTGCAATGGAGCCAATCCCTCCTTTCTTGTTCCAACCCTCCAGCTCTCCTCGCCTGGACACCCTTCCACAGGGACCAAGCTGTACTGTCCTGAAAAAGCAAGTTTTTTCAGGAGGAGAAGCCAGGGCCAGAAATTGTCCGTAAGGCATAAATGACTGCCAGGGCAGACAATTTGACAGCAGGCTCTGAGTACGTGCCTGGATGAAAGGAGCTAGTGAGGACCTGCTCCCTCAGGAGAGGTGGTCAGGGCCCAAGATCGTCTTCCACATTCTGCTCCAGGCCTCCCTGGATCCTGCCCCCCTCCACCTCCTAGGGCACTTCCCTCTCCTTCCCAAGGCAATGCTCCTTCTGCCCTCCAGTTCACTGCCCCCCAGCCCCACTGGAGAGCAGCAACTTGAGCTAATCTCTTTATGCCCCACTAGATTAAAATGCAGAAGGCATCTCTGTCCAAAACCCCACTTGGGCCTAATAGCTCCCAGCCTTCTTGGCTGAGCAGCCTCCGCTGCTGGCTGCACGCATCCAGCACTGGCAGGAACTTATGGCTGAGGGAGCCAAGGCCAGAGTGGATGGAGGCTGGGCCTCAGTATCCTGAGTGGAGTGTGGCGTGGGCAGTCCCTGGGTCACTCAGTGAGGCAGAACCACTCAGTGGTTAGGGGCGTGGGCTCTGGTGTCTGATGGCCTGGGTTTGCATCCTGATTTGCTACTTAACTAGTTGAGTTAAGCCCTCTGGGCCTCAGTGTCCTCATCTGTAAAATGGGGGTGATAACGGAAGGTTTCGTGCTTAGAACAGAGCCTGTTAATCCAGTCTAAGATTTTATCCCTCAGAGTCCCGCCATGCCCTCATCCGAGGCCTTCCTGTCCCCTCTTCTGTCCCATCTGTCAAAACAGCTCTCAGTCAGGTACTTGTGACCACAGTCTGGAGACTGGGGCCCCTGACTGCCCTCTTCACACTGTAGCCCAGCACCAAGCAGTCCCCAGGGGGCTCATAATGTCTTCGTCAAATTTGGGTTGAGCCCCTACCCTGTGTCAGGCATAGTGCTACAGACCTGCTTTGATACAACAGTTGTTGATTCTGTGGAAAAATTTCTAGAAGGATATAAAGCAAGAGTTAAAACCGAGTTCCGTCAGTCCACTCGCCACCTCTTTCTGGCCCTCCTGTTCTCTATTCACAGACAGCACGGGGGCGCGCAGTGTACACGCAGCCTCCCAGATTCCTTTGCCCCTGAGCAATGGATCTGGCCGGAGCCCCGCCGGCTCATGAGCTCCACCGCAGGCTTTTTCGTTGCTGCATAGTTTTCCACGGAGTGGTCGGGCCACACCGGTGGAGCGGGCTGCCCGGGATGGACACCTGGGCTGCAGCCAGTTTCCCTCTATTTCTTACAGGCTGTGGGGGCGTCCCAGTTTGTGCCTCTCTGTCCACATGAGCAATGTTTCTCTAAGGCAGATTCTGGACACGAGGCTGATTGGACATGCATTTTCTCTACATGTGGGGGTGCAGTCAGATGCCACCAGCCACCCCAACAGGCTGTTCTCCACTTGTACGCTCATTCCCCCATGGGGTGTGAGGGTGCCTGTCACCCCATTCCTGGCCGTTCCCACCTCCCTTCTTGCCCCTCCTGTGTTCTTGTTCAGCTCCGGGTGAGTAGGGAGCAAGCGTCCTCTCCTGGCCGTGCCTCAGGGGCCCGTTTCTCAGGAAGCAACACTGGCTGATTGCAGCCTGCGTTTCTGTCTCATGGAACCCTGTCACAGGCACTCACAGTGTCAGCAATCAGAGATCAGTGGGAAGGAGATTTGGGTACACAGAAGTAGTGTAGGGAGTGCCTTGGAGGGGAACTCTGGAGTCAGGGGACCTGGGTTCAAATCTTGGTTGTGTCACTTGCTGGCTGTGTGACTTTAGGTAAGTTGCTCAACATCTCTGAGCCTCAGCTGGATTATTAGAAAAGTTGAGCTAGTAGGAACAGCTGTCTCATATGGCCATTGTGAAATCTGGATGAGTTAATATATACTCAGTGCTTAAAACAGTGCTGAGCACACTATTACACACATGGAGTGAGTGTATCATAATAATTATATTATTTGGGTACCTACAGTATAGCGATGGAGGTTCCTGGGTGGTGCACATGGTTAAGCGCTGGGCTATAGCCAATAGATTGGTGGTTTGAACCAACCCAGTGGCTCCTTGGGAGACAGGCCTGGTGATCTGTTTCCAAAAGATCACAGCCTTGCAAACCCTATGGAGCAGTTCCACTCTGCACACGTAGGGTTGCCATGAGCTGGGATTCACCTGAAGGCAACTAACAACAACAGTGTAGTAATAAGACCTGGAGGGATGTCAGGAGATAATAATAACTGCTGTTGTTTGTTGAGCACTGATTGTGCTGAGTGTTTGGCATGAGCCAGCTTATTTAATCCTCACAACTAGGGGAAACTGAGGCTCTGAGAGGTGAAGGGAAGTGCAGGCTTGCAACTGCAGCCCACTGCCTGCTCCTCTCTGGGCTCAGTTTCCCCACCTGCACTGTGAGCTTGTTCGGGTCCCAGTGGGGAGGGCGGCTGGTCTGAAGGTGGCCCGGCCTGGCTGGGAAATGGCGTTTCCAGAGCCGGAGCTTGGTCCAGAGCATGAGACTTGATGAGGGACAGATGCTGCACTGCCCAGGCATGCCCACCCCTCCTCTGAAGCCCTGGTGGGGTGTCAATAGCTTCCAGATGGGCTCGGCCCTGAGTGGTACCTTATGTGACTCGGTCTGGGCCCCGCAGGGTGGACCTGCAGGCCTTTTCCCTGCCTTGTTGCCCTTCTGGCCCTGGTGGTTGGTTACTTGACGAAACACTTTCCTTCTGGCCAGGTAACCCCAGAGTTGTTGGCTCTGCTCAGACCTTCAGTTTCCCCATCGGAGAGCAGGCATCCTCCATCAAGCCTGCGGAGCAGTACTGTTGTGTGCTGGGAACCCTGAGGAGGAACACGAGAGGGCTGCACAAACTGTGGAGGGCTGTGCATGTGGGACGGAATCTCCCAGGTCAGAAGCCCCAGGGAGGTGGGCTTTGAGTTTGCTTTCTATTTTCTAATTGTATTTATTTTCTGAAAGTATAATACATACCCATAGTACAAAATCTCAAGGGTACCAAAGAGGACATAGTTAAAAGTGAATCTCTCTCCTGCCCTTGTCCTCCAGGTACCCAGATCCCCTTCCTCAAGCAACCCCTCTGACCAACTTCTTGTGAATCTCCCCCAGAAATATTTTATGCACGTGCAAGCAAATACACATAGAATTTTTTTACACAAATGATGACACACTCTACATGTTGTGATACACTGTCCTTTTCTCATTTAATCACACTTTGGAGATCTTTCTATATCACTCCATAAAGAATGCCTCATTCTTTTTGACGCCTGACCAAGATGATATTCAAAAGATCACAGGACTGTTCAGCATGGACATTGGGCAATCAGAATGGATTCCAGCAGTGCACAACCCTTACATATGTATTGCTCTGATGCTGGACTCCAGCTCTGTGTTTGCTTAGTTTTCCGTTGCATGGATGTGCTAACATGAACTTACCTGGTCTTCAATTGATGGGCACTTAGTTTGCTCCCAATGTTTTTCTCTTTCAATCAAGCTTGCAATGACTATCCATTTTTACATTTGTGGGAGGATATATGTAGAATAAATTTTTAAGAGTGAAATTGCATTCCACATTCATATGTTAAAAAATAAAAATTTTAATCCATACCTCACACCATACACACAAATTGACTTAAAATGGACTGTAAATGTAAACGTAAAACCTGAAACTGTAAAACTTCTAGAAGAAATCATAGGAGAAAGTCTTTGTGACCCTGGGTTAGGCAAAGAATTTTTCGACAAGACACAAAAAGGTATGAGCTACAAAAGAAAAAATAATAAATTTGATGTAATCAAAATTTAAAACTTCTGCTATTCTAAAGACACTGTGAAGAAAATGAAAAGACAAGTCACAGATTGAGAGAAAATATTTAGAAAACTCATGTCTGATAAAAGACTTGCATTAGAATCTATAAAGAACTTTCATGACTCAATAAAAGAAAATAACACAAAATAGATTTGAACAAATGGACAGATGTTTCTTGTTCTTTAACAAGATGATTCAACTTCATAACAATGTTAAATTATAAATTTAATCTAGTAGCAATAAAATAGTGTTTTTCTAGGAAAAAAAGAAAATAAATAATTAGATTTTAAAAATGGGAAAAAGATTTAAACAGCTACTTCCCCCAAAAAGAAATACTGATGACAAATAAGCGCATGAAAAGATATTCAACGTTATCAGGCACTAGGGAAATGCAAATTAAAACCACAATGAGATACCGCTACATACTTGCTAGAATGGCTAAAATTAAAAATAATTGATACTATCAGGTGCTGGTGAGGATATGGAGTGACTAGAACTTGGGAAAACAGTTTGACAGTTTCTTATGAAGTTAAACATACTGTCTTATTCATCTAGTGCTGCTATAACAGAAATACCACAAGTGGATAGCATCAACAAAGGGAAATTTATTCTCTTAAGTCTAGTAGGCTACAAGCCCAAATTCAGGGCATCAGCTCTAGGAGAAGGCCCTCTCTGTTGGCTCTGGAGAAAGGTCCTTGTGATGCATCAGTCTTCCCTTGGTCTGGGAGCATCTCAGCGCAGGAACCTCAGGTCCAAAGGACGTGCTCTGGTCCCGGCACTGCTTTCTTGGTGGTATGAGGTTCTCATATGTCTCTGCTCGCTTCTCTCTTTTATATCTCAAAAGAGATTAGCTTAAGAAACTATCTAATCTTGTAGATCTCATCAGTATAACTGCCGCTAATCCATCTTATTACATCATAGTGATTGAATTTACAACACATAAGGAAATCACATCAGATTACAAAATGGTACACAATCATACAATACTGGGAATCATGACCCAGCCAAGTTGACAGATGTTTTTGAGGGACACAATTCAAACACTTTCCATATGTCCCAGCAATCCTACTCCTAGGTATTTATGTAAGAGAAATGAAAACTTATGTTCACACAAAAACCTGTACACAAATGTTTATAGCAGCTCTTCTCAAGATCACCAAAAATCGGAAACACTTGCCCACCAACAGGTAAAGGGATAAACAAACTGTAATACATCCATGTAATAGATGTTGGTGGTGGTGCAGTCAAGTTGATTCTGACTCAAAGCGACTCCATGTAACAGAGAAGAACTTCCCTATAGGGTTTTCTAAGCTGTAATCTTTACAGGAGTAATCACCAGGTCTTTCTCTCACAGAGCTGCTTGGGTGGGTATGAACCACCAAACTTTCGGTTAGCAGCTAAGCACTTAACCATTGTGCCACCAGGGCTCCTTAAGTGGAATACTACTCAGCAATAAAAAGGAATGAACTATTGATACATGCAACAACATAGATGAATCTCGAAGTTGTTATGCTGAGTGAAAGCAGGCGGACTCAAAAGGCTACATACTGTATGAATCCATTTACATGACCTTCTGGAGAAGGCACAGGGACAGAGAACAAACCAATATTTGTCAGGGCAGGGGTGGGGTGAGGAGATCAACTGTAAAGGAGCAGGAAGAATTTTTTGGGATAATGGAACTGTTCTGTATCCTAATTGTGATGGTGGTCACTTTACTGTATTATATTTGTTAAAACTCAATGAGCTTCACACCTCAAAGGGATGGATTTTACTACAGTAAATGATACTTCAGTAAACATGGTGTTTAAACAAAGGGTGCATACATTTATAAATTTGGTGACTATTTCCATAATGCCCCACAGAGGTAGAGGTTATCCTGTCTATTCGTTCACCCACATAGTATGAGAATGAGGACTTGGCTTTGGAGGTAAGTAGGGAGTGGGGAGTAGGTGTATATGACCAGACCCAAGGCTGTTTGCTGGGAAGTCGAGACAATGGCCAGATGCCCATCTACAGGAGCCTTGTTGACCTCATGGCAGCCTGTGGATGCTAAAAACTGGCATACATTTACTAAGAATGCTGGGCATTTGGATTGGTGCACCTCTGGCCTTAGAATTTGAGCCTTGCTCCTCCGGCTTCCTGGGCAGTGCCGCCTGCCCCCTTGTGGCCTAGACAGTTATTGAACTCAGATGGGAGAGAAATTGTCCACAGCCCAGGGGATCAAAGGGTGTGGAACAGGGCTGGGAGTAGGGTCAAAGGGTGAAGGACCACTTCCCAATCGGGGAAGAGGTGGTGAACCAGATAAAGCTTCCTGGAGGAGGAGTTTCTATGCTGAGGAACGGATACGATTTGGAATGGGGGGGATTGACAAAAGAATGAAAGAATGAATGGAGTTATGATATCAAGAGTTATCATTACTCAGCCCTACTATGTGCCAGGACTTTGCATGTCATTTCATCTTCCACCACCCTGGGAGTGGGTGTTATTGCTTTTGGCCTCATTTTGCAGCTGCAGAAAGGGAGGCTTGGGGGTGAGGGGTAAAGTGACGGGTCCAAGGTCAGCAGCCAGCTGGGGCAGAGCTGGGTTGCACATCAGGTCGGTGTGACTTGCTAGTATGTCCTATTATCCCCACTTTGGGGTTGACCAAGGCACCCCACTGAGCTCAGGGTGTTCCAGATTCACCCGAGTCTTGGCATCCGGACAATGTCTTCTCAGAATTTCACTCCAGGCTTGCACAGGGGGATGGAAACAGAACCTTCATGAACAGGAGAAAGCTGACTGTGGACAGCATGAGGGACTCGCCTTGAAGGCTGGACCCTCAGTCTTTGCCAGCCAGCTGGGCACCCACACTGGGGACTGGATTACCTCTTGAGTTCAAGGACATATCTCCGAGACACTGTTTGAAAAATGCTTCATTTTGGAACTTAAGTCAAAGCCATTTGAATTCTTATTAAGGGCACTTAAAAATCAGTTTGCAAAATGTCCCCAAAGTATTTTATTTTTAGACTTGGTAATATATTCCATAGCTTAAAATTCTAAAGGAACAAAAGAAAAAAGCAAGTCTTTGCACTCACTCCAACCCCAGCTCCCGGCTCTTCTCCCCAGAGCAATCACGGGGACTGGTTTCTGGCATCTTTTCACCTGAGTTTGCACATACGTGAATCGTACACACACGTATGCTGCTTTCCCTCTCTTTTTTTCCCTTACGTGGTAGGTTACTATACATATTGCTCTTTTCACATAACAATACCTCTTAGAGGTTGCTCTGTGTCATTGTAGCAAAAGCTTCCTCATTATGCTTTGAAGTTGCGTGGTGTTCTATGGAGTGAAGGTAGGAGATTATATCTGAAACAGATTCCCTGTAGACTTTTAGGATCTTTTCAGTTTTTTTGTTATCACACTCAAGGCTGCGGTGAGTAGCCTTATGCCCTCGTACACGTGTCCTTTTGCGCTGGGATGAGGTTACCTGGAGGGCAGATCCCTAGAAGTGTATTGCTGGGTCAGGGGACACGTGCATTGTAATTTTGATAGATGTTGCCAACTTGCCTTCTTCGGGGTGTGCCAACTCACCCCCGCCCCGCCCCAGGAAGTTAGGAGAGCCCTAGTTCCCCCACAGCCTGGCCAGGACGCTGTGGTTACAAATTTGTGGCTCTTTGCCAATCAGATAGGTGAAAAATGGTAGCTTTGTGTGATTTTATTGTCATTTAATCTGAGCTAGGTTGACCATCTCTTGGTGTTTAAGAGCCATTTGGAGTTCCTTTTCCAGATGAAGCGTTTTTTGGCTGTACAGGAGCAATGCTCAGTGAAAGAGATGGCAGAGGATGCTGGAGTGCATTTTTTCCACGTGACGCCCATCTCCCTGGGCTGTAGGGGACATGCCCCTGTGGTGCCTACCTGGTGGAGGGGAAGGTTTTTTGAGTCTCTATTCTATCACTGGAAACCCTGGTGGCATCGTGGTTAAGAGCTACAGCTGCTAACCAAAAGGTTGGCAGTTCGAATCCACGACGTGCTCCTTGTAAACCCTGTGGGGCAGTTTTCCTCTGTCCTATAGGGTTGCTATGAGTCGGAATCGACTCAAAAGCAATGTGTTTTTTTGGTTTGGTATTTTACCACTTATTTTACAGATCCCCTGTCTGTTAAAAATAGGAATAATAATCATAATTCAGAGGGCTCTGGGGAGGTTGAATTTAAGTTTTTAATGTTAAGTGCCTGGTATAGCTCCTGGCTCAGACTTGGTGCTTAGGAAAGATTTGTTGAATGAATAAGTGGAATGGATGTAATAACAAAAACTTTTACTGAGCACTTACTATGTATCTAAGGCCCTTTTCATGTGTTAACTTATCTAAACTTCACAAGGACACCATGAAGGATACTTTTATATTCCCTTTTTACAGATGAGGAAGCTGAGTCACAGAGAGACATAAAGAATTTCACCTAAGGGCCCATAGCTGGTATGTGGTGGAGATGGGACTTGTGGCCTTGCTGTCTTTCCTGCCTCACTTCCCTGCCCCTCCGCCCTAGGCGAGAGGTGCCACTATTCCAGTTACCTGTTGCTTTGCAACAAACCACCCCAACCTCAGAGGCATAAAACAGCAACTATTTTATTGTGCTCATGGATTCTGAGGATCAGGAATTCAGACAGGGCACAGCGGGGATGGCTGATCTCTGCGGGGGCCTCAGCTGGGAAGACTCAACAGTAGGGGGCTGGGATGGCCAGGGCTGGAAGACCCATTTCCAAGACGGCTTCTCAGTTACTGGTCTGGGTGGATGACCTAGCTCACCTGGCGGGAGGCATGTTGTTTGGAAAGACAAGCTAAGCTTGTGGTTGCGAGTCATGGGGGTGGGGGAGCCAGCAGACTACCTGAGCAAGGAACCAGGGCCCCACGGCTGGGCCCCCATATTCTGGGGTCTGGCTCTTGGCTTAGGAGGCTGGAAAATTCTGGATTTGGCACCCCCAGGAATGGCCTCTCCTTCAAGTCTTTGCACATCCTGTTTCCTCTATTTGGACCCCCTCTCATGTACTCGGATCCCTGGTGGCGCGGTGGTTAAGAGCTATGGCTGTTAACCAAAAGGTCGGCACTTCGAATCTACCAGCTGCTCCTTGGAGACCCTACGGGGCAGTTCTCCTCTGTCTATAGCGTCGCTATGAGTTGGAATCAACTCCACGACAACGGGTTTGTTTTTTTGGTTTTCCCACCAACTCACTCTCCCTAAGGCCTCCTCATTTTCAGTTCTCAACTTACATATCTCCTCCTGGCAGAGGAAGCTCCCTGGTTCCCCAAGGTGATAGGCTGAGTTTGCTGTCCCTCCTCCCAGATCCTGTCCTCTGTGGAAGGCCTGACCCCACCATGGTAACGGACTAGGGACTTGTCTGCACTCTGGAAGCTCCAGAGGGCAAGGCTTGGGTCTTTATCACAGTCACTCGGCACAATCCCAGGCACACAGTAGGCACTTCATGCATATTTAGTGAATGGAGGGCACACAGTAAGCACTTCATGCATATTTAGTGAATGGAGGAAATCGTGAGACTGATGAATTTTGAATGACTTTAATTTGAGCCTCAGTTTCCCTTCTGTAAAAGGGGGACAAAATTTACTTACTTAGCTGTTATGTGGCAGAAGAGAAAAGATGGGAATATGTGGGGTGCGGAGCAGGAAGTCAGAAGAATGATAGTGAACGTATAAAAAGTCTCCTGTGAGGTTATGCTGGGGTGAGCGAAGCAAAGGCCATGAGGCACTGCCCATAAAGTGCTTAGCAGTGTCTGGCACACAGTGGGTGTGCAATAAATGTAAGACATTATTACTATTGCTATTGTTGAAAGAGTGCACGTTTTCTGAGTCAGGAGGAGCTCATAGGATGGCTTGAAATTTCCTTATAAGTGGAAATGGAGAAGTACAAGGCCCGGTCCGCCTGTCACCCTGGCCAGTGTCTTGGGGTGGGGGGTGGGGGTGGTGCGGACTGCTGCAGTCATGGTGACTGGCTGTGTGAGCTTGGGCAGGCCACCTGGTTAAAGAGCTGGGACCCCAGGGCTGGGCCCTCTTCTGATGGACCTTTAAGACCTCCCAGTTGTGACACTATCTGCGCTGCTGTGAATGTCACTTAGCCAAAGAAGTCACACTGGCAACTGCTGGGAAGCTTCTCCCACCCGCTTGCAATCCCGCTATTTCAGGAAAGTGGAAAACGTTGCATGCCTGGCTGCAGCCCTGTTTCTGGTTGGGTGGTGACCTCTAGTGACAGAAGGTAGGAATGACAGGCAGGGCAGCAGCTGGGGGTCAGGCAGGGATCCGGATAGAGTAAGGGGCAGAGTAGGGGGGAGAGGGCCCTTGGTGTGGCCAAGCTGAAATAGGGGCGCTTAAGTGGGGGGAGGAGTTAGGCAGGAATTCCAGGAGGAACAGCAGCCAGATAGCCAGAGCCTGCCTCTGGGCTGCCGCATGACTGCCCCTGCCCTTGCTGTGTGACCTGGGCCGATCTCTGAGCTTCTCTGCAAACTTAGTTTTGCCTGTGGGAGGCAGTTAGATGCTGACCACCTGACCACAGGGGACCTCCTTCCCATCAAGGTGCTTCAATCCTCCAGAGAATGTGGGAAAGGCAGGGATTTGAAACGATTAGTAGATGGGGGGCGGGGGACGATTGAGACCCAAAAATTATAGGATAGGAAGGGCTTGGGCCCTGAACAAATCTATCTCCTAATTTGAAAATGTTAAAAAAAACAAAACAAAAACACTGCAGTGGACCAGGCCCCCTGGGACCAGGGAGGGGAGGATCGTGGCCGGGGAATTGCAGGACTGGAACCTTCCGCTTGCATTGCTTGGTCTCTCAGAACTGTGGAATGTAGAACCTTCAGCACCCTAGAATTTGACTCTTAGCAGACAACTCAGACTATAGAATCAGATCGTTGAGCCTGGAGGTCAGAATTGAATTGCAAGCCCCAATTTTCACTCTGGGGCTGGAAGTCATTTGAGAGCCCGTGCCTAGCGCCCAGCCCCCCTCCCCGCCCCCTTCCCCAGCTTGTCCTGGAATGAATATGTTTGCCCTCACTGCCTGCTCATAAACTTGTTCACAATCAATTGGTCTGGGGTGGGGCCTTGGACTTTGAATTTTACAAAGCTTCCCAGGGGATGCTGCTGGGCTGCCCAGATTTGGGCAACTGATTTAATCCAGCCATGTCTCCTCTTCCTCCATCAAGTGGGGAAACTGAGGCCGAGAAAGGGGACACCACAGACTTTGGTGACAGGGCTGGGACTTGAACTTGTGCCTCTCAATGCTGATGCCTCTCTCACCAGCAGCCTGGGGTGTATAGACAGCTCCAGGGGATTGTCCCACCTCTTGGGGACCCCTGGGCCCTCAGATATGTTGCAGAGAGCACAGACTGCATTAATGGGGCTGCGAGGCTCTGGGGGACACAGCAGAACTCTCTTCTGCCTCCGAGGAGCCCCCTTCTAAAGAGGGGCCTGGCTGGGCTGAGGCCCCTCCTCTTCTTTTAGTTCCCCCTCCAAGCTGAAGCCCCACCCCACCCCAGATGTACCCTAACCACTCACCCCTGAGCATTCCAGGGCAAACGACCCCATATGTTTTAGATTCAGCTACTCCAAACCCATCGCCATGTAACACCCCCCGGATGCCCAAGAAGCATTTGCAAGTTTCTTTTTTATCTTCCCTTTATTAAAAAAAAAAGAAAAAGAAAAAAGTTGGTATCTTGAAAGAACTGTGGAGCATTTTGGAGGCACAGACTTTTGCAGAAGAGAAGCTGGTGGTCTGGCCAGGTAAGGAGGGGCTCTACTGTCCCAGGGAGGTGAGAAAGGGGAAGTGAGCGTGAGGCCGGGCTTTGAGGAGTGAGGCCTCCTGAGGGCCTGTGGGGAAGCACTATGGCGGGGATCCTCAACTGCCAGGTGGAGGGCTAGTCTGGGGGTGGGCCCTCTTTTGGGGTGGGATACTGGGAATGTGTTATGTCATCATCTATAGCCTCTCCTTCTCCAGCCTGCTGCCCCCTGGCCTCCCCACCCCACCTTACCAGACCACCAGGGCACCCTCCAGTCTCAGACTCATTCCCCTCGCACCCATTCCTGCTCTTAGCTGCTGTCCGGAGACCTTACATGTTCAGGCCAGAAAATAATGCCAATACAAGTTGGGAGTATGCCTTCCTAGGGTTCAGGGGCACAAGGGAGGAAGGCGGTACTCTAAGGGTGGAATGTCTGGCAGTGAGAACAAATATCCTCATTAGCTCAGTCTAACCTGGAGACTCCTCCCACTGTTCTTCCTACCTGGTGTGTGTGTGGCAGGGCAGTCAGAGGAAACTACAAATACTCAGGGTGTCAGTGGTGGGTGTGGGTGAGTATGGGAATCTTCCCTTGCTTCTAACCCAACACTCTCCTTCCTTCCTCCCTAAAGGACCCCAAAGCTTCCTCTCCATTGTGGCTGTGCTGAGCAGAGGGACCAACAGGTGGAAGGCAGAGCACGTGGGTTTGCTGGCTGCCCTTGGGCAAGTCTCTTCCTTCTCAGGCCTCAGTTTCCCCATGGGTACAATGGGTAGGAGGTGCTGGGGTGGGGAAGGAGTGCCCTGGATACTGTCAAAGTTCCTTTCAGCTTTGATGACCTTTTCTGGGCTGAGCCGGTGGCTCTTCCAAGGATGGCGGTCTCACCTAACCCAACCCCTGGGCCCCCAACAGACTTGGGAGTCAGCTTGGGCAGAAGAGGGCATGGGAATGGTAACAGGGAGGATGCATTGATGGGGTGCAGCAGGCAGCTTCCAGGAGGACCAGTTGGTTGGGTACAGGCCTCGTTGTCCAGCCAGAGGCTCCATCACAGCTCCTCCACTGCCAGCTGGGGGTGGGTGGTGCCCAGGCCTGGCACAGGGAGTCCTGGAGCCTGTTCCAGGGGACTCCTTGGGGGAGGTGATGGCTGAGGGCTGTGCAAGTGGCATTCAGGGATTAGCCAGAGGACGAAGCACTCACAGGCCTGGGCTCTGGGGTCTCCTCTGGAGTAGAAGCAGGCCTCTCAGAGCTCCACAAGCTCACCTGTCCTGTGGCCCTGACCCTGCCTCTTGGAAACCCCTTCTAGGCAAAGGCGGGGTCAGGAAAGGGTCAGGGAAAGGCCTAGCAAAAGATGTTTGGTTTCTTTAAGGAGTAGACAGAGAGTTGTTGGGGCCGGCACAAGCTGTAGTTGGCAGATGGTCTCTCAAAGTGTCTGTGTGTGTGAGACAGAGAGGGAGAGAGAGACACTGAGGAAGGAGAGAAAGAGGATGTAATGAAGAAAAGAAAGAAAAAGGAGGAAAGGAAAAGAAAGGCAGACACGAAAGGAGAGAGAGAAAGAAGAGGGAGTGAGGGGCCGAAGAAGGAAGGAAGAGGAGGAAAACAGACATGGAAAAAGTAAAGAAAGTGAGGAGAAAGGAGGAAAGATTGACACAGAGAACAGAGTGGAGAGAGAGACAGAGAGAAGACGAAAGGATAAAAGCCAAAAAATGAAGCACGAAAGCAGAGAAGAGGGACTGAATCGAGACCCTCGGGAGGGGGCAGTCCTGCCCGACTCCTCAGGCCGGCGGCCGCTGGGGCCTCACGTCCAGCTTGCTGTCCAGCTTCCTGTCCCTGCGCAGGCGCCCGTCTTTCCGGCCCTTCTTCTGGCTGGGGTTTCTCTCTGCAACGAGAGCACAGAGCATAGTTTCTGGGGCTGCAGGGTGAGTTTGGCCCTGGGAGGCCCCACAAACCTGAGAAGATGAGGGTGTCCACCCACTCCCCAACAACAGGGCTCAAAATAACATTTAGGTGCTGACCTTAAAACCACTCCTCAGAGTTTGAACTGCAGCGTAAGTTTCTCCGAAGCTGGCTGTTTAGGGGTGGAGGAGGGGCGGTGTTCACAGCCAGCCTGCTGGGGGGTCTGACCTGGCTGGGCCTTGAGGTGCCACAGGGCCCCAAGCAGGGCCCAGGGTGACCTGAGGGGCCCCATGTGCCCTCACTTCACAGTTTACAAGGCTCTTCTCTGGACACTCCACACATTTACCTGGGTTCCTGCACCAACTTCCCCACTCACCTTCCCGCCCACAGGCTCTGTCCTTCAACAACAACAATAATAGCAGCAGTTAGAGAGTGCTCACTGCATGCCAGCCACCGCTCCAAGTGCTTTATGTGTATTAGACTTGGTGACCCCTCATGACAGCCACGGGAGGTGGGCACAGCCTCACAGCCCCCATCTGACAGACATCACCCAGTTCCCACTGCGGGGAGGGGTGGGCTGGGATGCAAACTCCAGACCTAATTTTGGATCTCCATCCTGTCGTGCCCCCGCCCGGTCCCTGCTGGAGCTGGGGTGAGTTTCTGACAGAAGCATCTGATGTCTCACTTTCTCAGCTGAGGCAGCTGAGGCCCAGAGAGTGAAGACTTGCTCTGTGCCACAGCCTGGGCTGCAACTCCTGGCAAGTCCTGGGCGTTCCCTTCTAGGTGGCAAACTTGGGCAAAGGGGACAAATTGAGTGACCAGTAGCCAGACGGCCAGGAGGAGTGGACAGCGTTCTAGCAAGCAGGCTCCCTCCTTCTGGGATCCTCCCACCTAGAGAAAATCTAATGACAATAACTCTTTAAAAGTGCTCATGGAGGGCAGGGGCTGGCAAGCTGTGGCTGCGATTCCAGAGTGGGGCCTCAGACACTGGGAGGGGTGTGTGCGCTGGGTCTCCGGGGACTCCCTGCTCTGCTGGCTCCCCGGGGGCACCCTGCTCTGCTGCCTCTGAGACAAGGCAAGGACAGACCTTAAATCCACAGATCCCCCAGCCCAGAACAGCCCCAAACAGAAAACCTGGCCAAATCAGCCCTCAATAAACCCATTGCCTTCTTGTCGATTTCAATTCATAGACACCCTACAGGACAGAGTAGAACTGCCCCATAGGATTTCCAAGGCTGTAATCTTTACAGAAGCAGACAGCCACATCTTTCTCCCGTAGAGTGGCTGGTGGGTTCAAATCGCAGACCTTTTGGTTCACAGCTGAGTGCTTTAACCACTGCACCACCAGGGCCCTCAGCCCTCAGTAGAAGGTGTCAAATCACCGCACACTCATCAGAACACAGAAGGCCTTCCAGAAGCTTCACAAACAGGAGCGCTGCAACACCAGGGCAGTTTTCAAATGGAGCGCCCCACCCCACTCTCCACCCCACTCCTGGCTCTAGCCCTTAATGGTCCCACCGATAAGCCCTAAACCAAAGGCCTCCAATGTCCCTCGCTGGCCCCTGGAGACTTTGTGCCCTTTCCTTGAGGCACTTTACTGCCACCTGCTGGAAACGTGTTGCATTAACACACAAACCTAGTTCAGGTACAGGTGAATGGCGCCCCCTGGAGTTGCACAGCGCCCAACGTGGACACTCACAAGGGGCAGCCCTGGTTTCCACATCTCTGCGCAAGTCTCTCTATCTCACTCTCCCAGTCTCTGTCTCTCTTTCTCTGTCTGCCTCCCGCCAGGAGGGGAGAGCAGAAGGTGTCTTGGAGGTGGTAGACACCCGCAGACACCCAGGGCTGGGAGGAAGGACGCTGACGACCCTGTGGCTCCCTGTTACTCATTCAATGTCTCTGAGCTTCAGTTCCCTCATCTACAGAATGGGCAAGTAATAGCTCATCCCTCACAGGGTGGAGGTGGGGGGCAGCCTCCCAGCCCTGAGGCAGGGCAAGAGGAATCAGTCTAAAGGTGAGTCATGACAGCCCTGTTTGTAGGACCTGTCATCACAGCAACCCCAAAAGATAGGTAGAACGATTAGCTCCATTTTACAGATGAGGAAACTGAGGCACAGATAAGAGCAGGAACGGACTTGTCCCAGGTCACCTGAACCAGGCCCATGAGCTAAATCACCTTGCCACCAAAAAAAAAAAAAAATAGATGAGCCGTTCCAGCTTATTAAGCTCATTGTGGGCTAGGCGTGGTTGTAAATACTTCGCCTGGATGAATAACTCACCTCACCTCGCAGGGCCTTATGAGGTCAGTACTGTTCCTGTCGCCATTTTACAGATGAAGAAACTAATAAGGCACAGACAGGTTAAATGGCTTCCCGAGGTCACAAATGTTTATTGAGCACCTACTTAGTGCCAAGCACTATTGCAGTGCTGGGGATACAATGGTGAACAGATCAAGCAGAGATCTCTGACCTCCTGGAGCTGACTTCGTTGGGGAGAGACAGACACCAAGCAAAATAAGTAACAGTATATAAAATATGTTAGAAGGGATGAGTGTTATGGGGGAAAACAAAGCAGGAAAGGGAGAGATTTTCATTTCAGATAAGGAGGTAAACACTTCATGAATGTTTGCTACAGCTGCTCTTGTTGTTATTATCATCTGGGGGAGGAGCTTTCCTCTCTCGCTCTCCACAGCCTATCAGCTACCAGCTCTCAGTAGCCTTGAGAGTTGTAGTCCCAGTACCTAGTGCTGGAGAGAACTGTCTGTGTGTCTGTGTAGGCGGCACTTCTCTGGCCCTGGGGTATCTTAGTTTGTCTGGTCCCATCTCAACCCCTTTCCTATCCTCAACTGCCCACCACGACTCCCAGAGGCTCCTTCCTCTGCATTCCCAACCCCAACACCACAAGTCCTTCTGAAACTAGGGGTCTCCCCGAGTTCACATCCTCACTCCACCATGTCCCAGCTGTGCGCCTCGGGTGGCCTGTCTCCAGGTCCCTCACCCTTAACCATAACTCTAGATTCCTCTTTGCACACAGACCTACATTTGAATTCCAGGTCCACACTTTCCTAATTGACTCGACCTCTATGAACCTCTGTCTCCTCATCTGAAAAATGGGGATTATAATAATACCTACCTCATAGCGTTGTTGTGCAAATTAAATGAGTTAACAAATGTAGAGAATTTCACACCATGCCTGGCATGTAGTAGGTGCGCAGTTAAATTAGTGAATTCCATATTGTGACTTTATGGCTTCTTACCCACCATACTTCATGGCCTCTTTTCCCTTTAAATCAGTGGTACTCAGGGGGACTGTACTGCCCCCAGCGGTGCTTTAGAAAGCCATGTGATAATTTTGGTGGTCACAATGAATGGAGGTCCTGGTGGTATTCAGCCAAGAGGGGAACTGGGGGATCTAAGGAGGACAGTCCCCACAAAGAATTGTCTCCCATTCCAGCCAATTCTCTAACGTCCTGCCACATACTCACGTAGCTGAAAGATCTGCTTACAATGACCTGAGCTCAGAGCAAAGTTTCATGTGTAAAGGCCAAGTGTTTTTAAGCACTTGTCCCATTCACTGAGTTTTCTAGGACTTCCCATATCAATCAAGCAGCAATCAGACGGCTTGGTTGGGCTTTACTCTGAGCTGCTGACCCTTCGGGAAGTCGTGTTTCTGATGGCAGCGTGGCAGCGCAGTTGAAGCACTGACCATAGCTACCGCGGTCGCGGTGCTCGGACTTCTCTGCTGGAGCAACTGACCATGTGTTCTCTGGTGTGGTGGCCTGAGTGCTTCCATCATGGAATTTCTTTTATTTCTCTCTTATATTATAGTTAGGGTGCTGTATGGATTGTAAAAAAAAAAAAAAATGATGCGTGCAAGTGGGTTACATTAGCCATTAATTTCATTTCAGAATAGCGAAGAGGGCATTTCAAAATCCTTGTTATCACAAGGAAGCTGTCTGGGAGGGCTGGGAACTCCTGATGTAAAGGAAAAGTGGCATCTTCCCAACGTGTCTGGGACTGACTCCAGCAAGGAAGACCCTCCTTTGAAGGGACGCTGGAGAGAGCAGTGCTTAACCCAGCTGGAGGCATGGCCAATGGTGGCCTTGCAGGCGGCCTTACAGGTACTCTTTGTGGAGCAGTGCTCCAAGGCCCCAAAAGGTCACCTGCGGGTTCTGCCCACGAAGCCCCGTGTGCCCACCCTGGTGCTTACCTCCCGGACAGTGCCTCTGGATGGGGCATTTCCGTGACTCGGACAGCACCCGACAGGTTGCTGCCTCCTCCGTCCCGGCCCGGCTGGCCCCTCGGACCCGGGTCTCCACGCCCCAGGCTGAGCCGCAGGTCTTTCCGTTGTGACTGCAGGGGCTCCAGCTGCCCCAGGGACCCGGCTCACACTCCTCTGTGGGGTGGAGGGAGAGACAGACAGATGGACAGGGTCAGCTGGCAGGGAGTATCCTGCAGACCCACGGGTGAAGTCTGAGGGGTTCAGTTCCCTAAAGACACATACCACCTGCAAGGGATTCACGGTCTCCCACAAGGGGCAGAGGGGAGACATTTCACCAACTATTTCTAACCGCCTGGGATGGGAGCGCTAAGAAAGTGGGCACAGGCTGCTACTCTGGGAGGCCAGAAGCCAGAGTGACTGATTGTCTGGCTTTGAGGGGGAAGGCTTCCTGGAGAAGGTGACATTTGAGCTAAAGGGAGAGAGAGGAGTTCATTGGAGGAAACACATTCTAGGCAGGGGTACGAGGCCCTGGAGGCCTAGCCGACCATGTTTGAGAGACATAGAGTGGCTAGAGTAGGGGTCAAGGGAAGGCTCGGGAGGGGAGGGGAAGGGCAGCAGAGGGGGCTGGGAGGTCAGCTGGAGAAGCTCTCCAGGCCAGGACAAGGGGTTTGAACTTTATCACATTGCCCTGATCAACAGTAGAAGGTGGGAGCTATGCAGTGCTGTTATGAGGAAAAATAAGGTCATGGGCATAAAAAAGCTCTTTGTAGGGGCCACTTTAAAAATATATATATATATATATATATATATATTTGATTCTTTTAAGGGTCCTGAGAGGTAGGCAGAGACTAGGCGTAGCTATTAATACCCCTATTTGCAGATTAAGACACTGAGGTCTAGGGAAGGCAAGGGGCTTGTAGAACACAGCAAGTTCAAGATCCAGTGGGACCCAGAGAGAGGTCTCCAGACCTTAGAACAATGGTTCTTTGCTAGATGCATTCATTTGTCAAGTATAAATGGAGCACCTACTACGTGCCAGGCACGGTACTGGGTGCTGAGGCGCAGGGAACAAGACAGACCTCTACCTGTCTCCCGCAGTTCACCACCTAGAGAAGGCAGGCAAGGTGAGCGGGGGACTCAGTGTACACCTAGGGAAGCAGAGGTGGCTTGGGAGCCCAGAGGGGCAAGAGTCCAGCCTGGGGAAGTGGGAAGGCTTCCTGGAGGTGGAGACTCCCAAGCTGAGTCTCAAAGCTGGGCAGGGGTGGGGCGCAGGTAGTCAGGCACAGGGAGGGGCAGGAGGGAGAAATGCCCCAGGTGGAATAACCCCAGCAAAGCCCTGGGGTGACTCTGCCCTTGACACAGGCCTAGAGCCAGGGAAACTGGAGCATTGGCTCAAATGACGGAGGAGCAAAATGGTGGGGGTGGAGTGGCCAGCAGATGGTGATCAGTTCACACAAGGCCTAGGAGGGCTCTATCTGAGGGCAGAAGAGAAACATGGTCAGGTTGCTGTTTTGAAATAATTACTCTGGCTGTGGCGTGGGGCTGGAGGAAGTAAGACTTGAGGCAGAGAGATAGGCAGAGGGTGGGGAGAAGGCAGTGGGTGGGGTGGGGCAGGGAGAAGGCAGTGGTCACGCATGGAGTTGGTTTGCGAGCTCTTAGTCTGCTTTTTTTTCCCCTCCAAAGTTCTTTAGGCCACCAGACACATTATGTACTTATTCTCGTGTGTCTCTTCTGTCTCCCCACTAAAATGTCACATCCGCGAGGGCAGAGACGTCACTGATAAGTCCCCAGCACCTAGGACAGTGCCTGGCAGATAGTAGTGCTCAGTCAATATTTTCTGAGTAAATGATGAACAGGTTGGATGGGATGTAGGGTGAGGGAGAGGGAAGTGTCAATGATAAGGCACAACACCCCATGAGTCATGGAGCTGGTTATTGATAGAAAAAAACCCCGAGAAGAAGCACCAGGCTAGGGGTGGGCGGGTGGGGAGGGTGGGAAGGAGGCGTCCAGAGGGCAGGGCCTACTGCTTGAGGAGGGACGTGGCTGGGACAGTGAGTCAGGAGCCATTAGCTTTTGGACTGAGACTGCAAGCCCAGAGGGCATGTGTGAGCAGAGTAGCCATGGTTTAGGCAAGAATGCTGGGGAATGACCTCATGTCAGGGACCAACCACAGAAGATGAGCTCACAGAGGAGCCTGAAAAGGAACAGTCAGAAAAGAATTACAGTAGTAATAATAATGACAGTTAATTTTTATTGAGTGCTTAGTATGTGACAGTATTAAGTACTTGACATTGTACCAATTAATTAAATTATAACAATCCCCCATGAGGTAAGAGCTATCGTAATTTAATAAGGGGAGAAACTGAGGGACAGAGTGTTTAAGTGACTAGCACAAGGTCACTAGTGGGTAAATTTTAGACCTGGGATTCAAACCCAGGTCTGTCTTAGTCCAAAATCAGTGCTCTTCTTACCCTGCTGCCTCCCTCAATAGTAATAATGATGCCAATGTTAGTATTCGTAATAATGATTATGATGGTTCTAGTGCATTGAAGACTTACTATGTGCAGGTACCTGACACGGTGCTATTGAGCCTCCATCACCACGTGGCATTCTACTATGACTTCTTCTAGGTTTCCTGCTCCAGGAAGGGGCTGGAAGGGGGCAGGACTGGGCAGGGCAAGGAGGCCCCCACTCACCCTGGCACTCCCATGTGCTTTGATGGGCCACAGTGCCCAGCGGGCAGGTGGATAGACACTTTCCCTTATACAGGTAAAACAGCCTCTTGCACCGGATGCAGAAGTCCTGGCTGAAGCAGCTCTCGCATGTGGCCCCACATTCTGTAACAGAGCCAGGTACACCTTGGTGAGGATGGCTGCGAGGGGAGGCGTTGCTCTGAGGCTGCCTGAGGTGGGAGGGCCCTCTGAGTAGCCCCAGGCTCTGCAGCACTGGGATGAGGGCTCAGTACCTCCTTTGAAGCCCAGAGTTGCCCAAAGTCGAACTAGGCTGAGTATGAGAACTCTCTCATTTGAACTGAGACTCAGCGAGGGCAGGTGACATGTCCAAGGTAACATGGCTATTTTAATTTAAAGGTCAGGATTCCCTTTCTCATTTGAGCTGAGGCTCAGACAAGGCAAGTGACTTGCCCAAAGTTACACAGCAAATCTGAGCCTGAAGTGAGGATTCCCTGCTCCATTTCAGCCAAGGCTCAGAGATGGTAATGATTCGTCCCAAGCCACAGAAAACTTTAGTTAGGAGTTAGGACTCCTTTTCCCATTTGAGCTAGACCCAGACAGGGTGAGTGACTTGTCCAAGGTCACACAGCAAACTTCTAGGGTAGAAGTGAAGGTTCCCTGCCCCATTGGTACTGAAAACCAGAGAGGCACTAACTTGCCCAGGGCTGCAGGGTCAGCCTGGAACCAAGCAACTAGAATCTGGGCTCAGACTCACTTCACCTATTGCTGTGTTGGGGTAAGCTGGTGGGATGTGGGCCAGGGGCCCAGTGCTAGCACAGGACAGGGTGGAGCCACGTACTTTTGCACCTGTTGACTTCCTGGCCACGGACGCCGAAGTAGCCAGGGGGGCAGTCGTGCACGCACTTGCCGTACTGGCGGATGCCGTCTCGGCGGATGAACAGGAAGAGCCTCTGCTGGCAGGTGGAGCAGCCGTTCTCCTCAGAGCAGATGACACAGCCTGTGCAGTTTCCCCCTAGGCCCGTGCCCACTGCCAGCCAGACCAGGGGGGAAGGGCAGAGGAAAGGCGGAGAGAGATGGTCAGACTGTATGTGTGTGCAGCTAAGACTGTCTAACTGGGATCTTAACTGGACACATGGCCACCCAGACAAAAGACCACATTTTTCAGCTTCCCTTGCAGCTAGGTATGGTTGTGTGACCAAATTCTGGCCAATGGGATGGGATGAAGCAGTGTGTGCAACTTCTAGAGAGCTGCCTTAAAGGACAGGGGCATGCCCTCTGTCATTTCTTCATCCTGTTGGGTGGAATGTGAACGTGATGGCTGGAGCACAAGCAGCCATCTTGGATCATGAAGTGGAAGCCATGTGCTGAGGATGGTGGAGAAATAAGATAAAAAGCACCTGGGTCCTTGAGAAAGGTAGACTACTGTACCAGCCTGGGGTGCCTGTGTAGACTGTTACATGAGAGACAGAAAAATGTCTTTTTTGTTTAAACCATTTTTATTTGGAATTTTCTGTCACTCACAAATTTCATTTTTACTAAAACTGTGTATTTTTGAGTGTATGAGGGTTCCACATGCATGTAGGGGTGGGGTGAAACCCTCGTGCTTTGGCTTGGTTTCTGAACAATACTCCATTCCTCACCATCCCCATCATCAAATGCTCCCACGCCAGTTGCTGTCGAGTCAACTCTGACTCATGGTGACCCCACGTGTGTCAGAGTAGAACCGTGCTTCATAGGGTTTTCAATATATAATTTTTTGGAAGTAGGTCACCAGGCCTTTCTTCTGAGGTGCCTCAGGGTGGACTCAAACTGCAAATCTTTCGGTCTGTAGCCTAGTGGGTTAACTGCACCACTCAAGGACTCCTGCAGTGTGATGGAATGTTTTATATGGCCTTTCTTGCCATGGTCTTGTAACTTCCACCAAACGAATGGGTGGGACCATGCTAAATAAGGTATATGGAACCCTAAAGAGGGGACTGGTCAGTTCTGCCATCCCTCTGGGCTTGAAATGAGCCATCCCAGAGGTGGGAAAGGAGACGATCCCACCACCACCAAGGAAAAACAGCCAGGAGTGGAACGTTTCCTTTGGACCTGGGATCCCTGCACTGAGAGGCTCCCAGAACCAGCAGACAGAGAGAGAAAGAGAGAGAGCTGAAGATAGTGAGAAGAAGTGGCAGAGAAATTGTGGCAGGAGAGTCTAGCAGGAGACGGTGCATTGGGCTTCCTGGCCCACAGAGCGAGAAAGCTGAGTGCCTTTGGGCAGGAAGCTTGCTGGAAGAGTAGGGTGCCTCCAGGCACTTATTGGCAGAACTGAAAGAGCTTTGTGACACTTGCCTGAGCAAGTTAGCTGCTGAGGGGCCAGGGATAGGTGTGCTTGTGGCACAGCTGGGAAGAGGCTGTCCTGATGGAAGACCTATATCCTGACTGTTCCTGAGCCTGTATTGTAACCTATTACTTCCCTGATAAACCCCATAATCATGAGTATTGTCTGTGAGTTCTGTGTGTCATTGCAATGAATTATCAAACCCGGCACAGAAGTAGAGAGTGCCGTGGGAGGGAAGGTTGGTGTCAGAACTGGTAAAGATGGCGGAGGGAGGAGGTATGTTTGACCTCCGCCTCACAGGAATCAGCCGTGGGCTGTTGATCTTGATTCTCCTTCCCACTTGTGAAGTTAGAGGAGGTCAGATACCGCCCCCCATGCCATTTTTCCCAAGTGCTCCCACCATCATCAAATGCATCAAGTTAAGGGGGAGGGAATTATTTGTTGCCCCAGAATTGGCAACCAGGACCTAAAAACGGGGAGAAAGAGGTGGGATATAACTTAGAATTAGAATCTAAAGAAAACCCCTCCAAGCCTCATAAGGAATCCCTGCTACCCTGACCATCTCCTCAGAACCCCTAATTAAGCTGACCACGTAAAGAGAGGGGCTCATAGGAGTTAGGAGTTGTCAGCCTATGGAGGGGGGATTTCTGTGGCTTTTCCCTCTGTTCTCAACCCCCCAAACCAAATGAGGGGAGATCCAAGAGAACTGTTCACACGAATGGGGATGTCTGTAAGAAGGGGTGACCAGCATCTCATGCCCTGGCTGGACATCAGCTTGTGTGACAATCCTGCAGATCTGGCCCCTTCCCTCGCCTGTTTGAACAGAGAAAGGCGACCAGGAGAGAGCGGGGCAAAGCTGAGAGGGGCGACAGCAGTAGAAGAGGTGGGATATTAACTGGGCACTGTTAAAAAGTAACTATAAGCATCTATCAAGTGCATCGATGCACTTCCTTTGTGGCAAGGATGAGGGAGCTCACAGTGGCAAGGGAACGCCTTAGAAGTAGCCACGCTTAGACGGTATTGCTGCTGCCTTGAAGAGAAGGCTGGTGCTGGCAGAGGTGGCCCAGCAGTAAGAGGCAGCAGGGGAGACCACTGGGGGTGGGAGCTGGGGGTGGTCAGAGGAGGTGGAGATGGGACTAGTGGGGGCGTCTTCATAGTACCTCCCCCAGCACTCACCCCTACTCCCATGAAAGACAAACGTCTGGATGTGGGGGCCACAGTCACCCAACAGAGAACAAAGAACTGTGCCCTTGTCCCTGAATCCCTCCATTCTGTCTCCACCCTGGAGAAGCTAGACCTCCAAGGGAGGGAAGGGGAAGAACAAAAGCTCAGAGCAGGCCTCCTCACTCCAAGTCCTTCAAGCTGGGCTGTGCTCGCAGAGGGAGGGAGGTCAGCATTAAACTGGCTCAGAGACAGAAGCTGTAAACTTGAATTAGAGTGGAGTGGACTTTTTGGTACCTGAAAGTGACCGGGTGTCATTAAGGGATAGGAAAGGACACGGTAGCTTCTTAGAGACAGCATCTAGGAAAACATTAAACTGTTTCATATTTATGCCCCATCACGGTTGACTGTGTAATAAACTGGTTACACACTTTGGCTCACCTCAGCCCTATGACCACCCAGCAGGGACATTCTTGACTCTCTAATCCCCCGTCCCCTGTTCCTATTGGTGCCCATCGTCCCTTTAGAGGAATTCCCTCTGTGTGGGGTCCCAGCGAAGGGCAAATCCTCGTCCTGCCCCCCAAACAGAAATGAAGGAGGCCTGGCCATTCTACAATTTTGCAGTGGGTGGGTCCTGACTGAAGCCTGGCCAATCAAATACTCCTGTGACCCCGAGTCCTGGGTGTGGGACACAAAGAGCAAGGGACGAGTGAGGACAAGGTTCATGGTGGTGGCAGAGCAGGCTCCCCTAGACTAGGCCAGGGCCTTTGGGTTGCCCCTCCCTACCCCCTGCTCTCTGAGGAGTACTGCCATTTTCCAAGCCTGGTCCTCCAGCCTCCCTCCATTCTGTGAGCCCCCAAATCCCACCAATGACTCCCGTTTCTGTTGTTTGCAACCAAGAACCCTGAGTGACCCAGGCAGAGACCTATTGAGAGATACAGTAACGGACACATACTCTGGGATCCTGCCCGAAGGTAGTAAGGAAGGGTAGCAACACCCTCATTGCTCCAGGGAAGAGAAATTGCAACAGGAGAGCAGAGTAAGGGCGTTTTGTGTTTCTAAAGCTGTACACCTGGCAGGAAGGAGTCCTGGTGGCGCAGTGATTAAGCGCTCGGCTACTAACCAAAATGTCGGCAGTTCAAACCCACCAGCTGCTCTGAGGGAGAAAGATGTGGCAGTCTGCTTCCATAAAGATTATAGCCTCAGAAACTGTATGGGGCAGTTCTACTCTGTCCCATGGGGTCTCTATGAGTTGGAATCGACTGGATGGCAATGGGTAGACCTGGCAGGAGCCTGAGGGCAGAGAGAACATGTGATGTCACAAGAGGGATTCCCGGGCCCAAGGAGAGAGAACGTGACAGAGAAATGAACAGGGCCCAAACTTTCCACTCAACTGGCAGAAAATTTAAATTCTGATGATATCTAGGGATGGTAAGGATGAAAGGAAACTTTGACCTCAATAGGATTGGAAAAATCCAGCAATGTCTAGTAAAATTGAGGATATCCTTTTCTAGACATAGTAATTTGGCTTCTAGGTATAAACCCTAGAGCAGTGGTTCTCAGACTACAGCATCCGCATCCCCTGGAGGGCTTGTAAAACACAGATTGCTGGGCTCCACCCTAAAGGTTCCAACTCACTAGGTCTGAGGTGGGGCCTGAGATATGCATTTCTAATAGGTTTGCAGGTAATGCTGATGCTGCTGGTCCAGGGCCTATACTTTGAGAACCCTTGGTCTAGAGAAACTCTTGCATATGTACACAAAGTGACATGTACAGAGATGTGTATTGCAGCATTATTTAATAGCAAACGCTTGCTAAAAGCTAACCAGCTATCAAAAGGATAGATAAATACATTGTGGTCTACAACCCAGCCATGAGAAATGACTGAAGTAGAATTATGGTTATCAAAATAATAATAATAATAATACACCGTGACCAAGTGGGATTCATACCAGGATGCAAGGATGGTTCAACATTAGAAAATCAATCAATGTAATTCACCAGATGAATAAAACAAAGGAAAAGAATCACAAAATCATCTCAATTGATGCAGAAAAGGCATTTGATAAAGTCCAACACCTATTCTAGATAAAAACTCTCAGCAAAATAGGAATAGAAGGCAAATTCCTAAAATAATTAAGGGCATGTATACAAAACCAACAGCCAACATTATTCTCAATGGAGAGAGACTGAAAACATTCCCCCTGAGAATGGGAACTAGACAAGGGTGCCCTTTATCACAACTTTTATTCAATATTGTGCTGAAAGTCCTAGCTAGAGCAATAAAGCAAGATAGGGAACTAAAAGGCATCCAAATTGGCAAGGAAGAAGTAAAACTATCCCTATTAGCAGATGAGATGATCCCATACATAGAAAATCCCAGAGACTGTACAAGAAAGCTACTGGAACTAAGAGAAGGATTTAGCAAAGTGGCAGGATACAAGATTAACATACGAAAATCAGTTGAATTCCTCTACACTAACCAAGAGAACTCTAAAAAGGACATCAGGAAAACAATACCACTTAAAACTGCCCACCAAAAGATAAAATACTTGGGAATAAACCTAACCAGGGACGTAAAAGACTTATGCAAAGAAAGCTACAAAACACTACTGCAAGAAACCAAAAGAGACCTGCGTAAATGGAAAAACATATCATGCTCATGGATAGGAAGACTTAACATTGTGAAAATGATGATGCTACCCAAAGCAATCTACAGAGATAATGCAATCCCAATTCAAATTCCAACAACATTCTTTTTTTTTTTTTGCTTTAGGTGAAAGTTTACAGCTCAAGTTAATTTCTCATTCAAAAATTTATACACACAAAATTCCTCAACATAATAAAGGGCATTTATACAAAGCGAACAGCCAACATCATCCTAATGGAGAGACTTTGAAAGCATTCCCCTTGAGAACGGGAACCAGACAAGGATGCCCTTCATCACCACTCTTATTCAACATTGTGCTGGAGGTCCTAGCCAGAGCAATTAGGCTAGAAAAAGAGATAAAGGGCATCCAAATTGGTAAGGAAGAAGTACAAATATCCCTATTTGCAGATGATATGATCTTATACACAGAAAACTCCAAAGAATCCACAAGAAAACTACTGAAACTAATAGATTTCAGCAAAGTATCAGGATACAAGATAAACATACAGAAATCAGCTGGATTCCTCTACACCAACAAAGAGAACTTCCAAGGGGAAATCACCAAATCAATATCATTTACAATAGCTCCCAAGAAGATAAAATACTTAGGAATAAATCTAACCAGGGGGTAAAATACCTATACAAAGAAAACTACAAGACACTACTGCAAGAAACCAAAAGAGACCTGCGTAAGTGGAAAACCGTATCTTGCTCATGGGTAGGAAGGAAGACTTTACATTGTGAAAATGTCAGTTCTACCCAAAGTGATCTACAGATACTGATACAATGCAATCTTGATCCAAATTCCAATGGAATTTTTTAATGAGATAGAGAAACAAATCACCAACTTCTTATGGAAAGGGAAGAGGCCCCGGGTAAGTAAAGCATTACTCAAGAAGAAGAACAAAGTGGGAGGCCTCACACTACCTGATTTTAGAACCTATTATACCACCATGGTAGTCAAAACAGCCTGGTACTGGCACAACAACAGATACATAGACCAATGGAATAGAATTGAGAATCCAGATGTAAATTTATCCACCTATGAGCAGCTGATATTTGACAAAGGCCCGAAGTCCATTAAATGGGGAAAAGACAGTCTCTTTAACAAATGGTGCTGGCATAACTGGATATCCATCTGCAAAAAAATGAAACAAAACCCATACCTCACACCATGCACAAAAACTGACTCAAAATGGATCAAAGACCTAAATATAAAATTTAAAAAAAAAAAAAAAGGGACAACGCTAGGAGCTCTAATACAGGGCATAAACAGAATACAAACCATAAGTAACAATGCACAAACACCAGAAGAGAAACTAGATAACTGGGAGCTCCTAAAAATCAAACACTTATGCTCATCAGAGGACTTCACCAAAAAAGTAAAAAGACAACTTACAGACTGGGAAAAATATTTTGGCTACGATATATCCTATAAGGGTCTAATCTCTAAATTTTATAAGATGCTGCAAAACTTCAACAACAAAAAGACAAATAACCCAATTAAAAAATGGGCAAAGGATATGAACAGGCACTTCGCCAAAGAAGACATTCAGGCGGCTAAGAGATACATAAGGAAATGCTCATGATCATTAGCCATTAGAGAAATGCAAATAAAAACAACAATGAGATACCATCTCACTCAACAAGGCTAGCATTAATCCAAAAAACATAAAATAATAAATGTTGGACAGGTTGTGGAGAGACTGGAACACTTATACACTGTTGGTGGGAATGTAAAATGGTACAACCACTTTGGAAATTGATTTGGCACTTACTTAAAAAGCTAGAAATAGAAGTACCATATGATCTAACAATCCCACTTCTTGGACTGTATCTTAGAGAAATAAGAGCCATCACATGAATAGATACATGCGCACCCATATTCATTGTAGCACTGTTCACAATAGCCAAAAGATGGAAACAACCTAGGTGCCTGCCCATCAGTAGATGAATAGATAAACAAATTATGGTATATTCACACAATGGAATACTCACAATAATAAAGAACACCGATGAACCCACGAAACATAACATGGCGGAATCTGGAAGGCATTATGCTGAGTGAATTTAGTCAGTGGCAAAAAGACAAATATTGTATGAGACCACTATTATAAGAACTCAAGAAAAAGTTTAAACACAGAAGAAAACATTCTTTGATGCTTATGAGGGTGGGAGGGAGAGAGAGGGGTATCACTAACTAGATAGTAGACAAGAATTATCTTAGGTGAAGGGAAGGACAACACACACTACAGGGGAAGTCAGCAC
>NW_004443944.1:33449292-33461233 GCF_000243295.1 Trichechus manatus latirostris
TGCCCTCCAAACCTGCTTCTCTGGTCCATCTTAGTCAAGGGCTGCTCCACTCATTCACCCCCCCGTCTGTCAGTTTGTCATACTGTGGTGGCTTGCATATTGCTAAGATGCTGGAAGCTATGCCACCAGTATTTCAAATACCAGCAGGGTCACTCATTATAGAGAGGTTTCAGCAGAGCTTCCAGACTAAGACAGATTAGGAAGAAAGGCCTGGCGATTCTCTTCAAAATTAGCCAATGAAAACCCTATAGATCACAAAGAATATTGTCCCATACAGTGCTGGACGATAAGCCCGCTAGGTTGGAAGGCACTCAAAATATACAGTGGCCAAAACACTGGACTCGAGCATCCCAGTGATTGTGAAGATGGCACAGGACCGGGCGACGTTTTGTTCTGTTGTACTTGGGGTCGCCATGAGCCACAGCCAACTAGATGGCAATAAACAACAACGACAACTCTACTCATGGCCCAAAATCTTGGAGTTGTTCTTGTCTCTTCTCTTTCCCTCACATCTGATCCATCAGAAATCCAGTGAGTTCCACCTTCGAACTATGTTCAGAATCCGACTACTTCTCTCACCTCCACTGCTGTCCCCCACCCTGTCCAAGCGCCTATCATGACCCACCTGGATGCCTGCGATCACCTCCTCCCACATCTCCCCGCTTCACCCTTGCCCTGCTCATCTACTTTTCAGTGGCCTGAGGGATCTAAACCAGAGGTCCCCTCCCCCACTACTCAGAGCTCTCCAAGGCTCCCATCTCCCGCAGGGAGAGCCAACACCTGGCAAAAGTCTGCAGGATCTTCCTGCTGGCTTTTCTCGCTGCCAGCAATGTTCCTTCCACGTACCTCCACGTGGACCCTCCATCAACGTCCCCTTCCCTGGGAAGCCTCCCTGACCCCAACCTGAACTAGCACCCAGCTCCCACCCCAGCCCTCTCTCACCCCGTATAGTCCTTCTTCATGGCATTATCCCCACCTGATAGGCTCTCTATTTGTCTAGGTTTTGTCCAGGAGGGCAGGGATAACCCATAGCATACTGCACAGATGATTAAACACCTTGCTTTGCTCACTTAATACATGATTCTGGAAAACGTTGCACAGCGCTGCCTCTTCTTCTTTAAAAATTTTTTTTATTAAGATGAAATATTCACATACCATAAAATTAACCATTTAAAGTGTACATACAATTCAGTGTATTTAGTCCATTCCCAATGCTGTGCAGCCATCACCTATATCAAGTTCCAAAACATTTTCACCACCCCGCAAAACCCCATACCCATGCCTCATTCTTTTTTCTCCCCCCAATTTTGGTGAAAGTATACACAAACAAAGATCCACCATTTCAACAATTTCTGCACGTACAATTCAGTGACATTGGCTACGTTCTTCCAGTTGTGCCTTATTATTTTTTTATAGCTGCTTACCATTTCACTGTAGAGATGCCGCAAAATTCACTTAGGTGCTATTATTATACCCATTTTGGAGAGGAGGAAACTGAGGTTCAGGGCAGTGATGTGCTTGCTCCAGGTCACTTAGTAAAAGGTGGAGCAGATATTCGGACCCGGGAGGTGTAACTACACAACCTGATCACTTAACCTTGAGGCTACACCATCTCCCTGCAGCCAGTCCATCCCTGGTGTCCCTTTACTCCTCCACACAGCGGGTTGCGAGGCCACCCAAATAACAGGTCCCCTTACTGAAGGCCTTGCTAACTTCCCAGCCCTGTGCTACCTCCTCCCCCCACCCCTCATGCACCATCTCTTCGAATTCTCATCACAAGAGGCCCATTTTATAGGTGGAGAAACTGAGGCACAAAGCAGTAAAGATGCTTGCTCTGGATGCAAAGCTAGTATGGTGGTGGAGACAGGGTTCAAACCCACATCTGTTGATTTCACAACAGTGGTGGTTCTCAGATTTAAATCCACCTCAGAATCACCCGAGGCTGCTTATTAAAAATGAGGTGCTGGCACCTTTCGATACACGCTGTTCAACGCTTATGGTATGCCAGGTACTGTAAGTGCATTAACTCATGTGACCTTCGAACCCCACTCTGTGAGGTCAGCTAGGGCTTCGTGAACTATAATATGCCCACAAAGCATCCAGGGATCCTGGGTTAAAATGTGGATTCTGATGCAGGTGGGGCCTGGGATTCTGCTTTTCAAACAAGCTCCCTGCCGCTGATGGAGCTGGTCCCAAGGGCACACTTTAAGAAGCAAGGAGGCCAGTGCTTCTCTTACTCCTCATTGTACAGGTGCAGCAACAAAGCTCAAGGACCAACCACTGTAAGTGGTGCAGCTAGAGTTAAGCCCAAGGCCACCAAAGCCCCCATGCTCTTTCTATTGCATCACAGTGCCTTACCCTGGTGGCCTGTGATGGATGGGAGGGGGAGGGTGGGGGTAATATTTGAGGGTGGGATGGACAACCTGACTTCTCTTGCCACTCACAAGAGGGGCAGTATTCCAAACGGCCCAAGCTAGGGACAGTCCCTGCCAAGCTCGGCATGGGAAGGGGGAGGGGCCGGGCTCGTGTGTGCCTGAGCATGTGTGTGGCTCTGGGTCAGCAAGAGGAGTGTGCTGACAGATGAGACCACATCAAAGGATCCTAGTGTCCCCAGGGTTGAGGCGCAGAGAAGTCCTGGTGTGCCTGGCAACACCCTCCCGCCAAGCCACATCTCTGCTTCCCCATCCCTGAATCACTCACCCTGGACCCACCAGATGCTTTCTGCCCTCCATTAGCCACTCATGAAGAGCAGTCACATTTGTGTCCCTGGTGGAAGCCTGGGGACACCAAGCAGCCCAGAGCAGCCACCAGCAAACTTCAGGAGGTCATTTTTTAAAAACGATTGTTATTGGACAATTCTGGGGGTAAGAGCAGCCAGCTGAGACTGGGACCAGGAAGAGGCAGGCACACTCTGCAACTGGTCTCTCCGAGACCCATCTCCCCAGAGCTCAGCACCCTGTTACCCGTGAACACGGAATTGTCACGAAGCTGTCCTGAGTGTGCAACTGCCACAAAATCAACCTGTATATGGAATTGTCACAAAGATGTCCTCCTGTAACACTGTCATAATACTGTCAACTGCATGACATTGTGAAAGCAGCTGCTAATTCTTTCCCCACACCTGGTAAGTCTACGCCCCCTCAGGTTCTTTATGGTTATGAAGCCTCTCGCAGCTCGGGATGAGAGACTGTAAATACTTCTGCTTTGGTCAGACGGAGGAGGTGTGCAGCTGTCCGGTCCCTGGCAGGCCCCTTCCAGCCAGTCTTGGGGATCAGTGCCATCAACTAGGGGGCCTCCAGGAGCCCTGGGGTAGACGTGAGTGCCAGGATTCCAGGGAAGGTGGGGAGAAGTTTACTCGGAAACTGGAAAGCCCGTGATTCCGAAGACTAACCCAACTAAGAAACGGACCAGGTTTGGCAGCTCCTCTATAAATGGCGTCCTTTACTTTCCATGTTTAAGTCCTGAGGTTAACAGAGCTAGGAATTAGGAGTTCTAGGAATCGCGACCTTCAAGTCAGGACCTTGGTCCCAGCTTGGATTCAGACTCATGGTACGACCCTGGGCAGGGTACCTCATTGACCCATGTCTCAATTTCCCCATCAAAGAAACAAAGCGTTGGTCTTAATAAAGGACTTTCAAGCTTTTTTTTGGCCAAGGAAGCCTTCTTTTTCCCCAGATGAAACGTGATATGGAAGCTCAAGTAATAAAACAGGTCAGAGAGGAGCTGCTTTGGCTGAGGCCTTGATGCGGGCATGATGGGTATTTCAAGCCCAGTCCTTCTGGTTCCTTTTTTCTACTTCCTGAAGCAGCCCCTGAAGGCTTGGATGATTTCTAAGGACTCATTTAGCCCTATGGTCCCATGGATGCCATGCTAATGGCCGTCAGAGGGGCAGTGCAGGACTGTGGAGCAGTTAAGAGTGCCTGGCAGACGGCCTGGGTTCAAATCCCAACCTGACCTCTCTGAGCCTCAGTTTCCCCATCTGTAAAACGGGGGTAATAACTGTCCTCATACGTTATTGCAAAGGTTCAGTAAGTTGGTGTGTGTATCATGCTCAGAACAGGGTTTGGCCAATTCCAGGTACACAGTAGCAGAACAGCTGTGAACAGTTGTGGAGCTCTTACATGCAGCAGACTCAGTTCCAACAACCCTGTGAGGTAAGTATTATTATCCTCGTCTTACAGGCAAGAAAGCTAAGGCACAGAGAAGTTAAGTAAGTAGCCCAAGATCACACAGCTGGTAAGCGGCAAGCTGGGATTTAAGGCCAGACTATCTTAGTATCTGGTAGTTATTATTATTTTATTTAAGTTTTAGGGGGAACCTAGCTCCCAGAATAGGTCCAACATAAATACCCTCTTCTTCTCCTAAAATTCAGCCCCAGGAAGATTCTGGGTGTATGATCAGCTCCCAGCACTGAGCAGCAGGGAAGGGAGCCGGGTCTAAATGTCAGGGCTAGCTGAGGCAGCCCTGAGTCCAGCCCCCAGCACCCAATCCTGCTGCTGTTCCAGGGACAGTGATGGGCTTCCTGTCAAGTCCTGGTACAAGGGAGAGAGCCCCAGATGTGGACTCTTGTCTTAGCTCTGTGGGTCCTCAGGCAAGTCCCTCCTCTCTGGGTCTGTTTTCCCATCTGCCAAGTGTATGGTTAGACTCAGTGTTTCCAAGTGTCCAGCATCCAAATATTCATCTATCCATCCATCCATCCATCCATCCATCCATCCATCCATCCTCCCACCCACATACCCATCCATCCATCCATTCTTCCACCCACGCGCCCATCCATCCATCCATCCTCCCATCCATCCATCCATCCATCCATCCATCCATCCCTCCCTCCCTCCCTCCCTCCCTCCCTCCATCCCTCCATCCCTCCATCCATCCATCCATTCATCCAACCATCCTCCTACCCATCCATCCTCCCACCCATCCATCCTCCCACCCATCCATCCATCCATCCATCCATCCATCCACCCATCTATTCATCAGGTATTTGTTGAATAACTACTATGTGCCAGGCCCTTTTCTAGACCCTGGGGACATAAGGGTGAGAAAAACAGACAAAGACCTCTCATTTGCTTTTATTTGATTTATTAAACAAAATTAAAAGACACATGACAGACAACATTTTTGAAAGATACATAAAATAATACTAGATTGGAAACATAAATTCCCCAGAGACTTTGTCTTGTTCATCAATGTCTCCCTAGCACCATTCACAATGCCTGGATACTGTATACTTGGTGCTCCATAAATGTTCGTTGAATGAATGAATGAGGCTTATCCTGCTGCTCCAAAATTTGCCACTAAGGGTGGAAACAGTGTCTCTGAGTACCCCTCCCCAGCCATGTTCTGAAGAGAGCTGCTTTATGAGTCTGACAATTGGGACCAGACCCCTCATCCCTCCAGGACTTATTGAGAAGGACTGTCTTTGCCAACCCTCCATTCTCCATCATCACCTCCCCAGTCCTTGTAAGCCCATGTCTAAGGATTCGAGGTACTTCCTCAGTCCCTATCTCTGTCCCTTCTTCTGTTCCCCAACACACTGGGGGAGAAACGAATCCAGAAGGAGAGAAGGGAGAGAGTGAGGGAGCGGGCCACATCTCCCCACAGGGCAGATCAGTGGAATCCAGGAGCCGAGTCAGTCATGGGGAAGGAGCAAATTAGACACGCTTTTAAAATTTAGAGCTGGACTGGGCTTTTTAACACAAGCCCAGTTTGGGAGGGATCAGAAGGACATGGTAATGGGCACTCCATCCCCAAGTGCAGCACATACTTGTGGATCTGCCCTGTGTCTACCGGGGGTAGGAGGGGGAATTAGTGAGATGCAGATGGGGAGTGGTCGGGGTGGCCAATCTGCACTGCCATTATCTAGTCAATTTCCTGATGATCAAGTGGACATCAAAGGAGGCAGCTGATTTTGGGCCAAACTGCAGATTCCCCACCCAAAGGGGCTGACCATGTGGGAAGAGGCTGTGTGTGTGTGGTGAGGGGCACAGGATAGTATGGGATCTGGTGGGGGGTCAGAAGCAGTCAAGCTCATGCCTCCTCCTGTAATAAATCACACTGTGCCATAATTAGGGCACCTGCCACACAGAGTGCCTGAATGGAGGCACAGAGACGACAGGCAGTGAGGGCCACAGCTGTACCAGGAAGTAAGAGACAGCTGTTTTTGTGGCCATCTCTTCTTCTGTTCCCCAACACACTGGGAGAGAAATGAATCCAGAAGGAGAGGAGGGAGAGAGTGAGGAAGCAGGCCACATCTCCCCACAGGGCAGATCAGTGGAATCCAGAAGCCAAGTCCATGGTGGAGAAGGAGAGAATTAGATGTGTGTTTGGAGCCGACCTGGGTTTTTTAATACCTGAAAGTGACCAGAAAGCTCTGAGATCTGCCCAAAGTTACTAAAGATTGGGTTTTGGAGATACATCAGAGAGTTAGAGGGAAAGAAGTTCTATATCATGTTTGCAACCCTCTGTATTCAATATGTTCATTAGACTAGTTAAACACATAAAGCAGGCTAAGGGTTATCACCCTTAATATACAAAGAGCTTCTACAAATCAATAAGAAGAACAACCCAAGGAAGGGAAACTGGCAAAGATCTAACAAGCAATTTAAAGAGGAAAGACAAATGGGCCAGCAACCACATGAAAAGCTGCTCTACCTCACTAATAATTTTCAAAATGAAGATTAAAACAAGAACAATATATTACTTGTGGCCTACCAGACAGGCAAAGTGTAAAAGGCTGACAATATTCAGCAGTCCTGTTTGAGAAGGGAATTTGGGCAGTGTCTATTAAAGTTTAATATCTGTAGCACAGGGGGAGTAACATCACTTATAGATGGCTCCCTCAGGCTCAGAGAAGGGCAGATACCTGTTCAGAGCCACACAGTGAGTCATAGGAGGGCAGGTGCTGGAACTTAGGCCTCTGGATGGGGGCTTTTGACTCTTTATCTCCAGCCAGCTGGTCCTCCCCGTATGAGCTTGTATACAGCATGACCCCGGCCCCTGAATGGGGAGGCCAGGCCTGTACCACCCATTGCTGCACCCTATTCTGGGACTGGGGATGGCTGGAGGCTCTGCTGCTCCAAATGACACATCTATCATCATCCCTTCCCAAGGCTCCCAACTGGTATGGAGTAGAGGAATGAGAAGTAGAGGGTAGAGGTGGGAACCCAAGGTTTAGGATCAGACAAACCAGCTTTCAAAGCCCAGCTCCACGCTCTCCTCCCCCAGGAAGTTATTCAACCTCAGTTTGCTCACATGTAAAATAGAGATAATCACCCACCCAGCGGAAAGCTTGTTCCTTCCACAAATATTTATTGAGGGCCTACTATGTGCCAGGAAACCCTGGTGGTGTAGTGGTTACATGCTATGGCTGCTAACCAAAAGGTCAGCAGTTCAAATCCACCAGGCACTCCTTGGAAACTCTATGGGGCAGTGCTATAGAGTTGCTATGAGTTGGAATCGACTCAACGGCAATGGGTTTTACTATATGCCAAGAGTCCCTGGGTGGTGCAAACAGCTAATATGCTCAGCTGCTAACTGAAAGTTGGAGGTTGGAGTTCACCAGAGGCACCTCAGAAGAAAGATCTGGCAATCTACTTCCAAAAAATCAGCCATTGAAAACCTTATGGAGCACAGTTCTACTCTGACACACATGAGGTCGCCATGAATCAGAATTAACTTGATGGCACTGTTTTAACTATGTGACAGGTACTGTTCTAAGCACTGGGGATACATTAGTGAACAAGACAGTCCTCCCCCTCACAAAGTTTGCATTCTAAAGGGGAGAGAGAGATCATTTCAGTTAGTGACAAGGAAGTGAAGAAAAGGAAATTGATGAGGGGGGACCTGGGCCCCCAAGAATGGCCCCTTTGAGGGTCCCTGATGGAGCAGTAGAAGGATGGGGTGCAGAACTCAAATTCTAGTAAGAAGACCAGACTTAATGGTCTGACTGAGACTGGAGGCATCCCGGAAAGCATGGCCCCTGGGCTCTCTATCACCCCAGAACTAAAACAATTTCTGAGGCCAACTCTTCAGACAGGGATTGGACTGGACTGTGGGACATAAAGTGATACTCATGAAGAATGTGCCTCTTAGTCAAGTAGATACAAGAGACCAAAGGGGCAGCTTCTGTCCAGAGATGAGATGGGAAGGCAGAGAGAATTAGGAGCTGGTTGAATGGTTGTGGGGAATCAGGGGCGGAGGGGAGGAGTGTGCTGTCGCAGAATGGGGTGAGCGGTTGGGGTCTCATAACAATGTATGTAAAAAAAAAAGAATTCTGTATGGGAGACTAACTTGAAATGTAAACTTCATTTAATTACAACAATAAAAAAAAAAAAAGAAGGGCCCCTCTGAGAGGGACAAGAAAAAACAGTCTGGGCGAGGAACCAACAAGTACAAAGCCCCAGAGGCTAGAAGGAGCCTGGCGTGGAAGAGGGTGGCGTGGCCGGAGTGCTGTGACTCGAGGGAGAGCGGTGGGCGGTGAGGTCCAAGTGGTGGCCAGGCCAGACTACCAGGGCATGTGGGTTCAGATGGTGTTTGGGTGGAGCTGGATTTTACTGCAAGCTGGATGGACTGCTTCCTTGAGCGCCCTCTGGTGTTGAGGGGAATGGACTGCAGGAGAAAGGAGTGGGAGCAGGGAGCCTGCGGAGGAGCAGCTGTGGTCATCAAGGTGGAGCGTGATGTTGGCCTAGACCAGCTGGAGGCTGAGGCAACGGAGAGAAGCAGGTGGACTCGGGGAGAGAGAGTGAGTAAGCCTTGCTTGTGAGTTATCATGAGGACGAAAAGGTACATGGTCTACCAGAATAGCTAAAGCAATGTTGGAAGAGAAGAACAAAGTAGGAGGATTCACATTTCCTGATTTTAAAACAAACTATACAGCTACAGTAATCAAAAGCCTGGTACTGGTATAACAATAGACACACAAACAATGGAATAGAATTGACAGTCCAGAAATAAACCAATCTGTGGTCAACTGACTTTTGACAAAGGTGCTAAGTCCGTTTGGTGGGGAAAGAAGAATCTCTTCAATAAAGGGTGCTGGGAAAATTAGTTTTCCACATGCTGAAAAATGAAACAGGATCCAGGCCTCACACCATACACAAAAACAAACTCAAAATGGATTAAGGACCTAAATGTACAAACTAAAACCATAAAATTCTTAGAAGAAAATGCAGGGACAATGCTGTGGGGCCTAGCTTTTAACAATGGATTATCTAATATAATAACAAAAGCACAAACAGCAAAAGACAAAATAAATAAATGGAACCTCATAAAAATTAAAAATCTTTGTTCATCAAAATACTTTACCAAAAATGTGAAAAGACAAGCTACTGAGTGGGAGAATATCTTTGGAAACCAAATATCTGATAAGCATCTAATAACCAAAATTACATAAAACTTCAACAACTTAACAATAAAAAGACAAATAACCCAATCATAAAATGGGCAAAGAACTTCAACAGACATTTCACCAAAGAGGACATTCAAATGGCCACAAAACACATGAAAAGATGCTCAACATCATTAGCCATCAGAGAGATGCAAATCAAAACCACAATGAGCTACTATTTCACAACCACTAGGAGAGCTAAGATAAAACAACAACAAAATCATAAAATAACAAATGTTGGAGAGGATGTGGGGAAATTGGAACCCTTATCCACCGCTGGTGGGAATGCAAAATGGTTGTGGAAAACAGCGGCGGTTCCTCAAAAAAGTACACATAGAATTACCATATGACCCAGCAATTCCACTCCTAGGTATATGCCCAAAGACATGAAAGCAGAGACTCAGAGACTTGCACACCAATGTTACTGCAGCACTATTCACAATAGCGAAAAGGTGGAAACAACCTAAATGTCCATCAATGGACGAATGAATAAACAAAATGTGGTACATACATACAATGGAATACTACTCAGCCAGTAGGAGAAATGAAGTCTTGATACATGCTAAAATGTGGCTAGAGTGTGAAGACATTATGCTGAGTGAAATAAGTCAATCACAAAAGGACAAATATTGTATGACTTCACTTATATAAAAAGACAAGAACAGGCAAATGTATACAGACCAAAGTTTATTAGTGGTTACCAGGGATGGGAGGGAGGGTGAAAGGAGGAGTTAACGGTGACGGAAAAAATCACAATCATTAAGGGTAGGGTTGTACAGCCAGTTACTGTAACTGCTGTCAATAAGTTGCACACCTGTAAAAAGTTGAATTGGCGAAAGTTGAGTGATTTACCAAAAAAAAAAAAAAAAAACCAGTAGCTGCTGAGGCTGCTTATGTATAACCAAAAACCTCATGGGATTTGATTTCTTGGTTTAGGATCACGGTTTCATGGGACATCCCAGTTAATTGGCCTAATAACTTGTTTAATGCTTCTGTTCTACTTCCTAGTTCGTTGTGTAGTGCCCGGGGTCTTAAAAGCTTGCAAGCAGCCATCGAAGGCACAATTGGTCTCTTTTCACCTGGAGCAACAGAGGAAGGAGAGTCAGGAATAGGAGGAGGATATGGAATGTGTGGCTAATTGCCTCCATGAACAACTGCCTCCTTTGCCATGAGACCGGAAGAACTGGATGGTGCCTGGCTAGCATTATTGCACATTTTGATCAAAAATTTTATAGAAGAATCCTGATCAAAAGGGGTAAAATGCAGAACAGAATTTCAAATTCTCATGGACTCCAGACTTTCTGGAGCCATGGAAGCTGGATGAACCCCTGAAATTATTGCCCTGAGATAATCTTTAAACCTTAAACCAAAAATATCCCCTGAAGTTTTCTTAAAACCAAACTATAATTTAGCTTAACTAGTAAAAAAGGTCTGCTTTGAATATTATGCTCTTTTAAAAACTATCTATATGAGATCAAATTGACAACAGCAACTCGAAAGATCAGATAGGAGCCTTAGGGAGCAGCGAGTTTGCGTTAATAAGGGAGGAAAACTCAGAAAAGGAGGGTGAGAATGGTTGCACAATTTGAAGAACGTAATCAATGTCACTGAATTGTACATGAAGAAACTGTTGAATTGGTGTACGTTTTGCTGTGTATATTCTCAACAACACCAACAAAATAAATAAATAATGATAATAATAAAAGGTAAATGCCTAGGCCCAGGGGTAGCCCATGGTCGGTACTTAGCTGATCTCAGTTACCTGTCTTCACCTCTAAAGAGACTTCATCCTAGGATTCCACGACTGCACGTACCCCACAGCCTCCGTAAATGTTCCAAATCGCTGTTTTTTTTTTCTTTTTCTTTTTTAGGTAAAAGTTTATAGAGTAAATTAGCTTCTTATTAAACAGTTAATACACAAATTCTTTTGTGACATTGGTTGCCAACCCCGCGATGTGTCCACACTCTTGCCTTCTCCACCCTGGGTTCCCTGCTTCCATTCGTCCAGTTTTCCTGTCCCCTCCTGCCTTCTCGTCTTTGCTTTTGGGCTGGTGTGCCCATTAGTCTTGTATACATGATTGAATTATGAAGCACATCCCTCACATGTGTTATTGTTGGCCCTACAGACCTGTCTAATCTTTGGCTGAAGGGTAAACCTCAGGAGTGACTTCAGTACTGAGGTAAAACGGTGTCCGGGGGCCATACTCTCAGGGTTTCTCCAGTCTCTGTCAGACCAGCAAGCCTGGTCTTTTTTTTTTTCTTGTGAGTTTGAATTTTGCTTTACATTGTTTTCCCACTCTGTCTGGGGCCCTCTATCGTGACCCCTGCTAGAGCAGTCGGTGGTGGTAACTGGGCACCATCTAGTTGTTCTGGGCTCAGTCTGGTGGAGGTCGTGGTAGTTGTGGTCCATTAGTTCACTGCTGCTTATTCTTATCATTAGTTCTAGTCAAGCCTTCTTGACCTGTTGCTGCCTCCTGACTGTCACAGGTCACTGGGACCAGGCAGTTATCATGGGTGCCCTCTGGTTGTTTTGAAGCAGCCACCCTGTTCAGT
>NW_004443944.1:33461670-33463078 GCF_000243295.1 Trichechus manatus latirostris
TTGCCCTGGGTTTAGCTAACCAAACCTGGCACAGTGAAAAAGAGCTCTGGCCTCAGTGCCCCAGCCTGGGTTCTAATCCAGGCTCTGTGAGGGCTTCAGGAACCTATGCAAATGACTACCACCTTCTGGGTCCTAGTGTCCTTTTCTGTTAAATGTGTACCAGCCTCCTAAAGTTGTAGGTAATGCACACAAAGCACTCAGCACCTAGTAGGTGCTCAATAAACGGCATGATGCCAGTGGCAAGGGAGTTGAGCAGAAGGGAAAAGAGGCAGCGTTTAGTGGAGGAGGCAGGAGCACAGGAGATTGGGGGCTTTGGCCATCTGGGCTCCATCTTGGAGATCTCTTGTGGCCCTGAGGCACCGTCTCCATCAAATTCAGACCCAGGAGGTGGGATGGCCCTGGGCTTGTACTATCAGTGCGACTCAGTCCCTCCATCTGTAAAATGGGAACAAGAATCCTCAGCCAGTTGTGAGGATTAATGGCTAGAGCCAAGATGGGCAGCCATGGTCCTACCCCACCCAGTGGGGATGCTGGTCTCTGTGAGCTCTGGCAGATCCTTGAAGGGACCACAACTGTTCATTGTATGTTCGCAGCATGCCAAGCCCTGAGCTACTGGGTTGTGTTAAATCAGTTAAAACCCACCACAATACTACAAGGCTGGGGCTACGGTTACCCTCATTTTCATGGATGAGAAAATCAAGGCTCAGAGAGGTGAAGTGGTTGGCCTAAGGACTCACCTTGAGGAGCCAGTTGGGTGCAAACCCAAGCTCCTGGGGTCCACCTGCCTGGGCAGCCTGTTGGCCCCCTGCTGCTGACACCTGCCTGGTAGCATTCCAGAAGCCGAGAAAGGCCATTTAAAGCTCCTCCTCTCTCAGGCCTGAGACCTGGCAGAGACGGGCCCCATGCTGTTTGTGGGGACAAACAGGAGAAGGAGCAATCGCTGTAACATCAGTGAGGCCACAGCACGAGGGAGAGAGGAGGCTGCTCGGGACCCACTCACAGTCATCTCTACTCTGAAACTGTTTGCCCTGCAGGGACAGAGCTCTTAGCAAAGTGAGCTGTGCAGGCTGTTTTCCTTTGGGGGGAGTGCTGGGGGTAGGTGGGTGTTGATGAAAGATAATAAGATGATCTATAAACTGAAGTGACTTAGCCAAAGGAGCCCTTAGAGCCAGAGGCGACCAAGATAATGTAAGCCGTTTGCTAGGGATGCTTGGGTGGCTGGGGAAGCTCATGCAAGCCAACGTCCCCCAAGTCTGCAGGGCAGAGAGTCTCCAGCTGACACCTCTTTCACTCCTATATTAAAGTTCACTGCTGTTGAGCCTGCCCCTCCATCAAGTCTGGAGCACAGGGACAAGGTCTGGCTAACAGCCAGTGTTTAACAGATGTGTGCTGACCAGAGGGCAGTGAC
>NW_004443944.1:33465297-33467259 GCF_000243295.1 Trichechus manatus latirostris
GCACCACACTCAAACGTTATATCCTTCAATCCTCACCACTGTCCTCTGAGGCCCACTTTCATAGAGGAGTAAACAGAGGCTCAGAGAGGGTGGGTTACTGTGCCACAGTCACACAGCGCTTAGCACCACCTTTTCCTTTGAATGTGGACTCCTCTTCTTAAGACTAGTTAGGCCTGCCGAGGACTTTCAATTAAGGCAGGGCATCAGGACACTGAAAACAGCTAATCGCCCGTCACACACAGCCCTTAGCAGCATTTATTGAGCACTGCTGTCTGCCAGGTGGGTTACATGCATAATCTTGATCTTCATAACATACTAATAGACAACACTGAGGTTCTGGAGTGAACTGTTTTGGCCCAAGCATGTAGGTAGCGGAGCTGGGAGCTGAGTCCAGGCCTGTCAGCCCAAGTCCCACACTCCCTGCCTGGCCCCGGACACTCCTAACAGCCATTGACTGAGCACTCCCTATGTGCCAGCAACACTTTGTCTAGTGTTTCATGCCCCATTTTGCAGATGAGGAAATTGAGGCACAGAAGGGGGAGATGACTTGTCCAAGGTCATTCAGCTAGTGAGTGGCAGAGCAAGATTCAGCTCGAAGGCCAGGCTGACCTCCAAGCCCATGGCCTTTGTGACAGTCTGCGGGCCTCTTGCTGCTCATCTGAGACTAGCTAGAGACAGCTGTGCCCACTTGCCAACACAAGCTCCAGAAGGGCAGTCGTGACATTCTTCCTCTGTGTGTTCCACCCCCGCAGATGTGGGCACCACTGTCAGGCTCTAGGGAAAGTGGAGGCTTCTGGAGAAAGGGAGTGGTTTCTCCATGTGGTCTCAGCCCTCCAGACTCAGGGATGCCTTTCTTTGGAGCTGGTGAAACAGAACCCGCCATCCCCAATGGTGCATTGGATCCCCCGCCACGGGCCACAGAGCAGGGGCCCTGTGAATCACGACACTGCTGCAAGAAATCAGTCTAAGGCAGACGGTGGTGGGCCAACCAGGGCAGCTGTGTCCGTGTCTGGAGGAATCAGCCTCACCCGGGGGAGATGAGAAACAGGCCACTCCTGATGGGACCTGGAGGAATCCCCAAGGGTGGGTCCCTGGATAGAGCTGACTGTCGCAGGGCTAAGGGAGGAGGCTCTGGCCCACAGAGACCTACCCGAACCTCTCTACATCCTGGCTGTTGCCCTTTGCAAGTTGATTTCCTTCTCCGAGCTTGAAGGCCTCATCGACAGAACAAAAAAACAACCTAACCCATTGTGATCTACTTGATTCCGACTCCTGGCCACCTCATGCGTGTCAGAGTAGAACTGCTCCATACGGTTTTCTTGGCTGTAATTTTTAGGGAAGCAGATTGCCAGGACTGTCTTCCGTAGAACCACTGGGTGGGTTCGAACCTCCAACCTTCAGGTTAGTAGTCAAGCGCAAACCATTTTCACCTCCTAGGGACGTTATCACTAGAACAATAGGGGGAATAATAGGATCAAACCACTTCCTGAGACTGTTGTGTGGATGAACAGGGAGAAAGCCTGGTGTATGGTTTTGGAATCAAGCTTCTAGCTACTAGACTAAAACAAGAAATTGTTAATATTGGACGGTTTTTGACCTACAAAAATGGCACTTTCATATGCTTCACGCAGTGCTCCTCTCTCTTAATTCAGTTTCCTCCTCTCTAAAATGTGGATAATAATGGCCTCCTCACAGGGTTGCTGTGAGGATTAAATACGACGGAGAGGCAACCGAGCTAAGTGGTTAGAGTTTGGGCTTGGGGCCAGGTAGAATTTGAATTCTGGCTGTGTAGCCGGTGGTAAATTACTTAACATCTCTGTGCTTCAGTTTTATCATCTGTAAAATGGGGATGACAGTAGTACCCACCTCATATGTTTATTAAGAGAATTTAATCAGTTAATCCATATAAAGTACTTAGAACAGTGCTTGGCATTGTTAAATAAAATAATGCAGTTAACACCT
>NW_004443944.1:33467910-33485242 GCF_000243295.1 Trichechus manatus latirostris
CAGGCCCCTCTCATGGAACCACACAGCCAAGCAACAGCGCCCGTGTGGCCCACTCTGCGTTGCCTGGGTAACTTGAGAGGTGCGGTGAGGTCCCGACCCTCAGCCAGCCTCTGATTGTTAAGAAGCCTCTGCAGACAGCCTTTGGTCTACGAAAGCCCTTTTGACCCCGTCCTCTCATGTGACATATATCCCAGCCCTGGAAGAAAGGCAAAGCCAACCAAGCACTTCCAAGTTACACAGGGGGAAACTGAGGCTCTGAGAGGCTCTACACCAGCACAGTCAGGCTCTGGAGCAGGCTGCCTTCCTCCACCTACCCAAAGGCACCCTCACCCCTTGGTGTCTTCTGCACCCTCCCTTCCATCCCTGGCTGGGTGACCGTGGGCAAGGCGTTTCCCCACTCTGAGTCTTCATTTTTAAAAGTATTGGTCTCAGAGTTCTCTTTTGGCCCTTTCAGCCCTAACACTCTAGGATTCTATAACCCTTCTCTGGAACTCCAGAGAGAAAATGAAAGCTGTAGTGCTCTGCAAACTGTAAAGTGCTGTACAGACAAGAGCGGGGTTAATGGCAGCATTCAATGGGTTTTCTGGAGAAGTCTTCAGCAGGCAGCAATTTGCCCTGGGGCTTCCGGAATCAGGCAGACCCAGGCTACACACATATTTGCTGTGTGACCTTGGACAAGCCAGTCCCCCTCTCTGAACCAGCTTTATTCTTCTGGGAAGAGAAGGGACAACCACATCTACCAGGCATGGCTAGCATGAAGGTCAATGTGAAAGGAACCTGCCGTGCCTAGACCACCCTGGTTGCTCAGGGGTTTCTGATCCAGGAGGATATTCAGGGCTGAGGGCTCACCCAGCTCCTGAAGCTAAAATCCACATGCCTTGGGAAGGAAGTGGTCACCAGCTTCAGGGTGATTAGAAACAAGCATCGATACTACGGACCTAAAAAAAGTGTCTGGAGCAGTTGTCGCTCACTGAGGCAATTTGGTGTAGGAGCCAGACTTCCTGTGTTCACGTCTCAGTGCTGATGCCTACTTGCTGTGTGACCCATGGGGCCTCAATCTCCCTCATGTACAATATGGGGATCTTCACAGAACCTCGTAGAAACTCGTGGAACCTGCCTCCTGCAGAAGTCGTGAGAATTACAATAGGTCATGGCTGAAAAGGTCCGAGCCTGTAAGATAGCTCAACTCATGCAGCGCTTCTACGCTTTTTGGTAAAAAATCAGGGGCGGGGACGGGAGGATGAAGACATGGAACATAGGGAATTTTTAGGGCCGTGAAACTATTCTGTCTGATACTGTAATGGTAAACACATGACATGATGCATTTGTCAAAATGCATGGATTGTACACCACAAACTGGGGGCTCTAATGTGAGCTAGGGACTTCAGTTAATAATAACACAGAAATATTCCTTCATCAATCGTAACAAATGTAACAGGAACGTAAGATGTTAATATTAGGAGAAACAGTGTACAGGGTGGAGAGAGAGTATATGGGAAGTCTCTGAACTTTCTGTACAATCTTTCTATACATCTCAAACCGCTCTAGAAAATCGTCTATAAAAATGTAAAAAAAAACATTTTCTATCATTGCCTCGCGCACACACACACTAATCTATACTCACACGTGCACACAGGCATGCACACCACATGCACACACACTCATTCACACACATAAGCACACACGTATGCACACACGGTCACAAGTACACACACTCACATGTATATGTAACTGAAACATGTTTCTTGAAATAATAATTAATCATAACATTTGCAATGCGGTCTGATATTTTCTTTTTTAAAAAGAAGGCTGACAAACTATAGCCCACATTCCAAGCTGGTCCATGGCTGTTTTTTGTACAACCTGTGAAGTTAGAATGGTTTTAATATTTTTGAAGGGTTGTAAAAAAATAAAAACAAAAAAGACCATGTAGTAGAGACCATCTGTGGCCCTCAACACCTACAATATTTAATATCTGGTCCTTTACAGAAAAGGTTTGCCGACCCCATTCTCTTTGATTCTCTTCTATTTTGTTCCACCCTGTCCTTCCCTCCCCTCCCCTCCCCTCCCTTCATTTCCTTTCCATTGGTTGCACTTACTAAAGGTATTTCCCCGATCCACTAATGAGTTGCAAACTTCAGCTTGAAAACCTTTGAATTAATGTGAGCTTCAGTCTTTTCACAGACAGAAGGACGAATGAGGTGGATAAGCAGTGGACAGAAAAATAAACAAGAGGAGGTAAGACAGCAAAACGAATAAGGTCATCTCATCCACGTGACATCTTGGCCAAATGAGGTCTCCTCTCTGAGTCTCCGATCCATCAGCTGAGACTGGGATCCCCACCGCCTGCCTCTGAAGATCGTGCTGAGGCTCGGTGGGGTCCAGCAATGTCATCTGCGGCTGGTGCTGTTCTTACCAACAGCTCCGTTCCTTACCACTTAAGGAGACGCTGCGCCCTCTGAGAGCAGGGGTCTGTCCGTTTCAACACCTAGCCCAGGGCCTGGCCCAGAGGAGCGGCCCAATAAATATTTCTTCATGACGATGGTGACAAGTGAGTGGCATCCAAGGCCCTCCACGACTGGACTTTGGCCCTGTCTTCAATCAGACCTCCACTTCCCCCGCCCAAGCAGCCCCTCGGGCCCTTCCCACCTTGACAGACTCTCCCCTCCTCCTCCTGCAGCCCTGCTCCTCCTCCAGCCCCCACCCCGCTGCTCCCTCTGCCTGACAAAATCCGAACTCCTAGCCCTCGGATGAGGCTCCTCTCGATGCCTCCGCTTGGCCGCCCTTAGCAAGTCACTGACAAGACTCTTCTATTTCCACGCCCAGGCTTTGGAGCCTCCAAGACTCTGGGTCCACATTCCGGCTCAGTCACCATGAGTTTGTGGGCAGTGACCCCTTTCTGGGCCTCTGTTACCTTGTCTGGAAAACGGGCAACACATGCAGCATCATGGTGACGATTCAAAGCCCCATGTGCAGAGAGCTCCTGCGCATGTCTGGCTCTAAGTGGCCACAAGGATCTACTCTGGTGGCTGGGTTGGGTGGTTTCAGACCACGGGAGAGGGAGATGCGTGTCCCCAGGCTTGGAGGCAGTGTGAGGTGAAGCAGCATCTCCTTCATACCCAAGCCTGGCTTCAGAACTGGCTGCAGAGGGAGAGAGGGCAACCGGGCTCCTTTCACTGACGACCTATGAGCCAGTTGTCTACTTTCCTGTTCTCAACCAGCCCCTCGTGTAAGAAGAAACACCCACTGTAAGAACGACTTGCCCACGGCGGTGCTCTCCTGAGACACAGCGCCCTCCCTCAGCCCTCAGGCCCAGTTATCACCCCTCATCCTGCTCTTTAGGAGTTTGTTTCCCTTTCAGAACCACCCCTGACATGCATCTTCTCCTGGTTGCACCCGGATGCCAGTGTTTAGGGGGGGCACATCTTGTTCTGTGCCCAGCCGTGGCCCAAACCTGGAGACAAGAAAGCCAGGTCCTCACCTATCTCTGCCTCTGCCTTCAATCACCTGCCTTGTCCTGGCCTCAGTTTCTCCATCTGTGTACAGGGTACAGTGCTGGCTGCATTACCCTCTACACAGGGCTCTGCAGTTTACAAAGAATTATACTCATGCCACATGACAGGCCTCTGGAGTTGGCTGCTGCCATCCTCATTTTATAGTAAAGAAAAAGAGGCTCAGAGAGCAGAAGGGGTTAGCCTGGAACCACACAGCAAGAGAGAGGCAGAGGTGAGATTTAACCCACACGAGACCCCCTATCCCTAGTCCAGGGAGCATCCCACCCTGCCACGAAATGGGAAGGGAAAGGGGATGAATCTTTTTTTAATAATTTATTTATTTTTGTTGTTGTTGAGAATATACACAGCAAAAAATACACCAATTCAAGTTTCCATATGTACAATTCAGTGACATTGATTGCATTCTTTGAATTGTGCAATCATTCTCACCCTCCTTTTCTGAGTTGTTCCTCTACCATTAACATAAACTCACTGCCCCCTAAGGTTCCTATCTAATCTTTCAAGTTTCTCTTGTCAATATGATCCCATATAGACAGATCTTAAAAGAGCATAATGCTTAAGGCAGGCCTGTTTTACTTGTTAAGCTAAACTATTGCTTGGTTTTAAGATGACTTGAGGGGATATTTTTGGTTTAGGGTTTAAAGATTATCTCAGGGCAGTAGTTTCAAGGGTTCATCCAGCCTCCGTGGCTCCAGAAAGTCTGGAGTTCATGAGAATTTGAAATTCTGTTCTGCATTTTCCACCTTTTGATCAGGATTCTTCTATGGAATCTCTGATCAAAATGGTCAGTAATGGTGGCTGGGCACCATCAGTTCTTCTGGTCTCATGGCAAAGGAGGCAATTGTTTATGGAGGCAATTAGCCACACATTCCATATCCTCCTCTTATTCCTGACTCTCCTTCCTCTGCTGCTCCAGGCAAAAAGAGACCAATTGTTGTGCCTTTGATGGCCGCTTGCAAACTTTTAAGACCCCAGGCACTACACAATGAACTAGGAGGTAGAACAGAAGAACTAAATGCGTTATTAGGCCAATTAACAGGGATATCTCATGAAACCACGAAAAAGGGGATGACTCTTTATGAGGTACCTACTATTTGGCAAAGTAGAGGGTCCAAAAAAGAAAGAGGAAGACCCTCAATGAGATGGACTGACACAGTGGCTGCAACTATGGGCTCAAGCATAACAACCATGGTGAGGATGGTGCAGGACTGGGCAGTGTTTCATTCTGTTGTACAGAGGGTTGCTATGGGTCAGAACTGACTGGATGGCACCTAACAAAAACTGTGTGCCTTTTGGGCACTGTTATGGAGTGAATTGTGTCCTCCCAGAAAATGTGTGTCAACATGGCTAGTCCATGATTCTCAGTATTGTGTGATTGTCCACCATTTTGTCATCAGATGTGATTTTCCTATGTGTTGTAAATCCTACCTCTATGATGTTAATGAGGTGGGATTAGCAGCAGTTATGTTAATAAGGCAGGACTCAATCTGCAAGATTAGGTTGTTTTATATCAATCTCTTTTGAGATATAAAAGAGAGAAGCGAGCAGAGAGACATGAGGACCTCATATGACCAAGAAAGCAGGACCGAGAGTGGAGCGTGTCCTTTGGACCTGGGATTCCTGTGCTGAGAAGCTCCTACACCAGGGGGAGATTGATGACAAGAACCTTCCCCTAGAGTCAACAGAGAGAGAAAGCCTTCCCCTAGAGCCAGCACCCTGAATTCAGACTTTTAGCCTCCTAAACTGTGAGAGAATAAATTTCTCTTTGTTAAAGCCATCCACTTGTGGTATTTCTGTTATAGCAGCACTAGATGACTAAGACAGGCACCTTCCCGCAAACCACCCAAAGAGGTTTTCACAGATGTGGAAACTTAGGCTTGGTGCCCAAGGTCACACATCTAGGGCAGGAGAGGGGCAGGATTTGAACATGAGGCTACTTGAATTCCAGAGCTCCTCCCTCTGCCCCCAGCTGTCTCACATCCATTGTTGTTGTTGTGTGCCATGCAGTCGATTCTGACTCATAGAGGCCCCACGTGACAGAGCAGAACTGCACAATAGGGTTTTCTTGGCTGCAATATTTATGGAAGCAGATAACCAGGTCTTTCTCACGCAGAGCTACCCGATGGGTCCAAACCGCCAACCTTTCGGTTAGCAGCTGAGCACTTAACCATTGCACCACCGGGGCTCCTTGCCTCAGATCTAGAAGTATTTAAAAGTGTCATGTGAATGTGGGACAGTCTTGCCTCCACCAAGCCCCCCTCCCCAACAGGGCCTGGATGCCTGGGGAAATCAGTCATGGTCCGGCTTCTCCTCATTGCCAAAGTGAACCTCCAGATCCCAGGGTAGGGGGCACAGACCAGAGGCCCCTCATTCTGCCCAGTTTTCCCTCGACCAGGACACCCAAGCGTGTTTCAAGAGAAACGGCCCCATCTGGTTCTAATTCATTTACCCTTAATTAATCAAAATGTTGTTTTGTAAGAGACACTAGATCCAAGCCTTTTTCAAGCCTTTTCTTTCATTCTTTTTTGTCTTAGAAACAGAAAAATTGGGTTTCATAAAAAAAAAAAAAAAAAAAAAAAAACAGTGACGCCGGAGCCTGAGGAAGCACAAGTCTGCGGAAGCGGAAGCGAGGTCCTAAGAGTGACCACTAGGACCGGGTGAGGGAGAAAGTCATTCCTCCTGACCTCACAGACCAGATCAGAGGCTGAGGCCAAGGACTCGGGCATGGTGGGCAGGCTGGGGAAGAGCAGGGAGGGGTCAACCCTCCAGGCTGGCAGCTCCTCAGTGTCCCCAGGGTTCCCAACACAGAGCCTGGCACAGAGGCTGCCCTTGTTGACTGAACAAGTAAATGAACGATTGAATGAATGAAGCACTACCAGTACCCAGGTGCCTCCAGGACACTTCTCCTGCCAGAGTTAGACCAGAATATCAAAGCTAGTCAGACCTTTGGGGATCTCGTGCAGAATTTTCCAAGCAGATGTCTCATGGAAAATGGTCTCTGATGTGTAAGTTTGGGAAAAGTCGCACTCTCTGTCCCACCTCTTTACCATGCATGCTGTGATGAGTCCTTCAGTCAACAAATCTGCTTAACCCAGCATTTTCCAAACCTATTTGGCCATAACTCCTATGAACACCGTGCAGAATATGCTATGAGAAGGGTTAACCTAACCTCCGCCCCAACCCCAGTGCCAATAGAGAATCGGAGGCCTTGGAGGGTGGGGGGTGGGGGGGCTCACTTGACAAAGGTCACACAGCACAATGGGATTGAGGGTGGGACTGAAATCCAAAGCCAGGGTCCCCTAGCTTCAGGCTATCTCCATTACACCCCACTGATAAATGGGATCACAAGGGTCTCTCTGAAGACACTGGGCAGGTGTGTGTCCCGGAGGCTGGAGATCAGCTGCTATGGAAGGGGCCCTGTACCAAACGAGGCTATTCCCTGACCTCCTCACTCAGCTCCTGGGGAGGTGGTGGTGAGTTGGGGAGGGGGAGAGGGACTGGAATTTTTCCTTCCCTCCCTCCCTCTCTTTTCTTCTTCTTCTTCCTCCTCTTCTTTTTTTTATAACACACACACAGACAGGCAAGCAGGTAAAGATGCATAGATAACACGGAGACCCCCATCCCTCTCCTCTGCTCAGTGTCCTTCCTCTGGTCTCTCCCCCACTTTCCCCGTTTCTTTTTTCTCCTGCACCTGGCCCTGTGCCACTCGTCTTCTCTTTCTTTTATAACTGAGAAGAACCTTAAAAATCTTCTATACCAGCTCCTCTGCAGATGAGGAAACTGAGGTTTTGAGCAGGAAAGATCATCATAGCTTAGGAGACATCTTCTCAATGCCATGTCAGACAGATGGAAGTTCAAGGCCTGCTTTGCTACTCACCTGCTGTGCAACCTTAGACAAGTCAGCTCCCCACTATGAACCTCAGTTTCCTCATCCATAAAACGGGGGCATGAGTAGCTTCTCCCTCAACTAGGCTGATGTGAGTAGCCAAGGACAAAATGGCCAGGAAATGAGAATGACTACTACTTCCATGAGCTCACTAGGGGCCTGCTGCTCTGCTAAGCATTTAACACAAACACACACATTTAGCCCTAACTAAAACCTTCCCCATGAACTGGTCCTTAAGTTTATTATTCCCGCTTTAAAGATGAGTCAATGAAGAGAAATTTTGATTTTTTTTTTTTTTTTTTTCTTTTCAGAGCTGAGAAGGATCTTAGGGATCTTCTAAAGGACCCTCAGATGGGTAAACCAGTCCTTGGAGAGGCAAAGTGACTTCCCCATGGTCACTGGCTGGTAACCAGGGAAGCCAAGATTTGAACCCAGGCTGACTGGCTCCAGAGCCCATGTTCTTAACCATTCACAAAGGAGTGCCCCCATGGTGTCCCACACTCCCCCCAACTCACCTAAAAACCCACCCACCTCTCCACTCCCTGGGTCCCTGTGTCCAGTTACACCAGAGTTTGGACGCCTTGGGTCACAGACTCCCCAACCCCCCTCCATCCAATCCCACTTCGCAAGTCTCCCACAAGCCTCTCTCTGCCTCCTGCTTCACTCCCAGGAGTGATTTTGTCTATGTAGGGTTTTTTCACTCAAATAGACTAGAAGCCCCCCAACGGCTGGCCATTCTCCCTCGTTCTTTCTCCCGTGTAGCCTTGCTCAGGCCCAGCATCAGAGCTGGAGAGAGAGAAGGCACTGGGTCCTCCACTCGCCTGCTGTATAACTTTAGTAGTTATGCAACCTCTCTGAGTCTTGGCACCTCGGCTTTATAAAATGGGGTGACCTCTGTGCCATGAAGATATAGAAGGGATTCAATGAGATTGTGCTGGAAAGCCCTTGGCACAGGGATATATTCAACTGCTGGTTCTCAGACTGGACACTAGAGCAAACGGGCTGCCTGCCTAGGGAGGAGACCTGCCACTGGCTTGCCTGCCACAGTCAACTTCCGCTCTGCAGGGACAGCCTCAGACCCACCTCCTGAGCACTGTCTGCCTCTCACAGCAAGGGGCTGTGGAGTGAGAGGCCAAGGGGCTCCTGGCATTGCATCCCAGGCACATTTATCAGCTGAGCCTTGGTTCATCTTTCCAGGGGCCCTAGGAGTCAAGACGGAAACATCAAGGTGCTTGGGGGACTGGACCTCTTCCAAGTCATCACCAGCAGAGGTGGACTCAGGCCTCATTCTGTCACCAGAGGAGTGGCCCACCAAGGACCACAGCCTGCTCAGAGGTGCCACCATGAGTCAGGGTCTGTGATGGGGCTGGACTCAGGCATCTGGACTCCCAGCCCAGGGTTCTTTATGTCACCTCCTGGCTCAGCATGGAGGCTTGAAATGGTTTCTGAGCCACTAACTCTGTCCCCTAGTCCCTGTGACCTCTAGGATGGCACTTCAGGATTCTCTTCTCTGCACAGAGCCACCCGTTGCCTCCCGCAGTGTTACCAGTACAGGGCAGTGGCACAGTGAGTGTGCTCTGCCAGCCCCTTCTTCCTGGAGAGCCTCCTTGACCCCGCTCACTCAACGGATCTCTTCCTGGGTGCCCTGAGGCCTCAGTCTCCCCCTGTAAAGTGGGACTGACACCATATCTGGAGGAGCCAATGGACCAGGGCGCCAGGCTCTGGGCTGATGCCCAAGGGCCATTTCCGGCCTGCAACTCTGTGCCTGCCCCGGCCGCCCTGCGTACCTTGCTTCTTCCTTCGGTTCAGGGCGAGCATGTCCACGGCGTGGGCGACGAGCAGCAGCAGGCAGAGTGGCGCCCGCATCTGGGCAGTCTGGTCCGGGTGGGCGTGCGGGGCTCCTGGCACCCAGGCAGTGCCCTCGGGAGCTCCCCGGGCGGCCCCACAGCCCGGCGGCGACCCGGCGGCAGCGCGGCAAGAGGGCTGCTCGGGGTGCACCCGGCGCATCCGCGGGGCGCGGCGTCGGTGCGGTCGCCAGGGACCCGCCGTCTGCCCAGGGGTCCACCGCTAGGTCGAGTGAGGGCGTCGGCAGAGCCTGGGCACTGCCCTGGCGGGGAGGAGCCGGCGCCGGGGGCGGTGCCTTAACCCGCTCGGGGCCGGCGTCGTGCAGGGGGTCTCCAGGCCGCAGCCAGAGGTCCGTCTGTCCCGCTGTCCGCCCCCTCCGCACTGTTCTACTCACATACCGTTGCCAGCTACAGAGACAGGCGCGTGCACACCCTCTCTCTCTCTCTCTCACTCACACACACACACAGACATGCAGGTACAGATGCTCAGACACACGGAGATCCACGCCTCTGCTCTGCTCAGCCTCCTGTCTCTGGTCTCTCCCCAACTTTTTCTGTTTCTTCTTTCTCCTGCACCCGGCCCTGCACGGTTCGTCGTGCCTCCCTCTCTTTTTTTCTTTCTGTCTCTCTTCCCCTACTCTGCTGCCTCTTCCCTCCACCCCGTCTGTGTTCATGTCTTTATTGCCAAGTCCTTGTTCTCTCTCAGGCTCACTGCCTGTCTCCACCTCGCTGGACCTCAGTCTCTCCCTTTTCTCTGCCTCTCCCTTTGCCCCCATCTCTCTCCTGTACAGAGTGGGGTATACAGGGCTCCGCGCCGCCTGCCTCAATCTTACTCTCTGTGCTGGGTCTCTATCTTTGAAGAGAGGCCTGAGCCCCTTCTAGCCACTGACGAGGAATGTGGGGGGGGGGGGGGCAGCAGGCGGCAGCCTGAGACGAGTCCCTAATCTTTGACTCAATTTCCCAGCTCCTCATAAATTCACTTGTGATGGAGCTAGGGACCTGTGTTTCCTCCAACCTTATCACCAGGACTAGAAGCTGCTGGTTTGATTTTAACTCTTTCAGAGCCAAATCCCTCCTTCTACCCAACTCCTACCTCCTGTTGTCCTAGCCACTAAAAACAACACCAATAATCATAATGACAACTATCATTTTTTTCCTTTTTTTTGATTGTACTTTAGATGAAGGTTTACAGAGCAAATTAGTTTCTTATTAAACAATTAATACACGTGTTGTTTTATGACATTGGTTGCCAACTCCACATGTCAACACTCTCCCCTTCTGCACCTTGGGTTCCCCATTACCAGCTTTTCTGTCCCCTCCTGCCTTCTCGGCCTTGCCCCTGGGCAGTGTGCCCATTTAGTCTCATTTTGTTTTATGGGCCTGTCTAATCTTTGGCTGAAGGGTGAATCTCAGGAAATGACTTCAGTACTGACAAAAAAGGGTGCCCGGGGGCCATACTCTTGGGGTTTCTCCAGTCTCTGTCAGACCAGTAAGTTTGGTCCTTTTTTTTTTTTTTTTTTGTGAGTTAGAATTTTGTTCTACATTTTCCTCCACCTCTGGGACCCTCTATTGTGATCCCTGTCAGAGCAGTCAGTGGTGGTAGCTGGGCACCATCTAGTTGTGCTGGACTCAGTCCGGTGGAGGCTGTGGTAGTTGTGGTCCATTAGACGGCTAACATTTTTGAGGTCCATGTGCTTGGTGTTGTGCTAAACACTTTTCACGTAATGTAATCTTCAAACAACCCAGTGATGTCCTCTTCTTATTAGCTCCACTTTATAGAGGAGGAAAGGGAAGCTCAGAGAGGCTGAGTGACTTGCCAGAGGCCATACAGCAGATCAGCAGTCTGTCTGAGTTCATTGCCCATCCTCTTAACCACCATGCAGGACACAGTCTCTTCAGGAGGGAAGGAGCCTGGGAGTCTCAGAGGAACTTATACTTGACTCTCTCTTGCTGAGCAATTGTCCTTCTTTTTTCCAAAGAGTGTGGATTTATCAAACAGAAAAGGAAGGTGACTGCTGGTGTCTCCTTCTCCAGCCCTTTTTCAGTCTTGGTGAGTGCTGAAGAACCATGACGGAATGTGAGGGCACATCACGGGAAGGGAAACACACAGAGTGTGGCAGCTGAAGATGCAATCTTGGCTTGGCTATTCCTTCCGTGGGGCTCCATTACCACCATTGACAGCATCCTGTGGGAGTTTAGTAGAATGTCAGAGCCATCGCATCCAAACCTCCATTTCATAGATGCGGACTCCAAGGACTCCAGACTAGGGGTGCCTAGCTCAGGCAGCTCAACAAGTTGGGGTCAGAGCCAGGATGGATATACATGGGGTCCCGGCATGTTCTCCTCCACGATGGCCTGCAAGGCTGTCTGGTTCTGATTTCTCCAATCTCTGCCCCCGTCCCCACTACCCCACTTTTAGCCCCAGAGATCTCAACTTCTTCCAGTATTTCACAACTACCTCCAGGGTCCTCACACCTCTGAGCTTTTAGTGTTTTCAACCACTCCGTGGAATGCTTGCCTATATCCCACCCACTCTCTTCTCCACTGACTCACTTAGGACCGAGCCAAGGCATGCCTCTCATCCAGGAAGACTTCCCTGATTCCCAGGCCAGGCCCAGTGCCTCTTCTGGGCTTGAAAAACCCTTACCACAGCCTTGATCACTCCAGGTGGTAAGTATGGATGTGCTTGTCCCTCCCTCTAAACTGTGAACTCTTTAAGGCCAGAGACGGGGCTCCAGAGCTCAGCACATGATCGGACACAGAGCAGGTGCTTGGCATGTTTGCTGAATGGATGAATGAATTAATGGATGAATTCTCCGGACGTAAGTATTCTCCAATCTGTTTATGGAATGCAGGTACTTAAATAAATGTGGTGACCCCAGAAGATCAAGCCTTAGGAAATTGAGAAGTCAGCCCCCATGAGACCAGCCACCAGTCTTGGAGTTTCCAAAGTCCCGAAGGGGTAAGCCTCATGTGGGCAGGGCTGGGGAGGAGCAATGTGCATTGGTACATAGGTGCATCATGAGTCTTTTAGTCATCTAGTGCTGCTATAACAGAAATACCACAAGGGGGTGGCTTTAACAAACAGAAATTTAATCTGTCACAGTCTAGGAGGCTAGAAGTCCGAATTCAGGGCCCCAACTCCTGGAGAATGCCTTCTCTCTGTCGGTTCTGGGAGAAGGTCCTTGTCATGAAGCTTCCCCTGGTCTAGGAGCTTCTCGGCGCAGAGACCCCAAGTCCAAAGGAAGCGCTCTGCTCCCGGCCCTTCTTTCTTGGTGGCATGAGGTCCCTCTGTCTCTCTGCTCACTTCTCTCTTTTATATCTCAAAAGAGATTGACTCAAAATACAACCTAATCCTGTAGATTGAATCCTGCCTCATTAACATAACTGCCTCTAATCCTGTCTCATTAACATCATAGAAGTTAGGATTTACAACACATAGGATAGTCACATCAGATGACAACATGGTGGACAATCACACAATACTGGGAATCATGGCCTAACCAAGTCGACACATATTTTTTGGGGGACACAATTCAGTCCATAACAGTGAGTCATGCAGAGACTTAAAGGTCATTGTGGAAGGGGTAGAGCAGACCACATAAGGGAGGTGCAGAGCACATCTGCCCACATTCTATTGGCCAGAACTGTCACATGGCCATACCTACCTGCAAGGGAGGCTGAGAAATGTAGTCTAGCCATGTGCTGGGGAGGAAAAGCAAAAGGGTTTGGTGACCATCTGGCTAGTCTGCAACATTGGGGCACCCTCATTTCTTGCCCTGGTGATGCAGTAGCTCCTTCCTGCCGCATTTGCTCTGGCCCCTGCAGGTGCTTTTCCGTAAGCAACTAGACGACCTGAATTCTCCCTCCAGGTGAAGCCCAAACTCCTCAGAGCTGCAAGGGCTGAATGATGACCCCTGCAAAGGTGATCCACTGTCCTGATTTACCAGGGAATGGGGGGTTTCCTAGGACATGTTTTCTTTCTTTATTGTATGATTCCACTTATTTTTGTAAATTTTATTTTTGGTGAAGATATATTCAGCAAAACATACAACAATTCAACTATTTCTACATGTACAATTCAGTGATGTTACCGTCTTCCAGTTGTGCCACCTTTCTTGATAGCCTTTTCTGAATTGTTTTACCATCAACATAAACTAACTGCCCCCTAAAGTTCTCATCTAACCTTTCAAGTTGCTGTTTTCAATTTGGTCTCGTGTAGATAATTCTTTAAAAGAACATAATGTTCCAGGTGGACATTCTTTTCTAATTAAGCTAAACTATTGTTCGGTTTCTTGACTGCAGTTTCTATAGGTGTTGACTGTGGATCCAAGTAAAATGAAATCCTTGACTACTTCAGTATTTTCTCTGTTAATCACGATGTTGCCTACTGTTCCAGCTGTGAGGATTTGTGTTTTCTTTATGTTGAGGTGTAAGCAGTCAAGAAATCAAATGATTTACTGCATCCGGAAAACCTGCTGCAAAAGATCCCTTTAAAGTGTTAAAAAGCAAAGATGTCACTTTAAGGACTAAGGTGTGCCTGACCCAAACCATGATATTTTCAATCACCTCATATGCATGTGATAAAAGCTACACAGTGCATAAGGAAGTCTGAAGAAGAATTGATGCTTCTGAATTATGGTGTTGGCAAAGAATATTGAATATGTCATGACTGCCAGAATGCTGCCTAGAAGCAAGGATGCTGAGACTTTGTCTCATATACTTCGGACATATTATCAGGAGAGACCAGTCCCTGGAGAAGGACATCATGCTTGGTAAAGTAGAGGGTCATCGAAAAAGAGGAAGACCTTCAACAAGATGGATTGAAACAGTGGCTGCAACAATGGGCTCAAACATAACAACGATTGTGAGGATGACACAGGACCGGGCAGTGTTTCATTCTTTTGTACAAAGGGTCACTATGAGTTGGAACCAACTCAACAGCACCTAACAACAACATTGTTTGGTTTAAAGATAACTTCAGGGGATAGTTTCCATTTAAGGTTTAAAGATTTCCTGAGGACAATAGTTTTGGGAGATGGTCATCCAACCTCAGTGACTCCAGGAGTACTGGATTCCATGAGAATTTGAAGTTCTGTCCCACATTTCCCTGCTTTGATCAGGATTCTGGGAAACAATTTTATCAGATGTGTAGCTTCGTGTGACCACCACCACAGTCAAGACACTTAACTGTACCATTACCACAAGTCTCCCTCGTGCTACCCCTGTGCAGCAACACTCTCCTCTATCACTAACATCTGTGTTGTTGCTACGTTCCAACTCACAGCAACCCTATATACAACAGAACAAAACACTGCCCAGTCCTGCACCATCCTCACAATTGTTGTTATGCTTGATCCCATGGTTCCAGCCACCGTGTCAATCCATCTCATAGAGGGTCTTCCTCTTTTTCACTAACCTTCTACTTTACAAAGCATGATGTCCTTCTCCAGGGATTGGTCCCTCCTGATAACATGTTCAAAGTAAGTGAGACAAAGTCTCACCATCCTTGCTTTTAAGGAGTATTCCAGTTGTACTTCTTCCAAGACAGATTTGTTCGTTCTTCTGGCATTCCAGGGTATAGTCAATATTCTTTGCCAACACCATAATTCAAAGGCATCAATTCTTCTTCAGTCTTCCTTATTCATTGTACAGCTTTTATCACATGCATATGAGACAACTGAAAATACCATGGCTTGGGTTAGGTGCACCTTAGTCCTCAAAGTGACATCTTTGCTTTTTAACACTTTAAAGAGGTCTTTTGCAGCAGATTTGCCCAATACAATACATCCTTTGATGTCTTGACTGCTGCTTGCATGGGCATTGATTGTAGATCCAAGTAAAATGAAACTCTTTATAACTTCAATATTTTCTCCTTTTATCATGATGTTGCTTATTGGCCCAGTTCTGAGAACTGCTGTTTTCTTTATGTTGAGGAGTGATCCATACTGAAGGCTGTGGTCTTTGACCTTCATCAGTAAGTGCTTCAAGTCCTCTTCACTTTCAGCAAGCAAGGTTGTGTCATCTGCATATTGCAGGTTGTTAATGAGTCTTCCTCCAATCCTGATGCTGCATTCTTCTTCATACAGCCCAGCTTCTTGGATTATTTGCTCAGCATACAGATTGAATAAGTATGGTGAAAAGATACAACTCTGATGCACACCCTTCCTGACTTTAAACCACACAGTATCCTCTTGTTCTGTTTGAACGATTGCCTCTTGGTCTATATACAGTTTCCTCATGAGCATAACTGAGTGTTCTGGAAGTCCCATTCTTCCTAATGTTATGCATAATTTGTTATTACTTTGCATAATCAATAAAGTACAGGTAAATATCTTTCTGGTATTCTTTGCTTTCAGCCAAGATCCATCTGACATCAGCAATGATATCTCTCTCTCCATGTCCTCTTCTGAATCTGGCGTGAACTTCTGGCAGTTCCCTGTCAATGTACTGCTGCAACCGCTTTTGAACAATCTTCAGTAAAATGTTACTTGTTTGTAATATTAGTGATATTGTTCTATAATTTCTGCATTTTGTTGGATCACCTTTCTCTGGAATGGGCACAAATATGGACCTCTTCCAGTTGGTTGGCCAGGAAACTGTCTTCCACATTTCTTGACATAGAAGAGTGAGCATGCTTCAAGGTCATATTCTGGCTCTTGTGGACTTGCTCTAATTTTCTTCAGCTTCAACTTGAACTTGTATATGAGCAGTGGATGGTCTGTTCCACAGTTGGCCCCTGGCCTTGTTTTGACCAATGATATTGAGCTTCTTCATAGTTTCTTTCCACAGATGTAATTGATTTGATTCCTTTGTGTTCCATCTGGCGAGGTCCACATGTACAGTCACCGTTTATGTTGTTGAAAAAAGGTATTTGCAATGAAGAAGTCTTTGATCTTGCAAAATTCGATCATGGGATCTCCAGCATTGTGTCTATCACCAAGGCCAACTTGGTAATCACCAACTTGTTTCCAACTTTTGCATTCCAATCACCAGTAATTATCAATGAGTCTTGATTGCATGTTTGATCGATTTCAGACTGCAGAAGTTGGTAAAATCTGCAATTTCCTCCTCTTTGGCATTAGTGGTTGGTGTGTAAATTTGAATAGTAGTCGTATTAACTGGTCTTCCTTGTCGGCATATGGATATTATCCTATCACTGACAGCGTTGTACTTCAGGATAGATCTTGACATGTTCTTTTTGACTATTAAAGGCATGCCATTCCTCTTTAATTTATCATTACCAGCATAGTAGACCATATGACTATCCTATTCAAAATGGCCTATACCAGTCCATTTCAGCTCACTAATGCCTAGGATATCGATCTTTATGGGGTCTATTTCATTTCTGATGACTTCCAATTTTCCTAGATTCGTACTTAATACATTCCATGTCCTGATTATTAATGGATGTTTGCAGCTGTTTCTTCTCATTTTGAGTCATACCACTTGAGCAAATGAAGGTCCTGGGAGCCTGACTCCATCTATGTCATGAAGGCTGACTCTACTTTGAAGGACATCATGCTTGGTAAGGTAGGCAGGGTCAGCGAAAAAGAGGAAGACCCTCAACAAGATGGATTGACACAATGGGCTTAAGCATAACAACAATCATGAGGGTGGCACACTACTGGTCAGTGTTGTACACAGGGGCTCTGTGAGTCAGAACAGACTCGACGGCACCTAACAACAACTACTTTGAGGAGCCATTCTTCCCCAGTAGTATTTTGAATATCTTCCAACCTGAGGGGCTCCTCTTCTGGCAGTTTACCAGAAAATGTTTCACTGCTATTCATAAGGTTTTCAGGGCCAGTTTTTTCAGAATAGATCTCCAGGTGCTTCTCTCTAGTCTGTCTTAGTCTGGAAGCTCCATCAAAACATGTCCACCGTGGGTGAACCTGCGGGTATTTGAAATACCTGTGGTGTAGCTTCCAGCATCACAGCAACACACAAGCCACCACAGTATGACAAACTAACAGACGCGTGGGACCCTAACATCTGGCAACCATTAATCCGTTCTCCATCTCTGTATTATGTTCTTACATGAACGTTATGTAATGGAATCATTATATATGTATTGTTTGGGACTG
>NW_004443944.1:33486139-33487090 GCF_000243295.1 Trichechus manatus latirostris
TGGACATGTTCTTGTGGATCTATTTCTGGGTTCTCTAGTCATGTGCTTATTCCTCCACCAATACCAGATGTCACTGTAGCTAACATCTTGAAATTGGGTAGACTGGTTCTTTCCACTTTATTATTCTTTCTAAAAATTGTTTAGCTTTCTAGTTCCTTTGCTTTTCCATATAAGTTTTAGAATAATCTTGTCTCTATTTACAAAAATCTTCCTAGGATTTTGATCAGAATTGCTTTAATTTGTCAATTTGGGAAAGAATTGACATCTTTACTATATTGAGTCTTCCAGTCCTTGAACAAGGAATGTCTTCACCACTTACCTCAATCTTAAAAAAAAAAAAAAATTTATCAGCCGTTTGTAGATTTAAGCGGAGAAGTCTTTTACATGTTTTGTTAGAGTTATAACTCAGTTTTTCTCCCTCCCCCCTCCCCAGTGATTGCAGTGTCACTAAATTCAGGTAAATTTTTGTAGAAGTTTCAGTGTTCACATGTTCATTGCTGGTATGTAGAAATACAATTGATTTTTGTGTTAACATTTTATCCTGTGACCTTGCTGAGCTCACCTATCAGTTCTAGGAGCATTTTTGTAGATTTCTTGGGTTTTTCAACATAGCCAATCATTTCACCTACAAATATGAACAGTTGAATTTCTTCCCTTCCAATCCGTACGCCTTTTATTTTCTTTTCCTGCCTTATTGACCAGCTAGAACTTCTGACACTATGTTGAATAAGAGCTCTAAGAACAGACATCTTTGCCTTTTTGCCAATCTTAGAGGGAAAGCATTCAGTCTTTCATCATTAAATATGATGTTAGCTGTAGGTTTTTTGTAGATGCTCTTAATCAAGCTGAGGAAGCTCCCCTCTATTCCTGTTTTCTGAGAGTTTATCATTAATAGGTGTTTAATTTTGTCAAATGCTTTTTCTGTATCTGTTGTTATAATCATGTAATTTT
>NW_004443944.1:33487750-33494759 GCF_000243295.1 Trichechus manatus latirostris
CTCCTTCTCCAATGGGCAGGGTCAGTCACTCAGGTATAGTACAGCAGGGCAGGTCCAGCTTAAGGGGAGTTGCTGGGATGGGTTGTTTGTGGCACGTACCAGGGCTGACAATGCGGACTGGGAATCTGTGCAGGGCAGGTTCCAGTAGGCCGTGCCTGTGCTGCTTGGGGTTGTGATGTTCAGTGCACAGTGCAGGTAGGCAGGAAGGAGGGAATAGATTGTGATGTGTGGAGCTAAGACGGGTATGGGAAAGATGAGAGAGAGGAGAGAGGAACAGGGGCCAAAAACATACACACGAACAAAAAAGTGTGCTAAGGGAGCTTGCTATTGGAGTGGAGAGATGAAAGACTGAGAAATGGGGAAAAACAAAAATGCAAAAAAAAAAAAAAAAAAAGAATTTTTTGTGTTTATAGTCATGAGGGATATTGGTCATAGTTCTTTGTACTGTGTCTGGTTTTGGTATCATAAAATGAGTTGGGAAATGTTTCTTCATTTTTTATTTTCTAGGGAAGATTGTAGAGAATTAGTGTTAATTCTTTAAATATTTGGCAAAATTCTCATGTGAAACCATTTGGGCCTGGAGATTTCTTTTTGGGGAGTTTTTGATTAAAATTAATGAAATTATACAACTATTCAGGTTATCTGTTTCATCTTGCCTGAGTGGTGGTAGTTTGTGGTTTTTAAGGAGTTGGTTCATTTCCTCCAAATTGTTGAATATATGAGTGTCAAGTTGTGTACAATATTACCTTACTACCCTTTTAATGGTGTTAGGGTCTGTTGTAATATCCCCTGTTTTATTCTTATATTGGTGATTTGTATCTTCTCTCTTTATATGTTTGTCAGTCTTGCTAGAGATTTGTCAATTTTATTCATTTTTAGAAGAACTGGCTTTTGCTTCATTAATTTTCTCTATTATTTTCCTCTTTTCAATTTAATGAATACTTGCTCTTTATTATTTTCTTACTTCTGTTTGATTTGGGTTTAATTTGTTCCTATTTTCTAGGATCTTGAAGTTGGAACTTAGATTTTTGAGATCCTTCTTTTTTCTAATGTAAGCTTTTAGTACTATAAATTTCCCTCTGAGCACTACTTTAGCTGCGCTCCACAACTTTTTATAATTTGTGTTTTTATTTTAATTTAGTTCTATATATTTTTTACTTCCTTTGAGACTTCCTCTGTGACACATGGGTTACTTAAAAGTGTGTTGTTTAGTTTCCAAGTGTTTGGGGTTTTCTTGTTGTCTTTCTGTTACTGATTAAGTAACATTAAGATCAGACAGCACATCTACATGATTTCAATTTTTTAAAAAATTTGTATAGGTTTATTTTATGAGCCAGGATATGATATATCTTGGTGAATGCTCTACGGGAACTTGAAAAGAATATGTACATTCTGCTTTTTGTTTCTGTAGAATCTTCTATAAATGCTACTATAGCTCTTGTTGGTTAATGGTGTTGTTGAGTTCTTCTATATCCTTGCTCATTTTCTGTCTAGCTGTTCTGCCAATTGCTGAGGGTGGGGTGTTGAAGTCCCGACTATAGTTGTGGATTTGCCTATTTCTCCTTTCAGTTTTTGCTTCATGTAATTTGAAGCTCTGTTGGTGCATACACATTTAGGATTGCTACATCTTCTTGGTGGGTTGATCTTTTATCATTAAGTAATGTCCCTCTTTGTCCCTAGTAATCTTTGCTCTGAAGTCTACTTTATCATTATTAATATAGCCACTCCTACATTTTTAGATTAATGTTTACGTGAGATATCTTTTTCTACCTTTTTACTTTCAACTTACCTATGCTGTTATGTATGAAGTGAGTTTCTTGTAGACAGCATATAGTTTGATCATAGTTTTTATCCATTGCATTCTCTTTTAATTGGTGTATGTACATCACTTGCATTTAAAATACTGATGTGTTAGGACTTAAGCCATTTTGGTATTCATTTTCTATTTGTTCCTTTTGTTTCCTATTCCGTTGTTTATTTTTCTTGATTTCTTGTGAGTTATTTGCACATTTTTAATAATTCCATTTGGACTTGCTTGTAATGTTTTAAGTATATTGCTTTGTGTAATTTTCTTAGTGGTTTCTCTACTTATTACCATATACATATGTAACTTATCATAGCCTACTACTGTTGATGTTTTACCACTTCTAATGAATTGTAGAAACCTTAGTTTCATTTGTCCTTTTACCCTCCTCACATTTTAAATGTAATTGTCTTAAGCATTTCCTCTGCATACATTGAGCGCCACATCAGGTAGTGTTATCATTTTTACTTCAACTATACAATATTATTAAAGAAACTCAAGAGGTAAAAGTCTAATATGTTTATCTCTGTTTTTACTTATTGCATTGTTCTTCTTTCCTTTCTGAAGGTCACATACTTCTGCTAATTTTCTTTCTGTCTGGGGAGATGCATTTAGCCATCCTTTAAGGCTTGTTGTTGTTAGTTGCTGTCGAATCAGCTCCATCTCGTGGAGACCTTTTGTATAACAGAATGAAATGTTGCCCGATCCTGTGCCATCTTCATGACCATGGGTATATTTAAATACATTGCTGAGGCTATTGTGTAAATCCAACTGTACATCTGCTAATAAATTTCCTTCGTCTTAGGGTGTCTTTATTTTCCCTTCATACCTGAAGGATAATTTCACCTGGTAGGATTCACAGTTGACAATTTTTTTCTTCCAGCTCTTGAAAAATGTTATGTCCTTTTGACCTCTGTGGTTTCAGAAGATAAATCCTTTATCATTTGAATTGGTGCTCCTGTATAAGTAATGCATTATTTCTTTGTAGCTGGTTTTAAGTTGTTTTGTTTTTTTCTTTTTTAAGTTTTTAGAAGTGTAATTACAATGTGTCTTCCTGTAGATTTTTCTGGGTTTATCCTATTTGGGGTTTGCTTAGCTTCTTGAATCTGTAGATTTATGTCTTTTGCCCAGTTTGGGAAGTTACCAGCTGTATTTCTTTGAATACCTTTTCAGCCCCACACTCTTTCTCCTCTTCTTCTGGGACTCTGATGATATAAATGTTGGCTTTTTTGTTACAGTCTATGCATCCCTGAGGCTCTCTTCTTTCCCTCTCTTTTTTTTTTTCCTCTTGTCAGTATTCTTGCTATTGTCCAGATTGAGTAAATTCTTCTGATCTGTCTTCAAGTTCACTGATTCTGTCCTCTGTCCTCTCTACTATTGAGTCCACCCAACAAGTTTTTTTTTATTTCAGTTTTGTATCTTTCAGTTCTATAATTTCTCTTGTGTTCTTTTTCATTACACACTTCTTTGCTGAAATTTCCTATTTTCATTTCTTTCAAGAGAATTTGTAATTTCTTGCTGAAGCGTTTTTATAATGGCTGCTTTAAAATCCTTGTCAGATAATTCCAACATCGGAACCATCTTGGTATTAGCATCAGTTGATTGTCCTTTCTCATTCAAATTGTGGTTTTCCTGGTTCTTAGTATGATGGATAATTTTTTGTTATTACATCCTGGACATTTGGCTATTATGTTAGGAAATTATATTAGGTCCTGTTTAAATCTTTTATTTTATCAGGCAGTTGTGCTGTTTTGGTTTAGCATGTAAGTTCCCATCTACTTTTGTGGGCTCTAGTGCCAATGACAGTTTAATTTTCAGAGCATTTACAGTTCTATACTGGTCTGCTTTGTTCTTCCGTTGCTGCTGGGGCTCTCCCTCAATCCTTGCGCTACCGGCTGGTATTGCTGGGCCATCCTCTGCCTTGGGGAGCAGGGTGGCAGAAGCCACTAGGCCCAGGTCTTCTTATGCCACTGAAGGGTAGGAAGACGAAGGATTCTGTTGATACTGCCCCTGTGGGTGGATCAGCCTATGGGTGCCTTGATGTAGAGCAGGGATTGGAACTCCCTACTAGGTCTTTGTTGGGCTTCCCTTTCCTGGTACTTTGACCAGAGAGAGCAGACTTCTCTCTGTGTGTGTGTGTGTGTGTGTGTGTGTGTGTGTGTGTGTGTGTGTGTTTGTGTGTGTCTATGCCTGTGTTGCAGGCCTCTCCAGTGCCCAGTCTGGGATATGTGAAAGATAAAAATAAAACCTAAGGAACTCACCATGTTGCTGTTTCTCAAGTCCTAAAATCCCTAGCCAGTCTACCTTCCTCTTTCCAACTTTCAGAGTCCTCTATCATTGTCTGTTGAATTATTTCCAAGATATTTAATTATATTTAGAGGGGAGGAGCAGAGAAAAGTGAATCTACGCCATCTTGTTCTGAAGCCAGAAGTCTGTCGTGCTATTTTTGGACTCTAGGCTTGCCTTGAATGTGGCCTAGGCATGAGCTGTCCACCCTCTCCTGAGTGGTCACTAGTGCCCTGTCTTGCCTTGTACCTTGCACCTTATATCTGGCGCTTGAGCCACACTATTAGCCCTACTTACCATGGACTTCTCCTCCTTCAGATCTTTGCTTCTGCTGCGACTCCCATCTTTGCCAAAGTCTCATTCTTGACCTACAGAGGTTGAGCTCTAGGCCAACCAGCTCAAATCCTTTTCTCCTGCCCACAAAGCCCTGAGCATTCTGTCTGCCTCACTTTTGAGAAGGAGATGGCTTCTCCTCCAAAGATGGAAAACTTCTGTGGAGGAAGAGACTGGCTTGGGTTTAGCACTGGGACTGGAAAAGAACTGGTCTGATTGGGTTGCAAACTCAGGGTTTGGATTCAGACAGGCCCAGGGCCCAGTTCCAGTTCTGTCCCTCACTGCTATGTGAGGCTCAGTCACTCATATGCCCCAAACCTAAGGTTTCCCATCTGTGAAATGGGGATAATAATGCCGATTTCCTGGGATGGTCACAAGAATTAGGTATGCCCAGTGTCAGACCCAATAGGAGCAGGATGTTGTTGTGGGAAGGAATGAAGAACAACGGCATTGGATTCAGGGAGGTAGGTCTGGATTGGATCCTGGTCTCACAAATTCCTGCCTGTCCATAAATGCATATGGTCAGTAACCTGTTCCTTGAGTTTTCTTATCCATCAAGGGGTTCTGATATCAGCATCTGTAGCAGATACCATTGGCACCCACCTGTATCCCCCTGTACTCCCCTCTGTATACCTAAGGCTATTTGTGACCCTTTGCCTGAGGGTTTTGTCCTGGGTTTGTGAACTTGTTCCGTCACCACAAAGGGTAAGCAGGAAATGATTCTATAGAGTTGCTCTCAGAAGCAGCCTTCTACTAATGATGGACAAATACCCCAACTCCTGTTCCTCGAGCAGGATAGCCCTGAGGGGTGTTCTATGCTGTCTTCCATAGCTTCCCATGGGGTTGAGCTTCAGTTGCCCAAGAGGTACCTGTCTTGATAACTCACCTTTCACAGGCTGCCTCCCCTTCCTGTTATGCTTCCTCATACCTTCCCCAAGCTTCCTGAGATCGGCTCACAAGTAAACTTCTTGAACTCAAATCTTTGTCTCAGGGTCTGCTTCTGGGTGAACTCAAACAGTATCTTACTATGAGGTAGTGCAGGTAAAATTTAGAATTGCACCTAGCCCAGAGTAAGGTCTCAGTAAATAACTATTATTATCAGTTTCATCATCAACAGAGGCATTGAGCCTCCCCTTACTCTTCCTTTGGACTTAAAGCTTGTCATAAATCACAACCTATGTAACCCTCATCTTAATTCTTCATTTCATCTGATTTTTCCCAAGGGAAGGCAAACAAACTTGCCCCTGGATGCTCATGCAGACAAAGGAGCTGCTTCAAGCCAGCTGCCCCTCCCTTGCAAACCCCAGTGGAATCACAGCCTCCGTGGTGGGTTAGGTTGTTGTTTTTTTTAATACCAGTGTGAAATAAATTGAAAAATTACCCATAAAATACAGGTTTTCAGCAGCTGGCTTGAAATTTCTTTCCATAAACAAACAAGTTTAAAGAGATGCCTTAATGCCACCCGCCAACCTTCCCCCTAATCTTTCATGTCCCAGTGTGGGGGAGTGGAGTCTGCTGGGAGTCTTGGCTTCCTGGGTAAAGGCAGGCTGCTGGGGACCATGGGTCATCCATCGGCCTTTGGGCTGACTTGCACCTCTCACCCCTGCTCGCTGAAGAACTCTCCAGACTCATACCTCCACCTCCCTACTTCCTATATTCAACATAGACTTGGGAACCAAGCTGCCTGGGTTTGAATCAGAGGTTTCCCTCTTATTAAGTGTGACTTTAAGCAAGTTATTTAACCTATCTCTGCCTCAGTTCCCCCTCTGAAAATAAGGGTAATATTAGTATCCACTTCATAGTGTTGTTTGAATATTAAATTAGTTACATATACATGAAGCTGTTAGAATAGTGTCTGGCACCAGGCTGTGCTACGTCACTGTTAGCTATTGTTCGTTTTACGGGCGGAAGTGACACTAGGAAAGAAGATGCAGCAGGAAGCTTAGTGACATTTGGACTTTTCCACAATGAACCTTCTTGGGGTTTCCTCTGGGCTATTAATATAAACATCTGCCCAGCACACCGCAGTTTGCAGAGCTTGCTGACATCCGCAATCTCATTTGGCTCCACAGTTAACTATGGAAGGACTCAGGACAGGAATTATGACTAGCCCCAGCTTACAGAAGAGGAAACTGAGGCCTAGTAGGTAAACTGACTCACCCATGATCTCCGGAAGTAGCAGAGCCAGGATTCCATTTTGGTGGTTTGAGGACCCACACTGAGCCTCGACTCTCATTACAGACTTAGTCCTGATCCTGGTCACACACTGAGCCCTGACTCTCATCATAGACTTAGCTCTGATCCTGGTCTCACACTGAGCCCTGATCCTTCATCACACATTAAAACCTGACCCTAGCCCAAGTCATAATCCTGGACCCAGGTGAAAATCTCGAATTCTCCTACTCCATGTCCATTGTGTCAAATCTTACCATTAACAATTGATCAGCTGATCAACTGATTCATTCATTACCAAGCACCAATCATGTGCCAGGGAGTAGTGAGAGTTAAGGACACAGTAGCTGCCATCAAGGTCCTTACAGCCTAGCGGGGAGACAAAGATAAAATAATAGACCGAGTCATGATCCT
>NW_004443944.1:33495292-33498693 GCF_000243295.1 Trichechus manatus latirostris
TTGCAGCCCTGGTTGGCTAGGGTTGAGTTTTTCTTCCCCTTGTGGTTGAAGTTGTAACACTTTTTCAAACAAAGGAAGAATTTTAAAACAACAGTGAAAATATTTCCAAAATATGTTCACAATCAAGTTGATCCCTTGGTAATTGGCTAGGGGAGAAAAGGGGAGGATGAAGAGAGGTTTTTCATAAAGAGAGGATGGCCGGTCTCTGGGGGCTGGGGTGGGGGGTGTGAGGCCAGCCTTGGCTCTGAGTCTTTACAAAGGTGGTGGTGGGTTAGGGGGCAGGGCATTAGGTGCAAGAAGGTGGAGAGAAAAGCCACCAAATATCTTATTCTGGAATGAGTAGAGGAGCTCCAGAGCCTGTTATTTGCTCTTAAGTCTGAGCCTCACCTTTGTCATCTATGAAATGGGAACAGTGGCACCTAGAAAGGAGGACTTATGAGATTTAGTGCTCAGCACAGGACCTGACACCGAGCAGGTGCAAGTGACAGCAGTAGCTGCCATTGGGGAACAGAGCAGTAGTGGGGCTAGGGGTCGTGGAACACCTACTTTGCCTGAGTGTATTCTGAGGGTGATGGGAAGGGGTGGATGGTCAGACGAGTGAGGGAGAGAAAGCAGGAGCTGGCACCTTTGAGAGCAGTGAAAGGAGTTGGAATATAGAAGGTGCTGAGGGATGATGCAGGGCCAGATGCCAGAAGGGGGGCCAGAGCTGATGGAGAGGGGCCTGGCTTGTGATGGAGTAGGGGTGGAGTTTCCAATCTTTTCCAAAAACCAAGTTCAAGAGCAAGTTTCAGAGTTTCTTCTGACATCCATTTTGGTCTTTTCTTTCTATCCTGTCTTTTTAATGACCTTTTGCTTTCTTCGTGATGTCTTTGATGTCATCCCACAACTTGTCTGGTTTTCAGTCATTGGTGTTTAACGTGTCAAATTTATTCTTGAGATGGTCTCTAAGTTCAGGTGGAATATACTCAAAGTCATACTTTGGCTCTTGTGGACTTGTTTTAATTTTCTTCAGCTTCAACTTAAATTTGCATGTGAGCAATTGATGGTCTGTTCCACAGTCGGTCCCTGGCCTTGCTCTGACTAATGATATTGAGATTCTTCATCGTCTGTTTCCACAGATGTAGTCAATTTGATTCCTGTGTATTCCATCTGGTGAGGTCCACATGTGTAGTTGCCCTTTATGTTGTTGAAAAAATGGTATTTGCAATGAAGAAGTCATTGGTTTTGCAAAATTCTATCATGCAATCTCCAGTATTATTTCTATCACTAAGGCCATATTTTCCAACTACTAGTCTTTCTTCGTTTCCAACTTTCACATTCCAATCACCAGTAATTATCAATACATCTTGATTGCATGTTTGATCAGTTTCAGACTCCAGAAATTGGTTAAAAAAAAAAAAAAACAACTTTGATTTCTTCTTCTTCGGTGTTTGCTATTGAATATAGAGTAGCTGAAGGGAATGGAAGAAATGACGAAGTAAAAGTGCTGAACAGAAGATTTCAAAAGGTGACTTGATAAGAAAAAGTAAAATATTATAATGAAGTGTGCAAAGACCTGGAGTTAGAAAACCAAAAGGGAAGAACATACTTGGCATTTCTCAAGCTGAAAGAACTGAAGAAAAAATTTAAGCCTCGAGCTGCAGTTTGAAAGGATTCTATGGGCAAAATACTGAACAACTCAGGAAGCGTCAAATGAAGATAGCAGAAATACTATACCAAAAAGAATTAGCCGATGTTCAACCATTTCAGGAGGTAGAATATGATCAAGAACCGATGGTACTGAAGGAAGAAGTTCAAGCTGCAATGAAGGCATTGGCAAAAAGCAAGACTCCAGGAATTGACAGAATACCAACTGAGATCTTTCAAGGCAATGCTGGAAGCGCTCACTTGTCTATGGTAAGAAGTTTGGAAGAGAGCCACCTAGCCAACCAATTGGAAGAGATTCATATTTGTGCCCATTCCAAAGAAAGGTGATCCTACAGGATGCAGAAATTATCAAACAATGTCATAATATCACATGTAAGTAAAATTTTGCTGAAGATAATTCAAAAACAGTTGCAGCAGTACATTGACAGGGAGCTGCCAGAAGGTCAAGCCAGATTTAGAAAAGGACGTGGAACTAGGGATATCATCGAGTACGCCAGATAGATCTTAGTGAAAAGCAGAGAATATCAGAAAGATGTTTACTTGTGTTTTATTGACTACACAAAGGCATTCAACCATGTGGATCATAACAGATTATGGACAATATTGTGAAGAATGGGAATTCCAGAACACTTAATCGTGCTTATGCGGAACCTGTACATAAACCAATAAGCAGTCATTCGAACAGAACAAGGGGTACTAAAAAGAAAAACAAACAAACAAAAACCCATTGCCGTTGAATCTATTCCAACTCATAGCAACCCGGTAGGACAGAGTAGAACTGCCCCATAGGGTTTCCCAGGAGCGGCTGGTAGATTCAAACTGCCAACCTTTTGGTTAGCAGTCGAGTGCTTAACCACTACACCACCAGAGCCCCAAGGGGATACTGCATGGTTTAAAATCAGAGAAGGTGTGCATCAGGGTTGTATCCTTTCACCATACTTAGTCAATTTGTATGCTGAGCAAATAATCCGAGAAGATGGACTATGTGAAGAAGAATGTGGCATCAGGATTGGAGGAAGACTCATTAACAACCTGTGATATGACAGATGACACATCCTTGCTTACTGAAAGCAAAGAGGACTTGAAGCACTTGTTGATGAAGATAAACATAAACACAGATAAAAAAATCCTCAAAACTGGACCAATAAGCAACATCATGATAAATAGAGAAAATATTGAAGTTGTCAAGGATTTAATTTTACTTGGGTCCACAATCAACACCCACGGAAGCAGCCATCAAGAAATCAAACAACGTATTGCATTGGGCAAATCTGCTGCAAAAGACCTTTTTAAAGTGTTAAAAAACAAAGATGTCACTTTGAGTACTAAGATGCACCTGACCCAAGCCATGGTATTTTTAATCACCTCATATGCAAGTGACAGCTGGACAATGAAAAAGGAAAATCGAAGAACAATTGATGTCTTTTAATTATGGTGTTGGCAAAGAATATTGAATATGAAGAATGAACAAATCTGTGTTGTAAGAAGTACAGCCAGAATACTCCTTAGAAGCAAGGATAATGAGACTTCATCTCAAGTACTACAGACATGTTATCAGGAGGGACCAGTCGCTGGAGAAGGACATCATGCTTGATAAAGTAGAAGGTCAGTGAAAAAGAGGAAGACCTTCAATGAGATGGATTGACACAGTGGCTGGAACAATAGGCTCAAGCATAACGATTGTGAGGATGGTGTAGGCCCACACAGTGTTTCGTTCTGCTGTACATAGAGTTGCTATGAGTCGGAACCAACTC
>NW_004443944.1:33499848-33541821 GCF_000243295.1 Trichechus manatus latirostris
ACAGAGTAGAACTGCCCTATAGGGTTTCCAAGGAGTGCCTGGTGGATTCGAACTGCCAACCTTTCGGTTAGCAGCTGTAGCTCTTAACCACTATGCCACCAAGGTTTCCATTTCCTTGATATAAATCTCTTTATATAGATATTTATAAGCTTTGCTGGTTTTGCTTCTCTAGAGAACCCAGCCTAAGACAGGTGCTCAGTAATCATTGACTCCTCCCCTTTGTTGCCCTGTGAAATATGGACTCATCTCTTGTGGACACTGATGCACAGTTCTTGACCTCCTAAACCCTGCCCCCTGGCACCAGCTTCAATTTCAGTTCGAGCTGGAGGGATCCGAGTTCAAGTCCTAGCTCTGCCCCTGACTTGGGAAAGTTGCTTCCTCTCCCTGAGTTCTGATTTCCTTAGCTAAGAAATGTAGATAATAAACATATCTGCCCCTTTAGGATGTCGTGAAGATTAAATGAGGCTGTGTGTCAAGTGCTTAGCACAGAAGTGCTTAGAGTGCATTCTTGAGTAGCTCACTCTGAGGAAACCAGCTGCCATGTTGTGAGAAGACTCAAACAGTCCTGTGGAGAGGTCCATGTAGATAGGAACAGAGACCCTCAGCCGTGTGAGTGAGCCACTTTGGGGAGAGTGCCTCCAGTCCCAGCCAAACCTTCAGATGAGTGCAGTCCCAGTCAACAACTGAACTAAAAGCTCATGAGACACCCTGAGCCAGAACCACCCAACCAAGCCACTCCTGAATCTCTGATCCTCAGAAACAAAGTGAAATAATAAACAATTATTGATGTTTTACGCCAAGGGTCAGTGATTTTTTTTTTTTCTGTAAAGGTCCATATAGTAAATATTTTAGGCTTTGGGGGCCATATAATTTCTGTCACAACTACCCAATTCTGCCACTGTAGCATGAAAGCCGCCATAGGCAATACATTAACAAATAAGTGTGGCTGTGTTCTAATAAAACTTGATTTATAAAAACATGTGGTGGGCTGGATTTGGCCTGCAGTTTGTAGTTTTCCAACCCCCGTTTTAAGCCACAAAAATATATAATTCACGAACTTCTCATAGTGTATAAAAATGACCCCTTTCCTCAGGGAGTTGATGGTCTTTACTGGAATGCCTGACTCCATATGCTATATGTCTTCTCCATTGGATGGCTCAGACATCAGGGGAGGGGCCACGATGTGTTCTCGGACAGTTAACTACAAAACAAATCAACTTTCCCCACTAACTGACATTATACCTTGGGAGATGGAGCCTAGGACTTTGCCGTGTCCACTCTGGGTCAATAACTGCCCAAAACAAACACATCTGGTAAAAGTGGGAATTTATTAATTCATTAATAGTTAACTTAATAGATTGATCATTTGATTTCTGTGTCCCTTATACAAAGAGTCAGAGGCAAGCCGGGAAGGAACTAAAGGGTAGAAACCGGTCATCGTCCATGTGCCGTACATTCCGCTCATCAAGAACATCAAGAAATGCAAAAAAAGAGGAAAAACAAAAAAACAAAAAACACCCAGCTGCTACATAGCTGGGCAACGAATTCTTGGTATGGAAATAATTCTGCAAAGACTAGTCTCCTCAGAGTGCATTCCAAATGCTTTTCCTATTTTCAGATTTAATTAGGAGATGTTTCTGTAATGTGAGTCATCACTTAATAATGGGGGTGGGGTGATTATCAGCAAGCGGGTGGAAAGAGCACAGGCCAGTTGGGCGATTCACATCCCAGTTCTGCCAGTCACTGACTGTGTGATCTTGGATGAGTCACTTTACCTCTCTGAGCACCACCAGTTTCCTGGTCCGTAAATTAACAGTTATCTGACAGGGATTTGGGGAAGTCTAAACCAAATCATGCACACACAAAACTTGGTAGAGGGCTGGCACATAGCAGTGTTTAATAAATATTTTTTACCTTCTCTTCCCCTTTGTCTTCTCATTTTGTCTCCTAAACAACCTGGGGACCATGTGGGAGTGTTGCTTGCTTTTTCCAGCACGAACTACAGGCCCAAGAATCCACCCAGCCACCCAACTGTAATGGTATTTAAGGGTCAAAGCTGATGCAATTTCTTATTGTCTCTCCCCATAGAGCAAAATGCGTAATCATTGCTTTCAAAAAGGATAGAGTGGGAAGTTCAGAAGAAGAGGAAGATATCCCCTGGGTTGGGATCTTCAAGGAAGGCTCCATGGAGAAAAACACTAGGATTTGGTTAGGTGGTAGGAAAAGAGCATTCAGGTGGTGGGAACAGCAAACACAAGTGTATGGAGGCAGGACCGAGCTGAAAGGAGCTGTTGTTGGAGGTGATGATGATGGCAGATTAGTCCTGAAAGCCACCGAGAGCAAGAGGGGAGAAGAGTTTCCATTAAAGAAAAAGCAAAGTCACTCATTGGCTGATTTGTGCTTCGGCGAGTATCTTGTACCTCCTTGGCTTGGGGTTCCTCTGTTTCCCTAGGAAGATATGCATTGGTCACCGGCAGATTTGTTTGTCCTCCGCACTCTCCTTTCCTTTCTCCTCTGTCTTCAGGGAACTCCTCCCCAACTCCTTGAGCCAGGATGGAGCTGTCAATCAAGTGCCTGTCACTCTGGCTACAAGAGGAGAACTTTCCAGGGGGGCCAGTTGGAATTCTTTCTTCCTGCTGGGGCTGTTGGGGAGGGTCTCCCTCTCCATGCTGTCAACATGTAGCTGTGGGACTGCTGCTGCCGGGTTTATGCCACATGGAGGGAAGCCATCTGAAGCAGGAGAGGATGAAGCTACCAAGCAAAGAGAGGCAGACAGAAGCAAAGCTGAGCGAGGAAGGAGGCTGATATTGTCAGTGTGCCTGGATCCAGTCATACCTGCAGTCCACTTGGACCTGTCACTGATGTGAATCAATAAATTACGTTGTTTGACAGGGTTTATGTCATTTGGCAACTGAAAGAATTCTGGTTAATACAGCCAGCAAACAGGAGACAGCCCTCTTCAGAGACACACAGAGCAGGGGAGGAGCACCACAGGGGACACGGAGAAGCTGAGTGCAAGTGTGGGCTTCTCCATTGCCTCACTTAGCCCCAGAGCAAATCACTGCCCCTCTCTGGGCCTCAGTGTCATCATCTGTAAAATAGGCTGCAATGAGCAGGAGATGAGATCATTTATTTATGCTCCACCTTGTTGCAAAAATGATTTTAGGCAGCTTATGGACATAATAAAACCAGAGGATAGGAAAATGGATAATGAAATTGTGAGAAGGGGAAAGAAAGTGAACCCAAGGGTGAGATCAGATTACTGAATGCCTGCCGTGAGGTTCTAGGCAGTTGCTAGACTAGGTGAATAGAAAAGTTTGTTTTAAGCTTCCTTGCAGCCAAAGCAAGAACAGTTAGTTACATGGATTCATAGGGGGGAAAATAAAACCAAAATGAATACTTGAGAAGCCCAACTTTTTCTGGAATAAGTCTGAAATAAATTTCCTGTTGTTCACTACCAAAAGGATTTTGTGAAACACCACGAGCAAAAATAAAGACAAGTAATAGGGCTGGAGGAAATAGCTGCAGCCTATATAACAGTCAGAGAATTTAAATCCATAATAAATCAAGAGCTCCTGTAAGATCAATGTGAAAAAGACAAACCACTCCATCCAAAAAAACAAAAAAATGGGCGAAAAGGTATAAAGACACAATTCACAATAGAAGAACTAGCTATCAAATTAGCAAAAATTAAAGAATGAGTAATAACCAGTGTTGACAAAGGCATGGGGAAACAATGCTGTGTGCTGTTGAGTCGACTCCAACTCAAGGAGACCCCACATGACAGAGCAGAATTGTCCCGTGGGGTTTCCTAGGCTGTAATCTTTACAGGAGCAGATCGCCAGGTCTTTTCTTTTAGCGTTGATTATCACCTGAAATGCTACATATTGATCTGTTTATTTGTTTGGGGGCTGTTTCCCTGACAAGATTGCAAGCTCCATGAGAGTAAACACTGTGTCCTGTTCACTGCCGAGCTCCCAACACCTAGAACAGTGTGCTCAGCACAGAGTAGGCATTCGATAAATATTTATCAAGGGCGTGAGTGAACGAATAAATGAATGAATGGACAAGATGTAAATTGGTGCAACATTTTTGGCAGGCAATTTGGCAGCATTTTAAATTACAATTTAGAATTTTAAATGCACATAAACGGATTCAGAAATTTCTCCTTTAGGGATCTGCTCAACAGAAACATAAAAATACTCCCAGAATGACTGGAGGAATCCCCAAAACCATGGCCCCCAGATGCTCTGTTAACCCAGAACTGAAACCATTCCAGAAGCTCACTCTTTAGACAAAGGTTAGACAGGACTATAAAACAAAAAATAATACATGTGAGGAATGTGCTTCTTAGTCCATTCAGATACACGGGACCGAAAGGGCAGCTCCTGTCCAAAAGCAGGATGAGAAGGCGGGAAGGGACAGGAACTGGTCGAATGGACACAGGGAACCCGGGGCAGGAAGGGGGAGCGTGCTGTCACATTGTGGGGATTGCAACTAATGTCACAAAACAGTATGTGTATAAATTTTTGTATGAGAAAAAAAATACTCCCCTCAAAATGGGTAAAAGAATGTCTCTTGCAGCATTGTTTAAATGGAAAGAGTTGGAAATGACCTAAATGCCCAACAACACTGCACTGATCAAGTAAGTTACGGTCTATCCTCACGATGGAATACTATGCGCTGCTTAAAACGAACAAGAACAAGTCTATGGTACTGATGTGGTCAGATCTCTAAGACATGTGATTAAAAGAAAATAGCAAGTCAGAGAACAACAGTATGTAACATTTATGGGAAAAACGAAACAGATTCTGTCTTTCTATCAATCTATCAATGTAAACTAATGGAAAACTCTCTCAAAAGGAAACAGCGCATTGTTAACAGTAATAACTTCCAAAGAAGCAAATAAAATAGGAAGGGTTGAAAAGGACTATTTTTACTTTTAAAATTTATTTAAGAATAATATACAACCCCGAGAGTATGGCCCCCAGGCACCCTTTTAGCTCAGTGGTGAAGTCACTTCCGAGGTTCACCGTTCAGCCGGGGAGTGGACAGCCCCATAAAACCAAATGGGACTAATGAGGCACAGCAGTCCAGGGACAAGGACCAGAAGGCAGAACGGGACAGGAAAACTGGTGATAAGGAACCCAAGGTTGAGTAAGGATAGTGTTGATGTGTTGTGAGGTTGTTAACCATTGTCATAGGGCAACATGTGTACTAACTCTTTAATGAGAAACTATTTTGTTCCATAAACCTTCATCTAAAGTGAGAATAGCAGCACAATTGGAAGAGTGTAGTCAATGTCACTGAACTGTGCATGTAGAAATTTTTGAAATGGTGTATCTTTGGCTATGTATATTTTCACCAAAAAAAAAGGTAGAGAAGGGAGAGGGTTGACAGGTTGTGGGCTTGTTAACCAATGTCATAAAACAATATGTGTACTACTGTTTCATGAGAAACTATTTGTTCTGTAAACCTTCACCTGAAGTACAATAAAAAAAAATAAAAAAGAATAATATACATTTAAAATGTCTACCGATTAAGTGTGCAAGTTGATAAACTTTCACGAACTGTAAGGATGACCAAATCCATCTTAGAAGAAACACAACCAGAATGCTCCTTAGAGGTGAGGATGGTGAGATTTCAGCTGGCTTACTTTTGGACAAGACCAATCACTAGAAAAGGACATCATGGTTGGTAGAGGGTCGGTCAATATGAGGGAAACCTTCAATGAGATGGATTGACACAATAGCAACAACAATGGACTGAAATATACCAACGATCGTGAAGATGACACAGAACTGGGCAACATTTAGTTCTGCTGTATATGGGGCCGCTGTGAGTCGGAACCAACTGGACAGCAACTAAAATCACAATAACAACCAGCACCCAGACCAAGAAAGAGAATATTGCCAACCCCCCACGAGCCCTATTCATTATCCTCTCAAGGGTAATCCTGACTTCTGTATCTTAGAATAGCTTTGCCTGGTTTTGACTTTTATACAAATGGAATTCGTAACATGGGTACAATTTTGTGTCTGACTCGCAACATTCTATTTATGTGGTTTTTTATTTCTTACTTTTTATTGATACGTTGTTGTTGTGTGCTGTCCAGTTGATTCTGATTCACAGCAACCCTACTGAAAAAACAAACAACAGCAACAAAAGAAAACAAATCTTTGCTGTCAAGTCAAAGCAACCCTATAGGACAGAGTAGAACTTCCGCATAGAGTTTTCAAGGAGCGGCTGGTGGATTCAAACTGCCAACCTTTTGGATAAGGGCTCCAGCAACTCTATAGCAACCTTGTGTTTTTCTGTACAATTCAAATATTTTCAAAGAGAATGCATCTTTTATACTCTATGTTGTGTGAGTTAGGTAGTTATAATTTATTAAATAAGATAAAATAACACAGACATTGAGTATGATGTAGGGGCTACATCACCAACAATTTGCCTTCAAGAAATGCGACAGGGAGTGTCACAAGATAAGACAAGTGAATGGGGACGTGCTGAGCAGATCTGCAGGCTGCTTGTTTCAGACTCCCCATCCCCTAGAGAGAGCGGTTGGAATCCGCCTAAACTGTTTTATGGAAGTTTCTTTGAGGTTTATATAGAAGTTGGAGGCTTGGCAGATGGTGCTCATTTCCCGCGATAACAACAGCCTCCTCATGGTGAGTACGCTGGGTGCCAGCACGCATGCCGCACGTTCGCAGGCACCCCCTCTCATCCTCACAACCCCCCAGAGAGGAGACGTGACTTCCTGCAGCGGGGATTCAGACTCAGGTCCGCCTGACTTCAGATTCTGAACTCTTAACTAGTTTCGTGGTGAAGGCAAAATGGACAGCCCAGAAAAAGACGAAAACACGCTAACCAAGACACATGTGGCTGGGCAAAAATCCAAAACTCGGGAGGGGTAGGTGGGTGTGGCTTGGGGAGAGAACGGGATGATGGGAGGTCGGGGACACTGATGCAATAAGCAAAACAAAGTCCTGCGCACTGGGGTGGTGGTGGTGCGGATGGGCAGCAGGGGGTCTGGAGACCTGGGTGCTCATCCTGGACCTTCCAGGCCTCTCAGCTTCCTCCTCTGGCGGTGAAGGGTCCTCAGTCTCCACCTCTGGTCAGCGAGGAGATGGGATTGGGCAGTCAATCCCAAAGGGCCTTTCATCTGTCATCTGATGTTCTTTTTATGTACTCCCAACGTGTGTTAGGACAGCAAGTATAAGGTGACAATAATTTTGTACAGCTAATTACTTTCTTATTTTATTTATTTTTACTCGTTCTCCTCCCGTTCTTGTTCTTCTTCCTCATCCCTTTGTTCTTCTCTCTGTCCTCCTGCTCCTCCTCCCCCTTTTTTCTTCAGCTTCTTTATCTTGTATAGGTAAAATACATGCATGTCGTACAAAAACAAAAGAAAAAACAATGGAAAGTAGTTCTCCCTCCCAGCCACCCAGCTTTCCTTCCAGGAACAGCAACTGTTGCCCATTTCTTTCCTGCGTTTCCACTTAGAAATGGTTTGCACGTGTATAAACACGTAAACATAAATTCTGCCTATCTTTTTTTTCTTTCCTCAAATGGTAGCATACGACGTAGTATTCTGCACTTCACTTTTTGGAACACATCTTGAAGACTGCTCTTTATCTGTACTCAGAGAGCTGCCTCTTTCTTTTTAACAGCAGCATAAATTCTATGGTTTAGATGTATCAGCACCCCTTGAATTGGTCCCCTATTGATGGATGACATTTAGGTTGTTTTCTTGCCTTTTGCTATTACTGCCGGTTGCAGTATTTGTCCTTCTGCAGAGGTCATTTTGCAAACATGAGTGTGTGCAGAAGAATCTCCTAGAAGTGGAATCACCAGGGCAAAGGGGATATAAGTTTATAACCATGTAAATGTTAAACCAAGTGGCCCTGACCTTCCAATCAGTGTAGGAGAGTTCCTGTTCCCCACCGCCCGGCCACAGAATACCTTTTATCTAATCTGCAAACTCTGTTCCAGTTTTTCCACTGTCCCAATAATGTCCTTTATAGAATTGTTTTTTCTAGTGCAGCATCCAGTCCAGGATCACACACGTCACGTTTAGTCGTCCTGTCTCTTTCGTCTCCTGTAACCTGAACAGTTCCCCCACCTTCTTTGTCTTTCATGATGTTGATATTTTTATAAACTGTGGGACATTTATTTTGCAGAATGTCATGCTCTTTATTTGGGGTTGTGGGTTGCTACCCTGTGATTACACTCAGGTGATGCATCTTTGGCAGGAGCATCTTAGATGTGGTGCCACGTGCTTGTGCATCCCATCTGGAGGCACTCGAGGCCAAAATGCCCCTCTATTGGTGTTGACTTTGATCACTTGCTTAAGGTGGTGTCCAGTTCCTCCCCTCTCAAGGTATTAACTTTCCTTTTGTAATTAATAAATATAGGGAGATACTTTGATATCTTTATCTATTAAACATCTTGTTCCTCGTCAAACTCATCGTACATTTAAAATGTGAATTTCTTTATTGGAAGTCATGGGAAGAATTTGCTCGTGTTTAAGAGTCATTGAGTTTCTTTTTTAAATGAATTTTGATAATTTTTTAAGAGACAGATTTGGAAGTTTACTATTATTTTTTAAAACCGAGTGGTTTAAGCCTAACTCCATAGCTCTGAATCCATGATAATAATGGTTTTTTAAAATCCTTATTCTTCTAGCCCCTCCAAAGAGTATTCCTTTCCAAGCTTCCCCTGGATGTGCTCAGCCTCCCGGCCCTGATGGCAGACCGAATTCTCCCACATTCCACAGAGAAATGCCTTCCGATGCACCCCGGGTGGCGCCGACTATCATAGGCTGACTGGCTGGAGGTGGCCCAGGACATGATTACAGCCTGCCCTGATAGCCAGTCCTAGGGCTGTGGTTGTTGTTGTTAGGTGCCGTCAAGTCGGCTCTGACTCATGGTGACCTTATGTACAACAGAACAAAACCTTGCCTGGTCCTGCACCATCTTCATGGTCATTGGTAGGTTTGAGACCATTGTTTTGGCCACTGTGTTAATCCAACTCATTGAGGGTTTCCCTTATTTTCACTGACCCTCTACTTTACCAACCATGATGTCCGTTTCTAGCAAGCTGAAGTCTTGCCATCCTCGCTTCTAAGGAGCATTCTGGTTGTATTTCTTCTAAGACTGATTTGTTTGTTCTTCTGGCACTCCACGGTATATTCAATATTCTTCTCCAACACCGCAATTTAAATGCATCAATTCTTCTCCTGTCTTCCTTTTCCATTGTCCAGCTTTTGCATGCATATGAGGTGATTGACAAGACCATGGCTTGGGTCAGGAGCACCTTAGTCTTTAAAGTTCCATCCTTGCTTTTTAAAACTTTAAAGAGATCTTTTTCAGTAGATTTATTTGCCTAATGCTATATCTAGTTTGATTTCTTGACTGCTGCTTCCATGGATGTTGATTGTTGAGCCAAATAGAGTGAAATGTTTGACAACTTCAATTTCTTCTTCATTTATCATGATGCTGTTTATTTGTTCAGTTGTGAGGATTTTTGTTTTCTTCACATTCTGGTGTAACCCATATCGAAGGCGGCAGTCTTTGACTTTCATCAGTAAGTGCCTCAAGTCATACTCATTTTCAGAAAAAGGGTTGCATCATCTGCATATTGTAGCTTGTTAATGAGTCTTCTTCCGATTCTGATGCCGTGTTCTTCTTCATTTAGTCCAGCTTCACAAATTATTTGCTCAGTATACAGATTGAATAAGTAAGGTAGAAAGATACAACCCTGCAGCACACCTTTTCTAACCAGAAAAGATTCAGAATTGGAAACAGGTTACCATCTCTCTCTAACCCCTGCCCATAGGAAGCTGCTCTGCCCATTGCATGTCTCAGAAGCTGAAACTTGATCTAGAACCAGGGGATCCCCCCAGTCATGCTGGCCTCAGACGCTTAGCACTGCCCTCCACCCACTCTTCAGTGTTGGGTACCACCTTTCCCACCTAGCCAAAATGCTAGAATACTGGCCCATGGGGTAACCCTTGGGTGGGTTTTCCAGAGTGTTTTAGCCCCAGATCTCTTTGTTTACCTAAAATCCTACTCAGAACTCTAGCCCATACAACATTTCAAGGTGGAGTTGAAAACCCTTTGGGGATTTGATTTTGCCCACTTTGCAAACATTCCCAGGTGTGCAGGCAGATTGCCACGAAATTTAGACAATTGTTAATTAAGTAAGTTGTTGTTGTTAGGTGCTGTTGAGTCAGTTGTGACTTACAGCCGCTCCATGCACAACGGAATAAAACACCACCTGGTCCTGTGCTATCATCAGAATCGTTGTTGTTTGCGCCCATTGTTGTTAAATAAGTTACTCATAGCCAATACTTACAAAAGGTAAAATTTAAAAACCTTGTCAAATAATTTTACAGTAAAAAAATATATTTGATGTGGATACATTTAAAAGAATTTGATACAAGATAGGCATTCCAAAAATGAGTGCCAGGGGTATATAGTGTTTTTAACCACCCTCCTGCATCTCTGGAAATAAATCAGGACCCACCTAGCTTGTCTGTCACTACCCTCTGTTCCTGGGCTACAGAAGCTGAAAGAGAAAAGGATATTCCCCTAGAGCCAACAGAGAGAAAGAGACAGAGGGAGAGGGAGAGGGACAGGAAAAGGGAGAGGGACTAGCCCTGCCTACATCCTAAATTTGAACTTCTAGCCTCCAGAGTTGTGAGGAAATAAATTTCTGTTCACAGTGGTGAGGATGTAATTGTCCTCTAGAAAACACAGGTGGGGCCTTTGGAAACCCAGGGAATATCCCTAACACTGCTAGGTGACTCTGTAAGGATGACCACTGCACATGGGTGGCAGAACCCAGAATCTGGTCCCAGTAATGCCCTTGAGTGATGTCGTGAAATTCTAAATTCATTTCGCCTCTTTTCAGGATTTAACCATCACCTCACCAGATCCAAAATGTTTTTAGCTGTGTCTTCTGGTATTGACCTCCATATTTCTAATCTAAATCTTACACATACATTATCTGTTTTAGTTTCCTAGTGCTGCTGTAACAAAAAATACCACAAGTGAGTGGCTTTAATTAAAATGTATTTCCTCACAGACCTGGAGGCTGTTGTTGTTGTTAGGTTCCATCTGACTCATCGCAGCCCTATCAGAACAAACACTGCCTGGTCCCGCACCATCCTCACAATCATTGCTATGTTTGAGCCCATTGTTGCAGCCGCTGTGTCAATCCATCTTCTTTTTCACTAACCCTCTACCTTACTAAGCATAAGGTCCTTCTCCCGGGACTGGTCCCTCCTGATACCATGTCCAAAGTACATGAGACAAAGTCTTGCCATCCTCACTTCCAAGGAGCACTCTGGCTGTATTTCTTCCAAGACCGACTTGTTTGTTGTTCTGGCGGTCTATGGTATATTCAGTATTCTTCTCCAACACCATAATTCAAAGGCATCAATTCTTCGGTCTTCCTTATTCATTGTCCAGCTTTCGAATGCATATGAGATGATGGAAAATACCAAGGCTTGGGTCAGGCTCACCTTAGTCCTTAAAGTGACTTCTTTGCTTTTTAACACTTTAAAGAGGTATTTTGCAGCAGATTTGCCCAGTGCAGTATGTCGTTTGATTTCTTGACTGCTACTTCCATGGGTGTTGATTGTGGATCAAAAGTAAAACGAAATCCTTGACAATTTCAATGTTTTCTCTGTTTATCACGATGTTGCTTATCGGTCCAGTTGTGAGGATTTTTGTTTTCTTTATGTTGAGGTGTAATCCATACGGAAGGCTGTGGTCTTTGATCTTCATCAGTAAGTGCTTCAAATGCTCTTCATTTTCAGCAAGCAAGGTTGTGTCATCTGCATATCACAGGTTGTCAATGAGTCTTCCTTCAATCCTGATGCCCCCTTCTTCTTCATACAGATCAGCTTCTCGGATTATTTGCTCAGCATACAGATTGAATAATTATGGTGAAAAGATACAACCCTGACATACACCTTTCCTGACTTTAAACCATGCAGTATCCCTTCGTTCTGTTCAAATGATTGCCTCTTGGTTTACGTACAGGTTTAACATTAGCACAATTAAGTGTTCTGGAATTCCCATTCTTTGTAATGTTATCCATAATTTGCTATGATCCACATAGTCAAATGCCTTTGCATAGTGGTTTCAACACAGGAGAGAGGCAAGGGAATTCCTGGTGATATCAGTGCCCCAAGCTAGAGCAAAATGAGTCCAGATCGGCACTAAAGGTCAAAGAGCCAAGTGAAAAATGGTAGCATTAAATTATGGGAAAGGTTTGTCTGTGAGTAAATCATGTTGAGGGATGTTTTACAAAGCTGTTTTCAGGGTATGGGAAGGCTTGGGTCAAATGTTCGAAGAAAACTAAGCAAAGGAATAAAAAACCAAACCAAACACATTGAGGCGACTATTAATTCAAGGAGAAAGTGCTGGGAGTTGTAAGAGAAAGGAAATGTCATTACAATCCAGTACTTGCTCAGCAGGAAACAATGTGTGTATAGTCATAATAATGAAAACAACGAGCCCTGGTGGCACAGTGGTTCAAGTGCTCTGCTTCTCCACAGGAGAAAGATGAGGCAGTTTACTTCTGCAAAGATTTACAGTCTTGGAAACCCTATGGGGCAGTTCTACTCTGTCCTATAGGGTTGCTATGAGTTGGAATCTACCTGATGGTAGTGGGTTTTGTTTGGTTTTTTGGAATAATGAAAACACAGAGTATCGAATTAACAAAAATTGAGGTGGATTGTATTGGGTGGAGAGGAGAGAAGGAATGAGTATGAGTGAGCTGAAATCCCTCCTCTTTTATTACAGGAAGTCAACAGTTGATGTCTAAAATGGGGTCATCAAGGCATAGTGTTATGGATTGAATTATATCCCACAAAAGGATATGCTGAAATTCTAACCCCTGTACCTGTGAATGTGATCCTGTTTGGGAAAAGGTTTTTTCTTTTATTTTGTTAGTAAGGTCATACCAAAATAGGGTGGGTCCTAAACCTACTCCTTTCTGAGTGGTGTATTACCGGGGAGTACAGACACAGAGAGACACACTAACACAGGGGGATGGACACCATATGAAGATATACCTACAAGTGGCCAGGGAACACCAAGAAATAGCCAGGGCTACAGGAAGTGAAAGAGACAAAGTACTTCCTTTAGAGCCCGAGAAGAAGGAGAACCCTAGTACTGCCAACACCCTGAATTCAAACTTCTAGCCTCTAGAACACACTTGGGATTTCTCAAGCTGAAAGAACTGAAGAAAAAATTCAAGCCTCGAGTTGTAATTCTGAAGGATTCTTTGGGCAAAATATTGAACAATGCAGGCAGCATCAAAAGAAGATGGAAGGAATACACAGAGTCACTGTACCAAAAAGAATTCATCGATGTTCAATCATTTCAGGAGGTAGCATGTGATCAAGAACTAATGGTACTGAAGGAAGAGGTCCAAGCTGCGCTGAAGGTGTTGGCGAAAAACAAGGCTCCAGAAATAGAAAAAATACCAACTGAGGCGTTTAACAATCGGATGCAGCGCTGAAGGTGCTCACACATCATGCCAAGAAATTTGGAAGGCAGCTACCTGCCAACCAACTGGAAGAGATCCATATTTGTGCCCATTCCAAAGAGAGCTGTTACAACAAAATGCAGAAATTATTGAACAATATCATTAATATCACAAACAAGTAACATTTTGCTGAAGATAATTCAAAAACCATTGCAGCAGTACATCGACAGGGAACTGCCAGAAATTCAAGCCAGATTCAGAAGAGTCTGTGGAATGAGGGATATCATTGCTGATGTAAGATGGATCTTGGCTGAAAGCAGAGAATACCAGTAAGATGCTTACCTGTATTTTATTGACTACGCAAATGCATTCAACTGTTTGGATTATAACAAATCATGGATAACATTACAAAGAATGGGAATTCCATAACACTTAATTGTGCTAATATGGAACCTGTACGTAAACCAAGAGGCAATCATTTGAACAGAACGAAGGGATACTGCATGGTTTAAAGTCAGGAAAGGTGTATGTCAGGGTTGTATCTTTTCACTATAATTATTCAATCTGTATGCTGAGCAAATAATCCGAGAAGTTGGTCTGTATGAGGAAGAAGAGGGCATCAGAATTGAAGGAAGACTCATTGACAACCTGTGATATGCAGATGACACAACCTTGCTCGCTGAAAATGAAGAGCATTTGAAGCACTTACTGATGAAGATCAAAGACCACAGCCTTCCGTATGGATTACACCTCAACATAAAGAAAACAAAAATCCTCACAACTGGACAAATGAGCAACTTCATGATAAACGGAGAAAATTTTGAAATTGTCAACATGTATCCCATGTTGGAGTAGATATGCAAAATAAAGACTACAACAATTTCCCCTGCCTGTATCCAAGCCCTTGTGTAGTCCCCACCCACCACCCACACTGACTATGGGCTTGCCTATCCCGTTGCTTTGGCTAATAGGATGATAGTAAACATGGCACAAGCAAAGGCTCAAAAAACACGTCTGCATTGGGGTTTGCCCTTTTGCAGCCCTGGGAACCCTGTGAGCATCATGTGAATGAACCCAGGCTGGTTTGCGGATGGATGAGAGACATGGAGCCAATCACTCCTGTCACCCCAGCTGATATCGAGTCAACCACCAGGCATATGAAGAAGGCCATCAACCATCAGTTGACCACAGACACATGAGCAAGCCCAGCCCAGTCCATCCTACTGAACCACAGGCTCACAAGCAAATAAATGTTCGTTGTTTTAAGCCACTAAATTTCGAGGCAGCTTGTTAAGCAGGAAAAGCTAACTGATACACATGCTTTCTTCATTCTTGGCTTCGTCTCTCATTTTGGTGGAGCACACCCTTTAGTACTGTGGCAGTTTTAAAACATGTCCACAAATTCTTTGACATTAGTCGCATCAGGATATGGGGCTCATGAATCCCCCTTGCTTGAGTCTGAACTGACTTTAGTAACTCTCTGGTAATGCAGCAAAAGTGAAGCTGCAGAACCTCTGATGCTAGGTCAGAAAAAGCCATGCAGCTTCACCTGGTTCTCTTGGGACGCTCACTCAGGGAGAAGCAGCCACCATGTAAGAGGTTCAACTACCTTGAAACCGCCAAGCTGTCAAGATCACATGGAAACATTCTAGTCAACAGTCCCAGTTGACTCCAGCCTGACAGCAATTCCCACCAAGAAGCTTCAGAGTGAAGCTATCTTGGACCTTTCAGTCCAGCCCATCTACCAGCTGAATACCACTGAATGGCCTCCACCAACACCCCATGGAACAGAATAATCACCCAGCTGAGCCCTGTCTGAGTTTCTAACCCAGACAATTAAGCCACTAATTTGAGGTAGTTTGTTACTCCAACAATAGATAACCAGAACAGAGTCCATCTCTTGATGGGAGGATCTGCAAAGTCACATTTGAGGAGGTGGACATTCTGGGATGGATGGAATTTGTGGCCGTTGTTGCAATCTACCACACATATTTATTTATTTTTATTTATTTTGTTGTTATTGTTGAGAATATACACAGCAAAATATACACCTATTCAACAGTTTCTACATATATACCATTTAGTGACATTGATTACCTTATTTGAGTTGTGCAACCATTCTCACCCTCATTTTCTGAGTTGTTCCTCCCCCATTAACATAAATTCACTGCCCCCTAAGTTTCCTATCTAATCTTTTGAGTTGCTTTTATCAATTTGATCCCATATAGATAGTTCTTAAAAGAGCATAATGCTCAAGACAGACATTTTTTACTAGTTAAGCTAAACTATTGTTTGGTTTTAAGAAGACATCAGGTCATATTTTTGGTTTAGGGTTTAAAGATTACTATATTTTTTATGCAAATAAAGCACATCTTCTACACTTGTTTGCCAACCGCTCCCACCCCCCACAAGGTATTTTCGTAAGTGCTAATATGCCCTTTTTTTTTTTTTTACATGTTACTGTAAAAGAAAATTAGCATAGCATGATTACAAAAGTACCTCTTGGGGAGAGGGAGCAGTTGGCAAAAAAACGTAGAAGGTGAGCGTTATTTGTATAAAAATATGGTATCTCAGGGCAATAGTTTAAGGGGTTCATCCAACCTTCATGGCTCCAGGAAGTCTAGAGTCCATGAGAATTTGAAATCCTGTTCTGAATTTTCCCCCTTTCGATCTGGATTCTTCTATAGAATCTTTGATCAAAATATTCAGTAATGGTAGCTGGGCACCATCCAGTTCTTCTAGTCTCATGGCAAAGGAGGCAGTCGTTCATGGAGGCAATTAGCTACACATTCCGTATCCTTCTCCTAGTCCTGATTCTCCTTCTTCCTCTGTTGTTCCAGGTGAAAAGAGACCAATTGTTGTGCCTTGGATGGCTGCATGCAAGCTTTTAAGACCCCAGGCACCACGCAATGAACTAGGAGCTAGAACAGAAACAGTAAACATGTCATTAGGCCAATTAATTGAGATGTCCCATGAAACCATGACCCTAAACCTCCAAACCAAGAAACCAAATCCCAGGAGGTTTTTGGTTGTACATAAGCAGTCTCAGCAGCTACTCTCTTTTTTTTTTTTGTCTTTCTTGTATACCACTCATATTTTTAATTTTTACTTTCTTACGTGCTGTTCCTTTTTAATAACCTCTTGTTCATGTTTTATGGATACAATAGCTTCTCTCTATCAATGAGTAAGAACACATATTCTGTTAAAAAGAAAAAAAGGAAAGAGATTTACTGAAGGTTTAAGACAGTTCAAACCAGGGACACGTCTGATCTCACAAAGTGAAACCAAATGCTGTGAAATAGTGGTGTTACAGAGGTATTTTTATGAGGTAAAATATAACATTCTGACTGGAAGTTGCAAGATTAGGTAAGCAGGAGGTGGGACAACTCAAAGCCGGGGGGCTTTACAGCGATTCGAAACATGAACGTGGGCTATTTGGATTGGTTAGTTTAAATACATGACTAAGGGGGGTTTTATAGGGTGCTCACAAGGTAATTATCTTCAAACATTTCCTGGGGGCTGATGAGGGGATTTCTGATAAGGGTCTTGTGTCAGGACCCTCCCTTAGGAAAATTCTTTTCATATCTCTAATTTAAACACAGAGAAAAACATTTCCTTTGTTATGTACTTAAGTCTGTCTAAGGATATGGCAGTTGCAAGGGAAATCCTTTGTTATGTACTTAAGTTTGGCTAAGGTTTTGTCGGTTGCAGGGAAAATAAGCAAAAGCTAAGATGGAGTTGGGGCTCAAACCTGGGCCAATCATTATGATACGAGTCAGGAACCTCAATTTTGGAACTCTCACGCATCTCTAAGGATATTGATTGTAGAATTTTTTTTTTTTTAAGTTTTCTTCTGTTTCCTGCATTGTCTCTTTCCTCTGAGTCATTTCTCCTCACCCCCATGGTTTGCTTTGGTCTCTGTCTTTTATGGTATATATTTCCTTAAATGTATACCCTAGTGATGCTTGGTTGGCCATTCATATTAACAATCTCATTGGAAGATGTGGATACGGACTGTGGATTGGTGGGTTCTTTCTAAGATGGATGATCAAGTGGCTGTCTGGCTTTGTGGAGTCCCCACCCAAACAAAAACCATCATATCTATAGATGTTTGTCTTGGAAGTTCTTCTCTGGGTAATTTCCCATCTGAAGGGCATAAGCCCACCCAACAACATCCTGGATCTAGACAGGTGACGGAGGCTGAAGGTTTCACTTCTCATGGGCCTGGTGTCCCTAGATTTTGAGACTCAGTGGTTCCATTTCTCCAGATAATAAAACTCACTTTGCTGGCCCAGATGTGAGCAGGGCTGTGCCTGACCATGCAGGGTGGTGTCAGGGACCTGAGATCCTGTGCTCCTTGAACAGACTTCTAAACCATCCCCCTGTTTTCAATCCGCGCCCCACCAGCACCTTTTGTGATATGTGGTGTCTCCAATTCCTAAGCCTTTCGAGCAAATCAGCTTGTTTCTCTTCACTGCAATCCACCCTTACAGAAGCCACCCACCCCCCACACTTAGGTTTGACTTTCTTCCTCTCTGCTAAATCACTAGCCATTTCTCCCTCCACTTGCCTTCTTTATAAATTGTGGTTCTCGGCTGCAGGTTTCTCCCAGTTTTCTCAAAGAGAGTTTGTGTTTCTGCTTCTTGTTCTTTTTGGAGGGAGATTTTGTAAGAGGAAAAAAGGAGTAGAAATGTCTTTAGCCTACCATCTTAAAAACAACGTTTCGTTAGCATTTTAAATGATAAAAGCACCATGGTATTGGGTGGAAGTGTGCCAGTGAGGTTGGTTTTGTACTCACTGGATAAGTATAATGCACCAAGATGGCTTCATGTTTTACAAATGCATTTGCTACAGTTAATAAGATAGCAAATTATTTATTAAGGAAAATATGGATAAGTCATTGCTGGCCGGGCAGAAAGCAGAGAGAAGGGCAGTCCGGGCAGCCCTGGCAAAAGCCTGGAGTTGGGAAAGAGGTGACTGGATGGTTCAAGCTGGCTGAAACACCAATGCTAGAAGGATGGAAGTGGGAGGCTGGTCTGTCTCTGCTATGGCAGAAGAACCGTTATCCCCACAGCTCACCCCTGCAGGTCTCTGCTAGATGCCATCTCCTCAGAGAGTACCTCCCTGTCCACCCCATCATTTCCTAGCTACTAACTCTGCTTTATTTGTCCTCACCTGACTGCCTGGCAATAGATTGTATATTGACTTCTTTAATTCGTTTAGTGTCTGTCTACCCCACTAGACCACCACCCATCTGTCAGTTTGTTGTACCATGGAGGCTTGTGTGTTTCTATGATACTAGAAGCTATGCTACCAGTCTTTCAAATACCAGCAGGGTTTCCCATAGTGGAAAGGTTTCAATGGAGCTTCCAGACTAAGACAGACTAGGAAGAAAGGCCTGGTGATCTACTTCTGAAAATTAGCCCATGGAAAACTTATGGATCACAACAGAATATTGTCCATGAGCATCCTAGGTTGGTAGACACAATGGCTGCAACAATGGACTCAGACATATCAACAATCATGAAGCAGGCACAGGACTGGGCAATGTTTTGTTCTGTTATGCGTAAGGTTGCCAAGAGCCAGAGTTGACTCAATGGTGACTAATAACAACAAACAGCTCACTAGAATGTGAGCTCCCTGATGGGAGGAGCTTTTCCTGTTTCATCACTATGTCCCCCATGCCTACAACACTGCCTGGTAGGTTAGTAGACGCTCAAAGTAACGAGTGAGTGATTGCATTAGTCCAAAGGTCTCTGTGAGAAGGCAGGAGCTCTGAGGACACAATCGGAGGACAAGGCAGCTGAGAAAGTCTTACTGGTCCAGACAGTGGGTCTAGGGCTGCCCACCATGGCAGTCCCTACTCTTGGGGAACCACAGCTGTTTCCCCTCTTGGAGGCTAGGGGGCTATAAGAATGGGAAAGAACACAAAGTCCTTTTATTCGGGGGAGTGGATTCCATTTTGAGACAGATTGTTACCTCCAAGGCCACCAGCCGCCCAGTGGCCCATCACTATGGCCTCCCTCCCAAGGATGTGGGCACAGGCCCGGCCAGAGCTGAAATTGCCCTGGAAACTAGTCTCCCCTTTAATTAACAGAGAGAGCTAATGAACGGGGAAGGGTATGGAGTGGGGGTAGGGACAAGTTCATAAAGTCCCCAAAGGATCAAGGCCTCCTTGTTTATTTTTCCGAAAATGTTCCCCTTTACTCAGAACAGGGTGAGGGCCCAGCGGGCCGCAGGCAGGGAAAAAGCTTTAACCACCCGTCTGCTCAGCTCAGCATGTTGCAATTAGACTTGCATTTTTTTAATAATTACAAACTTAATGAAAAAATAACTTAACCCCAAAACATGGCAAGGACTCATGGCCGGCAGTTGGCAGGAGCCACTGGCAGCTGTGGGGACAAGACAGAAAGTGTACAGAGGAGCCACTGGAAGACAGGGGACACCCTTTCTCGGGGGACTCCCTTTCTCCAGAGCCAGCCTTGGCTTCCTATTGCCTTTCATATCACACTGCAATGTCTTAGCTTAAGTCTTCGAGTTGATTGCCCTCAGAGAAAGTGGGACCCAGAGGGGAAATAAAGTTGTCAGGTCCTGTGCTGTGCAAGAGCTGATGTGGAATGTGAGAATAGTCAGGATGAGAAATTAGAGGGAGCTGAAGGGCAGTGAGAATGTGTCCGTGTTATAATGTGAGCTCCAGCTGGGTATGTCCAACCCACCAGGTAGCCAGCCCTGGGAAGCAGGTGCTATGATTATCCCCCTTTTACATCCCAGGATTGAAGGCTGGGCCAGTCTGGGTTTTAATCACCACAACAAGTGCTCAGAAGGGAGCTGGGGGTAGAAATGAAGTTACAACAACAACAGCAGCAGCGGTTTTCCATAGACTGCAGATTTGCTGTGTGCCAGACACTGCTAACTGAGCCCCTTACCATCACTGTCTGCTTTAATCTTTACAATAACTCTATGCAGTCGGTGGTGTTACTAGTTCATTTTACAAATGAAAAAACCAAGGCACAGCATCTTAGTCCTAAATTCCACAGCCAGGAAATGGCTTGGCTGTTAACCCCTGAGCACAACACTCTAGCGAACAGGGCCTAAAATTAGTTTTGTGATCTCCCAAGAACATCAACCTTGTCTGTCTTGCTTACTTTTGTGTCCCCAGGGCCTAGAACAGTGCTTGGCATAAAGTAGCTGTTCAATAAAATATTTGTGAAGTGAAAAAATGAATGAACAAAGGTATCTGGATCTAGAAGTAATTTCCAAAAGACTCCCAATTCTCGCTTCCCCATTCCAGACAATCTCAACCCACATCAAAGTGAGCAAGATATAAAGGGGCTCTGAAAGCCAGGATGAAGGACAGTATGGAGCCACAGAAGGTTCTTGAGCAAGGGAGTTCCAATCTGTGGGAGTCACTGTCTTCCTGTGTCCCCATGGATTCTAGGAGTTAGTCAATGTCAATGACTCTTTGGCCAAAGGGTCAAGTTATCTCCAGATAATTTGGGGGCAGAGGAGAGCAGTTCTCAAAGGCTGAGGGTCCCAAGCTTGTCATGCTCATTGGGTTGGTGGTTGAGAGCTCCAGGACCAAGCAGACCAGCCAGTCTATTCAGCTTGCCTTGGTAAATTCCCATGATCCTGGGGCAGGGCCACCGAAACACAATATGTCCACATCCAGCTGCCAGAGTTGCTGTGACATTGAATCTTTGAACAATGGATTCTTTGAAATTTACAACTCTGGAGTCTTGGTGGCCCACAAACACTCATCTCAGACTCTGAGGCTGTAGAAACTTTCCATGTTAGAATAATGGCAAGAGTGAAACATTTATTGAGTGCTTACTATGCTCCAGGCCCTATTTGTGATTATTAACCCATTTAATCCTCACAATCACCCCATGAGGTAGGAAGGACATGATTCTCATTTTACGGATATGGACACTGAGGCACTGGAAGGCAAGTAACTGGCCCAATTTCACCAGCTAGTAGGGGTGGTGCTCGCAGGTGAACCAAGATGTCTGGCTCATAGACACTTGAAATCATTGGAACTCAGAATCTCCATATTTTAGAATCACAGAAAGTTACAAGGGCAGGATCTTAGAACCACCGAATCTCAAAATCATAACACTTTAGAACAAACCAACGTTGACTCCTCAAGTTCTGCTCAAATTCTTCTCAAAATCTGGGCATTTTATAATCCTGGGATTCTAGACTCTTAGGACTTCAAGTCTTAGGACTTTGGACCCTGGCGAGTTCACCCGACAGAAGGGACCTTGGGCCACAGACCCAAGTCCAATCTTCTCAAATGGCAGAGAGGAAAACTGAGGCCCAGAGAGGAGAAGGGATGTACCCAAGAGAGGCAGAGCCTGGTGGACTTGGTGTTGGTGTTTGGAGAGAGAAATTTGAGTGAACAAAGAAAGGCCCCAGGCAGGCCGGGGTCTGTTGGTGATTAGCAGTGGGTTTTAATGCTGCCAAGGAATGTGCCTGAAGTTACCGTTACCCCCGCAGGTTGCTGCCTCCTTTCTTCCCCCTCAGACGCTCTTCAGAGCCTACCCTCACCAGTCCCAATATCCTGTTTATACCACCAACAAATTGAATTTTCAGAAGTTGGCCTCCTACTGAAGCCAGCTTGATACATTGCCTGCATGGCAGTTCTTGGTGGGATGGCTGCTCTCCGGGAGCCCCGGGAAGCCGAGAGAGGTGCTGAGCACTTGCATTGTCAGGCCAAGAGGGCTGTGGGACAGCTGACCCCACCTGGGGTGGGTGGTTGGTGGCATGGACAGACTCAGAGAATGACCCAAGAGGGGGAGGTGACGAATCCATAGGTGTCTCCATGCTGTCAGGCCACACCTGGAAAGTTGGGCTTCATTTGGGGCCCCTTAATCTTCCAGAGACATCAACCAAGTAGGGCTTGTCCAGAGCAGGGATAGGGAGAGGTAAGTAGGAGGCCTTTAGCCTGGAGCAGATGAGAAGGAAGCCTCTCAGGTACCGCCCCCTTGAAAGCAGAGGAAAGATGGAAGCAGATCTAAAACTGAAGAGGGGAAACTACATGGAGATTTCTGTTCCATCTAAAGCAATGGTTCTCAAAGTACGTATGGCCTGGAACCCCCAGGGTCCCCAAGACCATTTCAAGGGTTCACAATGTCGAAACTGTTTTCATTGTAATACTGAGACATTATTTGCCCTTTTCACTTTCAGCGGAGTTTTCCAGAGTCGTTATGAGGCATGATGGCACCATCGCTCTGACAGTAATGTAAAAAGTTAATGCAAAACAAAAACAAAACCTCACGGTGAATAAGCTATCAAAATTTTAAATAAAGATTGGCCTTACTGATTTTTCCTTTTGCCTCAGGCTCCAATATGGATTTTGAAAACTATTGCATTAAAATATTATTTATCTTTATTACTGAGTTATTTTGGCACTCCTTAAATTTTGCACTCGAGGTGAGTGCTTCATTTGACTCACCCTAGTCCTGGCTCTGGATCTAACCTACATAAACGGAAGGTCTTTGGGGTCCTCAGTGATTTTTAAGGGTATAAAGATGTCCCGAGACCAAAATGTGTGAGAATACCGAGCCAGCTACTCAACTATATATTATCGCTCAAACTATCCAACCAAGGAAGGTACTGAGTCCCCATCACAAGGCGTGTGCAAACAGAGGGCCTGAAGAATCAGCCATGCAGGAGAGGGAGGAGGGCCACATGTCTAGCATCTCTGGGCAAAACTCAGCTCTTCCCCGTGGCCTACAAGATCCACTCCTTGCCCCTGGTTTGCTCTTCTCTGGCGACACTGGCCTCTTTCCAGTTCCTCAACACACCAAACCCTTTCCCACCTTAGGGCTTTTGCACACGCTGTTCCCTCTGTGTGCAATAGCCTTCTCTTCATTCTTCTCATGGCTGTTTTATTTCCTCCTCCAAGTTTCAGCTTAACTCTCACCTCCTCTGGGAGGCCTTCTCTGACCACCTCCATAGAAAGTAAGATTTCTCCCTGACACCATCTCTCAACCTCCTGTTTGCTTCCTTCATAAAAGTCATCATCATCTATTTTACATTTATTTGTTGGTGTGGTTGGTTCTCATCTGTTCTCCCCATGAGAACATGAGCTTCTCCACGGCAGGAAGCCTGATTGTTCTGACGTTGGGTCCCAGCACCTGGCACAGCACTTGGCATGGAGGGCCCTTAAGAAATGTTTGTTGAGCAAATAAGAAAGTTTATTAGGAAGGGAGGGAGGGAGGGAGGAAGAAAAGAAGGAAGGAAGGAATAAATAGGTAAAGACCTCTGCTGATGCTCATGTACTCACCAGAAAATCCAAGCCAACATACCTTGTTGGAAAATCAGTAACCAACGCTGGATGGTGTGGACGAGTAGTAAGTGTTATGCATTTGCCTCACCACATATCAGTGCTAACTTAGTGGGAAGAGACACTGGCTTGAGAGAGAGAAATTGGCTAAAATTTGGATAAGTTGAGACTTGAATACAAGCCTCCAGGCCTTTGCTTGGGCAGTTGCCCCTGCCTGGAATACCTTCCCATTTTTCTCTGACAATTCATATCTTGTTCATCCATCAGGATGAAAATGCCCCTCCCTCCTAGCGCTCTTCCCTTACTTTCTTTGGCTCAGAACGAATCCCTTCTTGCTCTGTTGTGTTCTTTTATTAGGACAACAACCCTTGTCTACCAACCTGCTGGGGCCTTTGAAGTCATTACCTTCTAGCAAGGTTCTGACATCCTAGATGCCATCGTCCTCATGTTAGAGTTGAGAGGAGCTTACAGTCTAGTGGAGGAGACAGATCACAGGCAAAATAAGCAAATGTGGACTATGTTGCGGGTGACAAGAGCTATGGTGAAAAATGTCACAGAGGAAGGGACTAGGGAAGGCCTCTCTGAAGGGTCAGATAGATGTGGGTTCAAATTCCAGCTAATAACAACAGCTCTAGTTAGCTCTTACTTCCAGGGTGTCTGCTCCATGGGGGCAGGAACAGTATCTGTTTTGTTCACTGCTATGCTCCCAGCACCTAGAACAGTGGGTCCAGCACATAGTAGGTGCTCAGTATATAGGGTAGGGTGAATAAATGGCTGACTATGCACCAGGCACTGTACAAGTATTGTTTCATTTAATCTCAACTGTCAGCAAGATAGGAATTATTGTCATTTGAATTGTATAGGTGAGGAAACTGAGGCACAGCAAAGTTTAAGGCAAAATAACTTACCCAAGAACACACAGCTAGTAAATGGTGGAGCCCGATTCAAATGCAGTCCTGCCTGCCTCACGGCCCAGCCACTACCCCATGCAGCCTTATGTTTAGTTGCTGTGTAAGCCTCATTTTCTGTATCTTTTAAAATAATGCCCACGTCATACGGTAACTACAAAAGTTCAATGTATGCAGAGCTCGTAGACATTTGCCTGGCACACTGTAAAACCTCAGTTCAGGTGATCCATTCTTGTTTGATGTTCTGTCCGCCATCATGGACAAAAATGGCATAGAATAAAACCATCCAGCTGGACAAACCTCCTATGATCTCCAGAAAGTCTTGAGGACACGTGATCAGTTTTGGAGGTTGCAGAGAAGAAGGCCTTAGGGGTGAAATGTAAAAACAGTGTCCTTGTCCAGGTAGGCTGATGTGCAAACTGCCTCCCTCATCTCCCATGAGGAATTGTATAAGAGGTAGCATTCATGGGGCATGCCCAGGGACCTCAGGCACTCTGCTAAAAGCTCCGCAGCACCCCTCATTCAGTCTTCCCAAACCCATTATATAGACGGCACCACTGAGGCTTAGAAAGGTGAAAGGGCTTGCCCAAGGCCTCACAGGTGATCAGAAACAGGGCTGGGACTCAACACAAGTGGAGGCTCTAAAACCAGTGCTCCTCACCATTGTAATTACCTTGAAGACAAAGGCAGAAAGAAGGTTGGAAGATGTTCCAGAGACCCAGGACTGGACAGCCCAGCATTTGCCCAGGCCCCACTCTTCACTTCTTCTGGCCCTTCTTTCCACATACCACCCTCCTGGTTCCTGCCCTATTTTCTCTGTTTAGGAGTATTGGAACTCCTGCCATTCCTGTTATCTCTGGTTAGTTTCCTGGAAACAGAATCTGAGATGAAAATTTGTGTTGAGAGTTTATGGAAAGAGTGCTTAGGAAGGATACCTGTGAGGGAGTGAAGAAGACAGGACGGGTCGGAGGAAGAAGCTGGCTTAACGCAGTTGTAACACAAACCTCAACCGACCTCACAAAGAGCCCTGGAGCTGAGATGGCTCTTTAGAGTTGTCTCCAGCTGAGGGGATGGTGTCGGGTCTTTGTATCATCATATCAACCATTCACCAGGCTGTGTCCTTGGGGAGGCAGTTCCCTGCAGCCAGGAGCAATTCCCAGTGAGGGACACAGCAGCCAGTATCCTCCCCATCAGCTAGAGTGGGCAGCCTGGCAAGTGGATCTGGGCAGAGCCCCCAGTCTCCACTTGCCCTGTCCACCATTGTCATGCTAACAACAATAGTCACATCAAGGATGACAGCGGCTCACGCTGAAGAAGTGCTGTCTACCTCTCAGGCCCTTGCTACACGCTCTATATAGATTCCCTAATTTCAACCTTACAACACCATGAGAGGGGGGCACTATTATCCCCACTTTACAGATGAGAAAACTGAGGCTCAGTGAGATGAAGAGTTTGTCCAGAGTCACACAGCTGGGGAATGCTGCAGCTGAGATTCTAACCCAAGCAGCAGGACCCCAGGATCCTAGCTTTGGCCACAACCTCACTTGTCCTCCCATATAAGAACTCTCTCTTTTAATATAACTCAGCAATGGGTCCCTGGAGTCAAGATTCCCTTCCCCGAGGAAGGAAAGTCAACACACCTGCATTAGAGAGATAACAAGATGTAGTAGGTGTAGTGATGAGATATGACCCCAGAGTGGGGGTGGGGTGGGACATCCTGCCTAGGAAGACAGGGAAGGGAGATGAGAGAAAGGAGGTGATCTTGGACCTAGGGGATAAATAGAATATTGAGGAAGGAGTGGAAGTAGGGGGTAAGGTAGCATTCCAGGCAATAGGGGACTGGAGCAAAGGCAGAGAGGGTGAAAGAGCAAGGCCTTTGAAGGAATGGGAAGGTGAGAGAAGAGAGATAAGGTTGTTGAGGTGGAGAGTCCAGCCACAAGGCCCTGCACCCTGAACGCCTGCCCCTCCATGACTATTTGCTGAATGAAAAGATGGATGGAAGGAAGGATGGATGGATGGAAGTGCAGGATAGATGAGTAGAACGATGGATGGATGGATAGAAGGAAGGAAGGATGGATGAATGGCTAGCTGCTGGTAGAGGGTGGATGGGAAGATCTAGACAGGAGGCAGGGGAGACCTGTGAGGAGTCTAGAGAAACTGTCCAGACAAGAGAGAATGAAGTCAAACCCTGCAGGGACCACGGGGATGGAGTGATGGGAGAGACCTAGGAGGTGAACGCTACAGGATATTGTGACCTAGAGCCTCTATCACCACCACCCCTCAAGTTCCCACCCATGTTCCTACTTCAGTGCCCTGCACCATGCTGTATCCTGTCTGCTTCTCCAAGTCTTACCCATTTTCACCACTGCCCTGAACTCTACTTCTTCCAGGAAACCTCACTGACCACTGCCACTCTCCCTCACCCTGCTCCCCCAGGTCACTGTCTATTCCCCTCACAGCTTAACCAGAGTTTTCCATTTGGAGAAGCCAGTGCTCAAATCCCAGCTCTGGAACACTTGAATGCCAAGCCAATGGGGAACTACTGAAGGTCCTTCAGCAGGGGTATGGTGGAGACACTCACCCGCCACAGGTGGGACCTCTCTGCTCTTGTATTGCCCACTCGTTAGGCCCTCTAGAGGCTGCATCTGGTAGAAATTGGGGCTTGGAGTTTGGATAATTGGAAACAGGAACGACATCTCTGGGGACAGTCGCTAAGTTCTCACAGAGCAGACAGCACAACTCTTCACAGAGGGGCTCACAAAGCCCTTAATTAAAGTGACCATCAGAACAAAGATTCTCTGAAGCCAGATTTTGGGTCCCATCGGAACCTTGAATCTGGAGGAATCAAGCCTGTCCGAAGTGTGTAACAAAAACCAATTTAGCCAGAGGAAGAAAAGGCTCCATCCTCAGCCTGTGGCCCATGTGTGAGGGAAGGGCTAGCCCCACAGCTAGCGTTCATTGAGACTCTTTCGGTTGTGGAAAACTGGCTCAGGCAAAAAGGAATCTCATTGGACTGGAAAGTCCAGGCTGGACCTACAGGTGTGGCAGGATCCAGGCGCTTAAATGTGGCCACAAAGGTGAGGTTTCTCTCCGTTTTTCCACTCAGTGACCTTCAAAGTTGGTTTAATCCCCAAGATCCGTATGGAGGCAGGTTAGCTGCATCAGGAGACCTGGCTTGGACCAGCAAAGTCACACACCACCTGGACCAATCACTGTGGCCAAGGGCTGCAGCACAATGATTGGGTAAGGCCTGGGGCGGTGCCCCCAGTTTACACTGACCAAAATGCCAAGGGGTTCCCCAAACAGAAATCATAAGAAGGGAGAATGGATCATAGGAAGGTAAGCAACCAGTGTTTACCACAAGGGGCCTACTATGCACTGTTGTTGTTAGTTGCTCCGACTCATGGTGACCCCATATATGTGCAGAGTAGAACTGCTTCATAGGATTTTCAAGGCTGTGACCTTTAAAAATCAGATTGCCAGTCCTTTCTTCCATGACACCCTTGGGTGGATTTGAAAAGCCAACCTTTTGGCTAATAGTCAAGTGCTCAACTATTTGTGCCACCCGGGGACTCCTTACTGTGCGGTGGTTATTGTTAACTGCTGTGGAGTCAATTTTTTATTCAAAGCAACCTCATGTGATGGAATAGAACTGCACCATAGGTTTTCTAGGCTGTAATCTTTAAGGGATCAGATTGCCAGATCTTTCTCCCATGGAGCCACTGGTGGGTACAAACTGCCGACTTTTTGTTTAGCAGTGCTTAACTGTTGCACCACCAGGGCTCCTTTTACTATACTCTAACCAAAACTCATTGCCATCGAGTCAATTCCAACTCATAGTGACCCTATAGGACAGGATAGAACTGTCCCGTAGGGTTTCCAAGGCTTTTTACTTGGATCCACAATCAATGCCCATGGAAGCAGCAGTCAAGAAATTAAACGCTGTGTTGCATTGGGCAAATCTGCTACAAAAGACCTCTTTAAAGTGTTAAAAAGCAAAGATGTCACTTTGAGGACTAAGGTGTGCCTGACTCAAGTCGTGGTATTTTCAATTGGCTCATATGCATGCAAAAGCTTGACAGTGAATAAGGAAGACCAAAGGATTGATGCCTTTGAACTATGATGCCTTTGAATTATGATGTTGGAATATTGAATATACCAGGGACTGCCAGAAGAACGAACAAATCTGTATTGGAAGAAATACAGCTAGAGTGCTCCTTGGAAGAGAGGATAGTAAGACTTTGTCTCATGTACTTTGGACATGGTGTCAGAGGGACCAGTCCCTGGAGAAGGACATCATGCTTGGTAAGGTAGAGCGTTAGCGAAAAAGACAGAGATTCTCAACAAGATGGATCGACACAGTGGCTGCAACAATGGGCTCAAACATAGCAATGATTGTGAGGATGGTGCAGGACCGGGCAGTGTTTTGTTCTGTTGTGCATAGGGTCACAACAGAACTGACTCGACAGCACCTAACAACAACAACAACCAAAACTCATTGCCATTGAGTCAACTCATAGTGACCCTATAAGACAGAGCGCTTAACCACTGTACCACCAGGGCTTTGCTATGCTCTGAGCAGTTATTATTGACTTCACCAATTTGCTTGTGAGGAAATGGTCTCAGAGAGAGAAGTCACTCTCTCAGAAGGGGCAAAGACAGGCTTGGATCCCAGTTCTGTCTGGCCCCAAAGCCCAAACTCTGAAGTGCTCCGCCTCCCTGCTTTCCAGGCAACATCTGCTAGAACTCTAGAACTCGGGGCTGGATGCAGTGTAATTAGATGCAGGATGACATCCCAGGAGGCCTTGCCTGACACCCTCTTAGACAGCTTGACACTTCACAGCATCAGCCTTAATTAAATCCACACTTGGAGCAAACCCATCCAGGACTATTTGGGAAGACAGAAGAACTGGGAGGTGGAGGTCACAGCCCTGAACCTAGAGGAAACCCATCCCTATTGTGTGACCTCAGACCAAGTCGGCCTGGAGGAAGAAAAGGTTCCTTCCTCACAAGGCTTCGTGTGGCTATTTTGAAATTAATAATTAAAAAAAACCCGTTGCCATTGAGTCAATTACAACTCATAGTGACCTATAGGGTCCACTATGAGTCGCTATGATGACGATAATAATAATGAATAGCATTTATCGAGCCCTTAACTTGATGGCCGGCACCATTCTAGGTTCTTGGGGTGTCATAACTTCTTTAATCTTAACAGCTCCATGAGGATGGTGCTGTTGTTGATCCCCATTGTTCAGATGTAGAAATTGGGTCGCAGTAGCCTTAGCCCAGACAAGGTGCTCAGCGAGTTCTGCTGTTTGTCGGAGGATCAGAGGATCCTTAAGGTCCCCTAAGCCTCGGTTCTGTGGGTCTCTCTGGGGCTCAGTTTCCCCATCTGCAACTCTTGCCAGCTCTCACAGACTGTGTTTCAAAATTAGTAAATGGTAGAGTTCAGATTCAAATGTAACTATGACAGGCAGCAAAGCCCACGTAATTTTCATCGTATAAAGACATAGCAAAAAGGCTGAAAGGAATGGCTTGAATGATTTATCCATCTCTCTGTTTTAGTCCAAGGCATAAAGTTGGTGCCAGACAGATCTTGGATAGATACTGTGTTGGAAGGATAGATGGATGGGTGTGTGCCTGGATGGATGAGGGGATGGATAGATGAGTGAATAGGTAGATGGATACCTGGGTTAATGGAAGGGGGATTGGATGGATGGGGAGTAAATGGATGGGTAGGTGGAAGAATGGATGGATGGATAGGTGGAAGGTTGGATGGTGGGTTGGTTATTGGCTGGGTGGATGGGGGTGGTCAATTGGTAGATGCTTGGATGGGAGGACAGATGGCATAATGCTGACAGAAGCATAGGTGAATGTCTTGGACCTCTTGGCCACCTCCTCTCAACTGCCTTTTGCAGTGGAAAATTGAAGATCATGAGCCCTGAGAAGACATTTCCCTGTGTGGTCTGTTAATAGAGGCCCAGAAAGGCCAGCCCAGGCTATGAGTTTACCCCCCACCAGGACCCTGTCATTAGCCACACTTCCCCCACCCTGCCATTTGGTAGAAGTATGAGCTGGTGGCCACTGAGGTGCTGGGCCCTCTCAGGCCCCTCATTAAGCCCTATTAAGCCCACAGAGGGAGAGGAAGGAGGAGACAAGACCTTTCTCCCAAAGGTCAGCAGCTGGAAAAAGAAGGTATAGATGTACTCTGGGATGGTCACCTACTCTTGGGTCATGAGGAATTTGGGAGGTTGCCTGGCCCAATCTGTTCCTCCCCCATCATGCAGGCTGGGAAACCGAGGCCCATACAAGAGAGAGGAGGGGCACATATAGAAGTCAGGACAGAGCCATACTCAAATCCAGGCCTTCTGACTCACAGACTGGCTTTTCCACAGAGTAACAATGGGATGGGAGAGCAATTAGCATGAATGGGTCCCTACTGTATGCCAAGCCCTCGGGCCAAGCATTTTCTCTTCATGAAACCACTGGTCTCCTCTGAGTCCCCACTGGTAAAATGAAATGATTTGTTTGTCCTTTCATTGATTCAATAAGCATTTATATATCTACCACGTGCCAAGTACTAATCTAGATGCTGGGAACATGGCATTGAACTAGCCACACAATGTCTCTGCTCTCACAGAGCTTACCTTCCAGAAGGAGAGAGAGGCAATAAACAAGTAGAGAAATAATGTGTGCTATGAAGAGCTTCGGAAACCCTGGTGGCGCAGTGGTTAAGAGCTCAGCTGCTAACCAAAAGGTCAGCAGTTCGAATCCACCAGGTGCTCCTTGGAAACCCTATGGGACAGTTCTACTCTGTCCTATAGGGTCAGTATGAGTCAGAATTAACTCAACGGCAACGGGTTTATTTTGGTTTTTATAAAGAGCTTCAAATAGGGATTGAGATGTACAGTAATGGGAGGGATGCTCTTTGAATGGGATGGTTGGGGAGGCCCTATCTGAGAAAGTGACCATGGCCAAGGCAGTTAACTGTCCACTAGAATCCATTCTCCCCTTCATGAGTACATGTTGGCACTGGCAAGTGGTTCCCAGGCAGCGGCCACATTTCCCAGCCCTCTTTGCATCCAGGCCTGGCCAGGTCTTGCCAATGCAGAATGATGAGTGTCACTTCCAGACCTAGACTTTTCAGAAGTGGGCAAGCTTCTTCCATGCTCTCTTTCTACTCCCACCCACTCCCCATCCTCCCACCCTCTATCCCCCAACCCTAGCTGAATGCAAATGACAGCAAGGCCCCAGGATGGAGGAGCCACAAAATGGATTCCCCCTCCCTAAGTGCTCTTTCCCCAGATTTATGCATGCCTCAACCCTTCTTGTCTTTCAGGTCTCTACTCAAGGCGTCAGCAGAGTCGAGCTCTCTCCGAAGGCTCTAGGGGAAGAGCCTTTCTTGTCTCTCCCAGTTTCTGGTAGCCCCAGGCATTCCTTGGCTTGCAGATGCAGCAATCTCTGCATCCCTCTTCAAGTAGGCATCTTCACATGGCTGTCTTCCTTCTGTGTGTCTGTGTCTCTTCTCTTCTATAAGAACACCACTCATATTTCATATTGGAGTAGGACCCACCCTACTCCCGTATGACCTCATGTTAACTGATAACATCTTCAAAGACCCTATTTCCAAACAAGGTCATGTTCACAGGTCCCAGGGGCTAGGACTTCAGCATATCTTTTTTTGGGAGACACAATTCAATTAATAACATATGATTATTGTCTTTTTCATCCACCAGAATGTGACTTCATGAGGGCAGGGAGTCTGTCTACTTTATTCACTGCTTTATCCCTAGAGCCTAGAACGGTGCCTGGTGCAGAGTAGGTGCTCAATAAATATTTGTTGAATGAATGAGTTTCTATTCTAATGTTTAGTTTGGTGCTTGGCACACAGCAAGTGCTCAGTAAACACTGGTTCTCCTCATCCCTACCAGGCTGTCCATTCTGCCAGCCCAGTTTCCACCTGCTCCAGAAGCCCTCATGGTCCTCAAAGCTTCTGCTGACAGCTCTCTGGCCTTCAGGCCTTAGCTGCCCCAGGCTAAGTTCTCCACTGACCTCCTCAGCCCTCTACTCACACCTTTAGCCCTTCCTGTTGAGCAAATTCTCACCTTGTTCCCCCAGCCCTCCTTCCCCATGAGTGTAAGGGTCAGATCAGGACTTGGGGAATAGAGCCAGCCCAGAGAGGAACCCTACTTCCCTGCCCACCTCCACTCCCAGGCCAGATGTGCTTTCACCCCTGCACAGACCACGGAGCTTCGCCAAGCCACTAAGGGCCCCATAGTCAGATGCCACCATCCTGCCTTCTTCCTCCCACCCCTCCTGCCTGCCTGCCGGGGCTGCAATCCCATGGGGCCAGAGCCATCTCCGTGCATGATTCCAACATCTGTAATATTTTCTGCTCTCTTTGGAGACCTCCCCCTCCAAATTCCTCCCACTTCATTATTAGTATATATAAAAAATAAAAAAAAATTAAGCTGTCTTAATCATTTTCCATATTAGCTGACAGCCGGCTCCCAGATGCCTGGGAGTGAGACCATCCCTCCTTTGCCCCCCTCTGCTTTTCCAAAACAACTAACCCAATACAAGTCCCAGTTGTTGAAAACCCTGGGCCTTGGAACCTCCACAGCCCTGTCTTGTTGGGGTCCTATCTGTCTGGTGACCTGAGTTGGAAGCAAAGGAGGGAGGCTCGCTCATGTCCCCAACAAACATGGATATCAAGGCTAAGCTCATCACAATTCAGATCCTGGCATTATCGCTCACTAGCTGGGTGTCTCTGTTTTTGCTTTGCCTGCATTGTCTAGCCTTGAAGAAGAAGGGGCATGGATTTTAGAGCAGACAGATCTGAGTTCAAACTCCAGCTCTGCCATTTCCCAGCTGTGCAACCTTGGGCAAGCCACTTAACCTCTCTGAGCCTCAGTTTCCATAACTGCAAAATGGCAGAAGTAATGGCATTGACTTCCCAATGTTGCATTGGAAGTCAAGAAACTATAATAAAAACTACAGTTAACATCCAGTGAGGCCGGCTGTGTGCCAGGCACTGAGCTAAGCATCCCACATTTGATCTGCACAACAGCCTGCTTTACTGACAGGGAACAGAGGGCCTGACAGACTGGGAGTCTAACCTGAAGACAAATCACAGGGAGGTGGAAGGGCTGGGATTCGAACCCAGGCATTCTGACCTCAGCCCCGGCATCTTCAGGATCCTTGAGTGAGATTCCCGGTCTCTCCGGCCTTCTGTTCCCTGTCTGTAAAGCAGGCTGTTGCGCAGATCAAACGAGGGAAGCTTAGCTCAGTGCCTGGCACGCAGCCGGGCTCACTGGATGTTAACTGTTGTTATGATTTCTTGACTCTTCGCCACAACACTGGGCAGCCAGCGCTGTCAGAGTCTGGCCCTCTGCGGGGGCTCCATACGTGCTAGTCTCCCCACATTCCTTTTCACCTTTGTGTTTCTCTCTCTTTTGGCCCTGAACCTGGGCAGCGGGGACTGGCAGCTCTGCTGTGTCCTACCCGCACCGTCACCCCGCTGTGGGACTATGGGCGTCAGGAGGGCAGGGACCCATGGCCCATGTGTGGCAGACTCAAGAGGGCCCAGACCAGCAACCCAGACCCACCCTGGCTGCTCATCAGAATCACCTGGGGGCACTTAAAAAACACAGACACCTATACCCCATCCCAGGCATTGACGAGACAGAGGTTCTGGGTCAAATTTAAACCAGTCATTCCAGTTCAAACCCTTGCTGAGAATTTGCATTTCTAACAAGTTCCCAGGCAATGCTGATGCTGTTGGTTAGGGACCAATTCTGAGAACCACTAGTAGAGCAGTGGTTCTCAAAATTTATTATACATAAGAATCACCTGGGGATGTTGTTAAAATGTAGATTCTGATTCAGTATACCTGGGATGGAAATGCAAATTCTCAGCAGGGGTTCAAACCGGAACAAACCATTTCAAAGCCCTGACTTGAACCAAACCAGAAGACTTAGGCCTGAAGGAGATATGCTATTTTGTCAGACCTCAAACTTAAAGTCTATTTTTTTTGTTTTTACTTAACTGTGAACCAAACTGATTTTTTTCTTTATAAAAAAATATGAGTGAGTCAGTTCATAATAGAATCCCCCAACAGATCTAGAATTTAACCAAATATAAAATGGAACTTGGCTAAAATGGCCACACCTTCTTGGAATAGGTGTGTTTATAATGCCAATGTCATAGAGATTTTTAATATTTACCCCTCACCGTTGATCCAAATCCCAGTGGTTATAGTTTCTCTATATTAAGTATCCTTTCTGAGCCAGTTATTTTGCATATATAATTTCTCATACTTTCTAAGCCCTTTCAGGCAAGTATCATTGATCAAACTGAGGCTCAAAGTGGCTAGATGACCTGTAAGAACTGGACTTGGGTTTAAACCCAGGTCCCAGCGCCAGAGCCACGATTTTGCTAACACAGCCTCCACATGAGTCTTCAGGAGGCCCCAGACCCCACCAAGAAACGAGCGCATCCACAGTCCTGACCCCCAGTCCATGAACCCTCCCTCCTCAGCATTAGATCCAGCTGCCTGGGCTCAGTTCCTGGCTCTGCCTTACACCAACCACGAGAACTCAGACAAGCCCTTCACCTGCTTAGCTTGTTTCCTCTTATGTTCTGTAGATATAAGATCCCCCACCTTTCAGGACTGTTCTATGGGATGAAGCAATCATGTATCTAAAGTGCTAGCACAGAGTGACCAGAATTTTTATTTGACTTTGAAGTCCACCAATGCCAACCCAGTTTAAGTGAGGTGAAACAGGTGTTCAGGAAAGACTGGAACAGCAAGCACCAGAAACTGGAAAAAAAGAAAAAGACAAAATGTTAATAATGAATTCCTCTGGGGATGGGATTATGGGTGAGTTTTTCATCTTCTTTGTGATTTTTCCCCCCAGACTCTCAGCTTGCAAGTATATTGTATGGCATTTCCTTGATTCTATGATACTGTGAGCTGTGAGATGCACTGTCAGCTTAATAGCAGTTTTTCAGGGGAAAGAAGGAAACCCCACTCCACTGAATTGTAAGACTTGATTTTAGAAAAGTTAAACTCTGGAAAAGAAGTGGAAAGGTGTCTCAGAATCAAGGAAATACATTATTTTTAAAAGAAGGGAGAGGATACAGACTCTGGAGCAACCCCGAGCCCCAGAATGTCAGCTTAATCCTGGCAGTACACCAAACTCACCTGGGTGCCTAAAAATGCAGATACCTGAGCCCTGCCCCCGTCCGAATGGCCCAGCATCTCTGGGCTGGGACCTGGGAATCTGTGTATTAAGCTGACCCAGCTGATCCTTGGACTGTGTTGGAAACAAACTTCCTCATCCATTTTCTGCCTCCATCTTACAGAGGAGAAATCTGAGGTCTACAGAGGGAGGGTCACTGGGACCCTCCGGCTTGAACAGAGGGAGCAGCCTATCTCCTCCTTCACCCCAAAGGGTCTTGCTCACCCCATCACCATTTCATCCATCTCCCAGTGGCAGCCCCTCTCCCCACCTTGCTCTCCCAGCCTGGGGCCTTTTTCTCCCTTTCTCCCTAAGGGACTGCCCCCTGTTCCTCATTAAAAAGACTCTGGGTATTTTTGTCTCTTTGAGTACTGCATTCTATTGCCAGTAAATAACTTTAAATAGAAAAAATATGTCCAAAATTAAACTGGAAAACAGAAAAGAAATAGGAAGGGGTGGGTCAGCCTGCTTTCTCCATGAGGGGTGGGCTTACTCGGGTAAATCTGTAGGCTCCTTCCCCATATGTCTACAATGGAGATGATCGTAGCCTGCTTCCTGGGGTGTTGCAAGGATTAAATGAGAAAATTCACTCAAGGAACTTCGCGCAGAGCGTCTAAGTGTTCTTTACCATCTGAGGTTACTAGGCATCCTCACTGCTTTGGATTTTGAGATAATTGTGCAGAGAAAGAGTCAAGGGACCCGAAGTCCCCCAGTTGACATTTTCCAACCAAGAGCCACTTTACAATGTGCTGTCAGATGTCATTTTTCAATAGGTACTACTTTAAGAGCATCCCTCCACCTCCTTCCCTACCCTGATCCAACTGTTCACAGCTGAAAGAGTGACCTTCCAAAAGCCTAACTCAGATCAGATGATTCTCCCAAACTTTCCAAAGCTCCCCACTGTCCACAAAACAAAGCTCCACACACTAGGCCTCCAAGCTCTCCAGGACAGGGGCCGTGAAGGATTTTAAATTTCAAGCTTCATCTTCTACCTTCCTCCTACCCTCTGCCCTCCAGCCACACAGAGCTGCTCCTTGGTCCCCAAATGCCATGTTCACTTCCTTTTTTCCCTTAATTGGATACCAGGTGCAGAAAAGTAAAACTAAACCAAATCAGTTGCTGTCAAGGCAATTCCAGCACATGGCGGCCCCATGTGTTGCACAGTACAACCGTGCTCCATAAGCTTTTCATGGTTGTGACTTTTCAGAAGCAGATCACCAGGTCTTTCTTCCAAGGCACCTCTGGTTGGGTTTGAACCACCAACTTTTTGGTTAGCAGCAGATCACATATACCATTTACACCACAACAGGTGCAGAGGGTTGGGTTGATCAGCCTCGGCTCAGGCTATACTTTTGTCACCAGCCAGAGGGAGGCCCCTCCTTTGTTTTATTATTTGCCCCTTTCATGCCTCATGCCCACCCCCATCCTTCCCCTACCTTGGCACTCCCTCTAAGGTGTTTGGAATATGTCTTTGAATATGCATGTGCCCTTGGAAAAATGCAATGTTGTTTTCTATGTGTATGTTTCTGTTTTAATTTATATTGTCTTAGGCTGGGTTCTCTAGAGAAGCAAAACCAGTGAAGCATATAAATATATATACAGAGAGATTTATATCAAGGAAATGGCTTGAGCGGTTGTAGAAGATGGAAACTCCCAAGTCCACAGGTCCAGCTGGAGGCTTCTTCTGACTCACATAGCTGCAGAGGCTGGTGAACCCAATATTGGCAGGTCAGACAGCAGGCCTCTGGCTCACAGGCTGAGGAGGCCAAAGAATCCCAAGATCAGCAAGTAACCTGCTAGCTCAAGTCCCAAGAACTGGATGTCAGATACACAGGAGCCAGCTGTAGGATCCAGAGCAAGCAAAAGCCAGCAAGCTTAGCCAGAAAGTCCACCTATATTGGATGCAGTTCCCCCAAGGAAACTCCCTTTCAACTGACTGGCTGCTCATAACATATCTCATCATAAAGGTGATTGCATCATTACATAGCTGCCAAACTACGTCATAACTGCCAAACCACTGAGAATCATGGCCCAGCCAAGTTGCCACACAACCTTAACCATCACATACATGCATGCTACTAATATTATGCTTCTTAACTTTTTTCTCAATACTATGTTTTACAATCTAGCCTCCATTGCTCTGACTGTGAGATCATCTGCTACAATAAGCATCCTTCATAATGGTCAGTCCCCTGGTGCTGGATGTCTAGGTTACCTTCAACTTCCACAATAAACCTCTGGACCACTTGCCATGTAAGAACAACAGCTTCTGCTTATTGCATAAGTCAGTCATTTTTAGTGACAAGTGGTAGATATTTGACTCAAGCTTGTTTAAATAAACGACAAAGAGTGTAGATTTAGGAGCTCATTAGCATCCTTAGGCCCCCGTCTGTCTCCATCTTAGCAACTCCAAGCTCCCATCCTCCCATCTTGGCAACTCCAAGAGAAGAGAAGTTCCCACAGCAGTCACTGGTGATTGCCTAGACCACAGCCTTTTCCCCTTCTTGCTTCCTTGTGGTGGGACTCCAGCTTTGTCCTGCCTTCAGCTCTCCTCTGCAGATCCATGTGTTTCAGAGAAAGTGGACTCCAGGCTCAAGGGGTGAACCATGATTAGTCTAAGGCAATGTTTCTCAACCTTTGTTTCACTATTGTCCCCCTTTTCAGATATTCTTTTTCCTAATTGTGCCCCCCATGAAACATACAATGTTTATCTAAGAAATGCACTATATATCTAAGATTTTTCACCCCCCCAAAACTAATTTTTGTCCCCTTGGGGGTGACATTGCCCCCATTGAGAATGCATAGCCTAAGGCAATTTCCCTGGCCTATGACTGGTTACAGCATGGGTAAGTGAGGCCAATGTCAACAATAGATGTGAGAGTCACAAAGGAGGAAATAGTCCCTTTTCCATCTTTGGTCTTTATCATGGATTGAATTGTGTCCCCACAAAATATCTGTCGACCTGGCTAGATCATGATTCCCAGTATTATATGATTGGATTGTCTGCCATTTTGTCATCTGATGTGATTTCCTGATGTGTTGTAAATCCTATCACTATAATGTAATGAGATAGATTAGTGGCAGTTATATTGATGTGATCTATAAGATTAGATAGTGTCTTAAGTCAATCTCTTTTGAGATATCAAAGAGAGAAGCAAGCAGAGAGACATGGGGACGTCATACCACCAAGAAAGCAGTGCCAGGAGCAGAGCATGTCTTTGGACCTGAGGTTCCTGCGCGGAGAAGCTCCCAGGCCAAGGGAAGATTGATGGCATGGACCTTCCTCCAGAGCCAACAGAGAAAGCCTTCCCCTGGAGCTGATGCCCTGAATTCAGACTTGTAGCCTACTAGACTGTGAGAGAATAAATTTCTCTTTGTTAAAGCAATCCACTTGTGGTATTTCTGTTATAGCAGCACTAGATGACTAAGACAGTCTTTGTCATGGCTCAGCTGATGCTTGGATCTGCAGCAGCCATTTTGTGACCATGAGGACAAGGCTGATGTGTTTCAGATGGTCAAACAGAAGGAGAGAGAACCTGGGCCATTGATCAGATTGTTGAGCAAAGTAATCAACCCTGAAGCTACCCTGCTCTTGAATTCTGTTATATGAAATAATGCATTTTCTCTCATTTAAACCTGTTAAGTTTTTTGCTTATTTTAGTTTTGTTTTTATTTTATTTTGTAATTGCAGCTAAAGGTATCCCAACAGATTCTGTTCTCTTTCCCATAAGTTCTAGCAAATATCCTGAAGCAGAGGCTCACTGACGTTGATAGGCCTGGCCAGGCCAAGAGCCCGTCCTCAGACTAATCACTGTGGCCAGGCTTGTGTCCTGCGCCCACCCCACCCTTGTAGGTTGGGAATAGGAAGGGGTCAGTTCCACCTGGACTGAGGTTAGTGATTGTTCCTCGGAGGGAAACCAGGGAGGTGCTTCCCAAAGGGGCCATCAGTACTGGGAGGGCAGAAATGATAGGTGGGTTCCACACTCACACTGTCCTTTCTGCATGAAATATAGCCCCCTACCCGTAGCTTTATGTACTCTTCCTAGTGCACTGGGGACATTTATAGTCTACTTCTGCCCTTGAGCAGTCAGCCTTTGTGGCATCCATCCATCCATTCAACCATCCATTCATCTATCTAATAATCATTAATTAGCACTTTCTGTGGTCATCCCTGGGCCTTGGAGTACCAAACAGGGATAAGACATGAGTCCCATCCTTAAGGCTATCACAGTCCAGAAGAGGAAATAAGACTTGTGGGCATTTCTTCAACACACATTTATCGGATCCTTCTCTGTGCCAGTTACTGGGGATATAGAGATGAGTAAGATATTCCTTATCCTCAAGGAAAGAGGGAACTCCCAAGCTAGTGGGAGAAGCAGACTAATAACAAATCAGTAAAATGTATAATGAGGTGACAGAAGCCACCACCCATTCCTTTGAGTAGGAAGAAACAACGGGATGCCTTAAACTCTATTGGTCCAGGGAGAAAGCACTATGTAAATACTAGGCAAGCTGGCATCATTTCCTTGGAATAAGAATGCTGTGGCTGTCTTGTGGCCTGACAGAGGCCACCCTTCACCATACTCCCTGGTCTTCAGTGCTCATGCCTGGGCGACCTGTTTGTATAAGGAGACCTCGATCTTGTGAGAAGATGAGGTAGAAGACCCAATACCTGACCTTAGAATGAATGTAACAGGCTGAGCTCTATGCAGATAGACAGTAACACAGAGTTTGCAGTGGAAAATGTTTCTTAGGGATCAACATCTGAGAAAGGACGTGGGAGGAAACACGACTGAGCAGGAGGAGAAGTCGAACTGGAAATCAGGCCCAATATAGCCTTGGCAACTAGGCGAACCAAGAATTGCCCTTCAGAGCACCCCAAAATAGGCCAAAATGTCTAGACCTTTATGCTTCCCTCCCCATCCCTCCCAGATGCCCCGGGTTGCCCCAGAAATGGCATGACTTCAGGCAGAGGGGCCCTCTATAGCTGAGGCTGACCCTGAAGGGCCTGGTGCTGAAGCTCTCTGCTGACCACACTCCGTCTGCCTCCCGTTGCAGCTCCTTCAGGGTCAGCCTCAGCTCTAGAGTGCAGCTTCACTAGGGGTTACCTCTTTGAAGAGGAGTCTGGGTGACACTCCAGAGTGACTACCACAATCAGGGAGGCCTGTTCTGGTGGATCAGAGAGGAAACAAGCCCCTGAAATAAAATTACCTCGAGAAACGCGGATGTTGCCACTATCCCCTCCCACTCACAATAAGGGCTACAGTTTCTTGGAGAAGTATTGGAGATGGGAACATATGCACCAACTCACACTTGTATAGAGGTGGTACTGTAGGGTCTAATAAAAACAACTAGTATTTATTGAGCACTTAACTATGCCAGGCACTGTTCCAAATTCTTTGCCTGTACTAACCATTTAATTCTCACATTACCCTGTGAGGGAAACAGTGATCAAACACCAGCATATGAACTTGGAAAAAGCTAGAACCCTGGAACTCAATTATGCGGCACCAGGGAGCCCCAGAAAGGCTCTGGACCAACCAGGGCATCCCAGCAGCAGTCTATCCACCCAGCTGCACAGGACCAGTGTTCAAGAGAGACACCATTTGGCAGCAAGAAGCAATTGTGTTTGCGGACTGAGCTACACTTGTTCTCTTTCCACGTGATGTTTGAATAAAGTCTCCATAGTCTCTGACCAATTTGGGGAGATGGAATGAGAGTCTCAGCCAAAAGACACCACACTTCTTGATAATGAGGCATGGAGAGGCTCAAGCAATTAACTGGAAAAATAAAAGAAAGAAATGTAACCCAAGTTGGTAGAGTAGTTTTTACCTGTTACATTTCCATGAGATGTTTGCTAAGAACAAAGTCAGTTGCTGACCTTTCTCAGTTCAGAACCCTCCAATAATTTCCATCTTTCTCACAGTAAAATTCCAGAGACTTAAAATGACATACAAGGTCTTGCACTAGGTGCCCTAACCAATAAAATGCCAGGAAAATGCCTTAGACTTGCACTTTCCAATATGAT
>NW_004443944.1:33543233-33545209 GCF_000243295.1 Trichechus manatus latirostris
TTCCTTTTTCTCACTGACCCGATTTTACCAAGCATGATGTCCTTCTCCAGGGACTGATCCCTCCTGATAACACATCTAAAGTATGTGAGAAGTAGTCTTGCCATCCTTGCTTCTAAGGAGCATTCTAGTTGTACTTCTTCCAAGACAGATTTGTTCATTCTTCTGGCAGTCCATGGTATATTCAGTATTCTTTGCCACCATCACAGTTTAAAGGTGTCAATTCTTCTGCCGTCTTCCTTATTCATTGTCCTGCTTTCACACGCACATGAGGCAATTGCAAACATCATGGCTTGGGTCAGGTGCACCTTAGTCCTCAAGGTGACGTCTTTGCTTTTCAATACTTTAAAGAGGTCTTTTGTAGCAGATTTGCCCCTTGCACTATGTCGTTTGATTTCTTGACTGCTGCTTCCATAGGTGTTGATTGTGGATCCAAGAAAAATGAAATCCTTGACAATCTTAATCTTTTCTCCGTTTATCATGACGTTGCTTATTGCTCCAGTTGTGAGGATTTTTATTTTCTTTATGTTGAAGCTAGATTCATCTAAAGTACAATAATAAAAAAAAAAAGTAACTTGTGATCTTGGATTGGATCCTGGATTAGGGAAAAGAAAAGAATTCTTTTGAAGGATATTATTGGGTCAATGAACAAAATTGTAATGTGGGCTGTTGATTTAATAATATTAGATTCATGATTAGATAATACTGTATCAATGTTATATTTCCTGAATTTGACCAATGTACTGTGCTCATATAAGAGACTGTCCTTGTTCTTAGAAAATACACACTGAAGTACTTAGGAGTAAAACGGCATACTGTCTGCAACTTCCAAATAGTTTGAAATATAATAGGGAGAAAGAGCTAGACGAAGGGAGGAAGAGAGAGGGTACAGATGTGGCAAAATGTTTACAGTTGGTGAATCTTGGTAAAGAGTAAGTTCTTTGTATTATTCTTGCAATTTTCCACAAGTTTGAAATTATTTCAAAATAAAAACTGAAAAATAAAAGGGGGTAGGGGGTGATGATTGGCCCTGAATCAAGGCCAACAATTTGATGGAGCTGTTGATTTCAAGCAGGAGCCTAAAGAAATATCTTCCTATAGTCCGTTGGCCATTTCAGAACTTTGAAAATGTGATGGTCAATTCATTAGAAAGAAACATCTGAGTCCTTGGTGATAGAAGTGGACTAATATTTATCTGTAGTCTTAATACTGCGATTCCAAATACAGGGATCCCTGATTTAATTTGTTCATTAGAATTACAATGATGTTAAATCTAATTATTGCAAAGAAAATCACTATGGAAGCGTTTTCCACTCAAAATAGTAGGACGCTTCTGAACTGTGACCTGCCTTTGAGTATTGTCCCTTTGTATGGTCAGGGCCCTAACTTGAATATTTTAAACTTCATTCAAATTGGAAACATCCTCTTTCCAAAAATAAGATGCTTTTTTCCCCCTTTTGAATTAATTTGCCTTTGAACAATCATAGTGTCTCTTGATTCTCTTAGGAACCACATTTACCATCGGGTTTCAAACAGTTTTGTTCATTGGATTGTGAAAGTGCATCTTTACTATGGACATTGATTGAAAAAGTTACTTTCATAGGAAAGATACTTGCTGATGTAATGTGATAATCGTCATGATATGAAAGGCAGAAATTTTGCTGGATTTCTTTTGCCTGGCAAGAGATACCAAGTATGTGGAAAGTATAAAATGTATTTTCTTTAACAAGAAGAGGAGAACCTTCTTTTGGTCTTTTGACAGGAAAACTGATTTTTAAACTATTTTGTTTATTAAATATTTTGTTAATTTATTAATAATTGCAAAAAATGTCTGTAAGGATTATTATCTTTCATGTGTAAAATGCTTGTGCAAAATAAATACTTTAGAAATAATAATAATAAAAAAAGGGATGAGAATGGCTTGGGCTCATTTAACGATGTCTGGAAAATTCTGTAGAGAGGAAGAGATGGGAAATACT
>NW_004443944.1:33546197-33560666 GCF_000243295.1 Trichechus manatus latirostris
AGCAAAAGCCAGTGAGCTTTGCCAGAACATCCATATATATTGGATGCAGGCCACACACCTGGGGAAACTCTCCTTACAGACTGGCTGATCACATCAGATCACATCATGGAGGTGATTACATTATATCACAAAATGGAGGATAACTGTATCATTACATAGCTGCCAAATTGTATCATGATATAACTGCCAAACCACTGAGAATCATGGCCTAGTCAAGTTGATACACACCCTTAACCACCACATTCCTACATTTTTTTTACCTTTCCCAGACTTGTCCTCTGAGTTACAACCTGGTAGATCCAGCTACTAATCTGAGCTTCAAACCAGTTCATTCTGGTTCGAACCCCTGCTCAGAATTTGCATTTCTGACAAATTCTCTGCTGAGAATTTGCATTTCCAGAGATAAACTGAATCATAATCTATATTTTAACAAGATCCCCAGGTGATTATTACGTGTAACTTCCTGTGAACTTGTGAGAAACGCAAATTCTCAGCAGGGGTTAAAACTGGAACAAATCAGTTCAAAACCCAGATGATATCTAACCATCTTTGCTAGCTCATAAGGAGCTTTGGTGGTGCAGTGGTTAAAGCAATCAGCTGCTAACTGAAAGGTCAGCAGTTTGAAACCACCAGCCTCTCCACTGGAGGAAGATGTGGCAGTCTGCTTCCGTAGACATTTACAGCCCTGGAAATCCTATGGGGTCACTACGAGTTGGGATCGACTTGACGGCCGTGGGTTTGATTTTCGGTTTTTCTAGCTCATGGCTAATACCCCAGGGGACTTCCTCAAATTAAAACCAAAACCTCAATTATAGCTGCGCCAAAGCATATACACATGGTGCAGCTTAAAAGGGGTTAACAACTCCAGAGGCAGCTCTGCCCCAGCATCAGGTACTACAAATCATCAAAATTGGCTCAAGACGCAATATCAAGTGAGGCCTGGTGGATGATTCCAAGAAACTGATGAGGATGACTTGAAATATAATAAATATGCCCCTATTCCAGGGCCTTTGCACTTACTGTTCCTTCTTCCTCACTCCATTCAGATCTCTGCTCAAATGGAGTGGAATCTGTGAAAGACGGAATTTGACAGGACTGCCTTGTTTTTCTGGGTCTTGCAAGTTTTACACCTTTGACAGGGCAGAAAACTTTTCTATCACTTGTTTTAGTGGAAAATATTTGAGTTTTCCTTCTCTGACAGGTTTCTGCCTTATACAGGTTCCGGCTTTTGCAGATTTTACTGTATCACATCCTCAGAGATGTTTTTCTTGATTATGCATGTGTATCTTGCTTTATTTTTCTTCATAGCACTTATCATTACAGATATGTGCATATATATTTGTTTGTTTTGAGATCTGTACGATATTATTTGTATAAATTTAAAGCACAAACATTTTATGATCTTCAGAGAATCATGCATATATCAAAGGAAACACAGTACATGCATTAAAATGGGTGCCTGATTGGGAATCAAGAATTAGGACAGAAAAAAAAAAAGTTGCCATTGAGTCAGTTCGAACTCATGGCAAATCCCGTGTGTGTTAGAGTAGAACTATGCTGTATAAGTTTTTCAATAACTGATTTTTTGGAAGTAGATTGCCAGGGGCCATTATTCCAAGGTGCCTCTGGGTAGACTCAAATCTCCAACTTTTTGGTTAGCAGTCAAGTGCACTAACCATTTGTACTACCCAGAGACTCCTAACCAGTTGCCATCAAGTCAACCTTGACTCATGGTGACCACATAATGTTTCGGAGTATAACTGTGCTCTGTAAGGTTTTTGATGGCTGATTTTTTTTTTTTTTTTTTTTTTTACAGTAGACGCCAGGCCTTCTTTCTGAAGCACCTCTGGGTGGACTAGAACATCAAGTTTTGCCTTTCATCACTTTTGGAAAAATTCCTAGCCTTTATATCTTCAAATGCTGTTTCTTCCCGGTTATCTCTCTCCTCTCCTTGTAGGACTCTAAAAACATGTATATTAGACATTTTCACTGTGTCCAGATGTCCAACACACCTATATATTTTCTATTATTTTTCTCTATATACTTTAGTTTTGACATTTTTCAATCTTTTTTTTCTTTAGTTCACTAATACTGTCTTCTGCTATGTCTAATCTGTTATTAACCCCATCAAATGAGTTCCTTGAGCCCTGGTGGTGCAGTGGTTAAAGGGCTCGACTGCTAACCAAAAGGTCAGTGGTTCGAAACCACCCGCAGCTGCGCAGGAGAAAGACGTGGCTTTCCGCTTCCATAAAGATTTACAGCTTGGAAACCCTAGGGGATCACTATAAGCCAGAATTAACTCGACAGCAGTGGGTTTTGGGAATGGATTCTTAATTTTAGATATTATATTTTTCCATTCTAGAACTACCAATCTTTTTTATAAATTCCAATTCTCTGGGGGGATTTATCCAGCTTTGCACCTATTTTGTGCATATTTTTCTCTATCTTCTGAGCATAATAATTAGTAATTTTAAACTCTTTATTATCTGTGGACCATCTGTGGATCTGTTTCTATTGTCTATTTTATTCTCTTGGTTTTTAGAATCTGGTCCTGGTTTTTGCATGACCAATAATTTTAATTAAATGCCACACATTGTGCCTACAGAAATGTAGAGACTCAGATGATATACTCCTCCAGAGAAAATTCACCCTTTTCTCTGCTAGACTGAGAATGGGGCTGATTACCTTAGTCCAGCCAGGATTGTGCTGAGTCAAGGCTGTATGGTAACCTTGGTAAGGCTCAGTCTACCTCTGGTCTGGCCATCATAAATTGCACTCTGCTTCTCAGAGGTTTTATGTCTATGTTTTATGCCTCCTGCCCCACATAGACCCAGAATTTGTCAAATGTCTTGAAAGACTACTGGCTGCATGCTTTTACCCCCACATCTGCCAAAGGCTCTGCTAGTTTTCTGGTTCTTCCACAGAGGTCTTCTGCTGCTGCTGTTGTTGTTAGGTGCCATCTTGTTGGTTCCAACTCGTACCTACCCCATGTACAACAGAATAAAACATTGCTCATTCCTGCACCATCCTCACAATCATTGTTATACTTGAGCCCATTGTTGCAGCCACTGTTCAATCCATCTTATTGAGAGTCTTTGTCTTTTTCGATGACCCTGTACTTTACCGAGCATGATGTCCTTTCCTTCTTCATGGACTGGGCCTTCCTGATAACATATCCAAAGTATGTGAGATGAAGTCTCTCCATCCTTGCTTCTAAGGAGCATTCTGGCTGTACTTCTTCTAAGACAGATTCGTTAGTTCTTCTGGCAGTCCGTGGCATATTCAATATTCTTCACCAACACCGTAATTCAAAGGCATTAATTCTTCTTTGGTCTTCCTTATTCATTGTCCAGCTTTTGTATGCATATGAGGTGACTGAAAACACCAGGGCTGGGGTCAGGCCCTCTGCTGTATAAAGGCTGAATTCTCAGACTCCTGCTTTTGCCTAGAACTGGCAAATGATTCATGGTAAAAGAGGCTACAGAATTCAGCTCATTCCCCTATTGTTCTCCCCTCCCCAGAATTTTAGCATGTTGTGTATTTTTCCAGTCATATGCTGTTTGACAACACTTCTAAATCTTCCTAGTCTGTTTATTCTTCCACTCTCATGGGCTTCTGTGGGTTACTTTTTCATGCCTTCTCCTCTTTCCTCAAATCTTTGAAACACTTTCCATTTCTCCTCACTCCTAACTGATGATCTTGCTCCTGTTTCACTGATCAATTAAAAGCAACTAGAATAATAAAGATTATTAAAACTTCTACTCTCCCAACCATTACCACATCTCTCTTGTACCTATCCTACTTCCCCCCTCTCTTGCTCTATCTTTTCTTCATACATCTCCATGTGTACCCTGTATCCCAGTATCTCTCACCTACTCAAGGATTTTTCTCCTATAATCACCCCCCCCATGCATCATTAATTTTTCCCTCTCTGCTGAATCATTCCCATCAGTAGACAAATATACCATTGTTTTCCCATCTTAAAAAAAAAAAAAAAACCCTCCCTTGACTCATTGTCTCTGTCCAGCTACCTCCACATTTTTCTTCTCCCATTTACAGCAAAACTCCCCAAAAATTCTGTATACTTACGGTCTTCATTTCCCCTCCTTCCACACCAGTGAAGCTTTCTTCCTCCATTCCACCAAAGCTTCTCTCATTGTCATCAATGACCTCTACAATGCCAAATTCAGAGGTCAATTCACACTCCTTACCTTACTTGATCTCTCAGATGTAAGTGACATGGCTTTTTTTGCTGATTCTTCCACATGTCCCTGACCTCCAAATGTTGGAGTTCCCAGAGCTCAGTCCTAGGACTTCTTCTCTTCCTTCTCTATACCCACTTCAGATGCTTTTTTTCTAGCCTTATGATTTTATATACCATTTATACATTGATGACTCCCAAATGATTCTAGCCAGCAGCTCTCTCATGAGCTCCAGACTCCATTTGAAACACCCAGATTGTCTTTTACTTCCTGTCACTACTTTCTGTACTTTCAACTGCAGTGAATGTACATTTAATTAACCCAGTGAGGTAATATTACTCCAGGCAATACAGGCTCTTACCCAAGATCACACAAACGGTATGTGGTAGATCCCAAGTTTTTGCAAATGGCCCTTCCTTCATCAAGAATAGAGTTGCTATTTGGTATGATTTCCCGTGGAATTGAGAAGCAGCTGTCTTATGGAACGCCCAAATTTCTGCCCAGTCTTCTCAAAATTCCTGAAGTTTTGTTGTTGTGTCATAGCATATGCATGTACTTAATTTGATTATGTTCAACCAAATTGTTCTCCAGCATGGCTTCTCCAGTCTACAGTCTTTCCAGCAGTGCTTGTGGGCTATTTGACCTCTACTGTGTCCCATAGTCTGGATTTTGCTGAATGTGTACTCATGGTGAAGTTCAACATGTTCCTCTGTCTACTGTATTTCCTGTGTCTTAGGCTGGGTTCTCTAGTGAAGCAAAACCAGTAAAGTCTATAAATACATATATACAGATTTATATCAAGGAAATGGCCATGCGGTTGTAGAGGCTGAAACTTCCCAAGTCGGTGGGTCAGGACAGAGGTTTCTCCTGATGCACGTAGTCACAGGGGACGGTGAACCCAAGATCGGCAGATTGGAGAGCAGGGCTGTTGTTCACAGGCTGTGAAGACCAACGAATTCCAAAGATCAACAGGCAAGACTGCAGGTAAGCTGCTAGCTCAAATCCCAAGAACCAGAGCTCAGATGAACAGGAGCCAGCTGCAGGACCCAGAATGAGCAAAAGCCCACAAGCCTTGCCAGAGTATCCCTTTACATTCAATGCAGGCCACATGCCCAAGGAGACTCCCTTTCAACTGACTGGCTACTCACAGCAGATCCCATCATGGAGGTGATCACAGAATATCAAATGTCATCATGGAAGTGATCACACCATCATAACGACTTTCAAACCACTAAGAATCAGGGCCCAGTCAAGTTGACATACAACCTTAACCATCACATCCTGCAAATGGGAAGCTTATCCAGAGACTTGATCAGGCTCAAATGCTGTGTTCTTTCATCCAGTGGCACATCATGTCTGGGTCTCTTTTTGAGAACACAGTGACTCTCAATGCCTTGATCCATTGATTCACTGGAGATTGCAAAATGAGAATATTCTGATTCTATCATTCTTTTTCATTTTTTTACTGGAATAATTTTATAAAGAGACATTTCCCTCACTGACCACTTGGTCACCCAGTGATATAATTCACAGGAGAAAAAAAAAGATGAGGAGTCTGGGAAGATGGCAGCATAAAGAGACCATCATTCTGACCCTGCCCCACAAATATAACAAAAAATACAACAAGGAAATGATGCTCAGCTTTGAGGGACTCTGAATTGGGGAGCAGAAGAAAGCAACAGGGAACTGCAGATAGGTGGGAATCAATGAATCAACAATGAGTTGCATACAGTAGGAAAACCACTTCTCCCATCGTCCTGCCCCTCCCCCTAGCTACACGGGCCACCAGCTAACGTGAACTGGGGAAACAGCCCTAGCAAAAGAGCCAGTTTCCCTAACCACCACAACCCCTACCTGTACAAAGAGACAGGACTCCAAACTTCTGCTCTAAAATCGACAAGGCCGATCTCCCCAAGGGTCCTTTGGAGTGTGCCAACACCTCCCCCATGCGGACACTGTCGGCTGCAAGCCTATGATTACTATGAATTGCTACAGAAGACCCTTGTAGTGGAATCCGTTCTCACAATTAACATGCTACCTGCCTCCCTGTGCACCCCATAGCTCAGGCCTCTGAAACCAGCAGGATATACCTCCCAGGGAGTCAGTTCTGGTCTGTCTGCTTCCCCTTCCAGTCAGCACTGAGGACTGTTGACTGAGGATGCTGTGTGCTAGGAGGCAGGCATCCTGAGTGGAGGCTACACCCACAGCCATCATACTACAGGGGACTCTGATAGCAATAAGGCAGACCTCCCTGGAAGTCCATTCTGAGCGTGACAACTCCTCCCCTACTCAGACAGTGTCACCTGCAAGCAGGCTGTGAATTGCTACAGAAGGTCCCTGCAGTGGAGTCTTTTCCCATAGTTAGCACTCTACCTGCCTCCGTACACAACTCCTAGCTCAGGTCTCTGAAACCAACAGGACAAACCTCCCTTGGGATCAGTTTGGGTTAGTCTGCCCCCACTTCCAGTTGGCACTGAGGAATGCTGACAGAGACTGCTGTGTGCTAGGAAGCAGGCGTCTTGAGTAGAGGCTGCACTCAGAGCCAACAATCTACCGGGGGGCTCTGATAGCAACAAGGCAGACCTCCACTAGGATCTGACCGGAGCATTACAGCCCCTCCATCACCTGGTAACTGTTGATTGCCAGGCTTTGCATACTGCTACAGAAGGTCCCTGCAGTGGAGTCTGCTCCCAAAATCAGCACTCCACCTGCCTCCCTGTTTGCCCCGTTGCTCAGGCCTCTGAAGCCAACAGGACAGACCTCCCAGGGGATCAGTTTAGATCTGTCTGTTCCCCCTCTGGTCAGTGCTGAAGACTGCTGACTAAAGCTGCTATATGCTAGGAAGCAGGCAACTTGAGGGGAGGCTACATCTACAGCAAACATACTTGGGGCAGGCTCTGATAGGAACAAGGTAGACCACCCTGGGGGTCTTTTTGGAGTATGACAACTCCTCCCCCCTCTGGTAACTGTTAGATGCTGGACTGATATGAACTCCTAGAAGATTCCCTACAATGGAGCCAGAAGGAAGGTTAACTAAGTGGAGACTGCTCCTTTCACCACCACTGGGCCACTGGGGCTCTGAAACCAACAAGACAGATCTTTCAGAGGTCCTTCTGGGGAGTGCCTGCCCGCCTCTTCCTGAAATTGAGGAAAGTCTGCCTGTGCTTCCCCTGAATGTCAGCTCAGATATAAACAGAACCCACAGAGTAGGGATGGAAGCCTTGGGCAAAACCAAAGGGCAACACTCTGCCTCAAAGGTGCTCATGGGGAGTGGGTTTTCTGACTGAAAATGTGGTTGCAGAAACAGAGAAGGGAACGGAGTAATCACCACAGAGAAAGGACAGCCCCCTGATGGACATTGATTAGTGCATAATATCTTGCCTGAGTGGTGGCCTGCTGATGGACAGATTGACCACAGCGTGTTCTCTGGTGTATTTGGGAGACACTGAAAGTTGAAAAACCAAGATCTGGAACTTTTAAATCCTAGTTAAGCTGGGGAGAGAGAAGGAGCTATCACACAGAGAGAGAGGAAACAGTAAGCAAAGGCCAAAGGCCCTATATTGCAACTGAAAGGACAATAAATTAAATGAGAAACACAATAGAAGGACTTACCAACAGATTTAATCAGGCAGAAGAAATAATCACTGAATTACAGGATAAGAGTTAAAATTGCTGAGGCTGAAGAGCAATAAGCATGGAGGCTAAGAAGGCTGAGCACAGTTTAATGGAATTAGGAGACAACAACAAAAGACCTAATATACACATCATGGAATCCCAGAAGGAGACAAGAGAGAGAAAGGGCTAGAAAGAATATTTGAAGAAATAATGACAGAAGATTTCTCCAATCTAATGAAGGACATGAATCTCCAAATCCAAGAAGCGCAAAGAACCCCAAGTAAGATAAGCCCAAAGAAATCCACACCGAGACACATCATAGTTAGCCTCTCAAAAAGTAAAGATAGAGAATCCTGAAAGCAGTGAGAGAGAAGCAAACAGTCACACACAAATTCTCCCCAATAAGATTCAGTGCTGATTTCTTCTCAGAAACATTGGAGGCCAGAAAGCAATGAAATTAAATATTTAAAGTGCTAAAAGAAAAACAACCGTCAACCAAGAATACTATACCCAGTGAAACTGTCCTTCAAGAATGAGGGTGATACTGGTCTGACAGAGACTGGAGGAACCCCCGAGACAATGGCCCCTAGACACCCTTCTAACTCAGAACTGAAGTCACTCCCAAAGTTTACCTTTCAGTCAAATATTAGACAGGTCTATAAAACAATAACACCCGTGAGGAATGTGCTCCTTAGAACAATCAAGTATATGAGATCAAATGGGCAACACCTGCCCAAAAGAAAAGATGAGAATGCAGGAAGGGGCAGGAAAACGGACAAATGGAAACGGGGAACCCAGGTGGAAAGGGGGAGAGTGCTGACACATTACAGGGATCGCAATCAATGTCACGAAAAAGTTTGTCTTTAATTATTGAATAGAAAACTAATTTGCTCTGTAAAGTTTCACCTAAAGTAAAATAAGACATTTAAAAAAATACAATGCTCTGTGCACCCAAAAAAAAAAAAAAAAAAAAAAATTAGGGTGAAATTAAAACATTCCCAGACAAACAGAAGCCAAGAGAGTTCGTATCCACCAGACCAATCCTACAAAAAATACTAAAGGGAGTTCTGTAGATGGAAGGGAAAAGACACTAGAAAGTCATTCAAAGACATACATAAAAAGAAAGATTCCTAATAAAGGGAATTGTATGGACAAGTATAAGGGCTAGTAAAAGGTATTCATGCTTGATAATTCTAATTGTTTTGTCCTTCGTGCTTTTTAATGACAAATGTGTGAAAAGCAGGGTTAAAATTATATTACAGGGCACATGAAATATAAAGATGTAATTAGTGATAACAACAAGAAAATGGGGGAGGGGGCAGGAGGAATGATATAGGTATAGAATTTCTTATATGTTATAGAAGTTACGTTGGTACCAACTTACCCTCGGGTGTTATAAACACAAGCTATTAAATGTAATATTCATGGTAACCACTAAAAGCATATCTAAAAAACATACAAACAAGGAAAGAAGAAGGAAACCAAAATGGCTCACTATAATAAACCAACAAAACACAAAAGTAAGCAGTAGTAAAGGACAAAGAAGGCTTACGACACACAAAAACCAAATAACAAAATGGCAGAAGTAAGTCACTTCATACTAGTAATTACAGTGAATGTAAATGGACTAAATGCTCCAAATCAAAAGACAGAGAGTGGCAGAATGAATTTAAAAACACGATCCAACTATATGCTGTTTACAAGAGACACACCTTAGACTCAAGAACACAAATAGGTTGAAAGTGAAAGAATGGAAAAACATATTCCATGCAAATAATAACCAAAAGAGAGATGGGGTGGCAATCTTGATATTAGACAAAGTAGACTTTAAGACAAAATCTGTCAGAAGAGATAAATATGGATATTATATAATGATAAGAGTTAATTTCATCAAGAAGATTTAACAGTTATAAATTATATATGGACCCAATATTGGAGGACCTAAATATATAAAGCAAACACTGATAGAATTGAAGGAAGAAATAGATAGCACTACAATAATAGTTGGAGACTTCAACACACCGCTTTAAATATTAGATAGAACACCTAGAAAAAAGATCAAGAAACACTGGACCTAAATGACACTATAAACCAATTAAACTTAACAGACATATATAGAACAGTCCACCCAACAACAGCACAATATACATTCTATTCCAGTGTATATGGATCATCCTCCAGGATAGACCATAGGTTAGGTCACAAAGTAAATCTTGATAAATTTAAAAAGACTGAAATCATACAAAACATTTTTCTCACCACAATGGAATGAAGTTAGAAATCAATAACAGAAAAAAAAAATTGGAAAATACACAAACATATGGAAATTAAGCAACACACTATTAAACAACCAATGAGTCAAGGAAGAAATCACAATTTCCTAGAGTCAAATGAAAATGATAGCACAACATACCAAAACTTAATGGAATGCTGTGAAGGCAGTACTCAGAGGGAAACTTATAGCAATAAATGCCTGCATGAAAAAAGAAGAAAGATCTCAAATCAACAGCCTAACTTAACAACTCCAGGGACTAGAAAGAGAAGAGCAAACTAAGCCTAAACCCACTAGAAGAAAGGAAATAACAATGATCAGAGCATAAATGAATAAAATTGAAAACAGTTAAACAACAGAAAGAATCAGTAAAATCAGAAGTTGGTTCTTTGAAAAGATCAGTAAAATTGACAAACTTTTAGCTAGACTGACAAAGAAAAGAAAGAGAAAAAATGCAAATAGCCAAAATAAGAAATGAAAGGGGGACATTATGACTGACCTGATACAAATAAAGAGAATTATGACATATTATGAACAACTGTATGGCAACAAACTGGATAACCTAGATGAAATGGTTTCTTAGCTATCTAGTGCTGCTATAACAGAAATATCACAAGTGGACGGCTTTAACAAAGAGAAATGTATTCTCTCACAGTTTAGGAGGCTAGCCGTCCAAATTCAGTGTGCCAGCTCCAGGGGAAGGCTCTCTGTCTGCTCTGGGGGAAGGTCCTTGTCATCAATCTTCCCCTGGTCTAGGAGCTCTCAGTGCAGGGACCCCAGTCCAAACGACACACTCTTCTCCTGGCTCTTCTTTCTTGTTGGTATGAGGTCCCTCTCCTCTCTCCTTGATTGCCTGTTTTTTATCTCAAAAGAGATTGACTCAAGACACAACCTAATCCCGTAGATTGAGTCCTGCCTCATTAATATTGCCTCTAATCCTGACTCATTAACATCATAGAGGTTAGGACTTACAGCACATAGGATAATCACATCAGATCACAAAATGGTGGGCTACCACACAATACTGGGAATCATGGCCTAGCCAAGTTGACACACATTTTGGGGGGACACAATTTAATCCATAACAAATAGAAAAATTCTTAAAAGCACACAACCTACCCAAACTGACTCAAGAGGAAATAGAAAGTCTCAACAGACCCATAACAACTGAAGAAATGGAATCAGTAATCAAACTTCCCCAACCCCCTTCAAAAAAAAAAAAGTTCTGGACTAGATGGCTTCACTGGGGAATTGTACCAAACATTTAGAGAAGAACTGGCGCCAATACTGTTTAAACTCTTCCAAAACGTAGAGGGAAGGACTACTCCCTAATTCATTCTATGAAGCAAACATAACCCTGATACCAAAACTAGACAAAGACACCACAAGAAAAGAAAACTACAGGCCATTATCTCTTATGAATATAGATGCAAAAATCCTCAACAAAACACTAACAAATAGAATTCAACAGCATATTAAGAGTCATACATTCTGACCAAGTGGGATTTACTCCAGGAATGCAAGGATCGTTCATCATTAGAAAATCAATCAACATAATACACCACATCAACAGAACAAAGGAAAAGAACTACACGATCATTTCTATGGATACAGAAAAAGCATTTGATAAAATCCAACACCCTTTCTTGATGAAAACCCTAAAGAAGATTGGAATAGAAGAGAAATTCCTCAGTATGATTCAGGACATACTTGAAAAGCCAACAGCCAACATTATACTTAATAGAGAAAGACTGAGAGCTTTCCCCTTGAAATCAGGAACAAGACAAGGGTGCCTGCTCTCACCACTACTATTCAATATTGTATTAGAAGTCCTATCCAGAACAATAAGACAAGAAAAAGAAACAAAAAGGTATCCAGATTGGAAAAGAAGTAAAATCATCTCTATTTGCGGATGATATGATCCTATATATAGGAAATGCTAAAGAGTCCACAAGAAAACTTCTAGAGCTAATAGAAGAATTTAGCAAAGCTACAGGGTACAAGGTCAACAAACAAAAATCAGTTGGGTTCCTATATACCAGTAATAAAAAAATCTGAAAGAGAAATTAGGGAAACAATTCCATTTACAACAGAATCTAAGAGAATAAAATACCCTGGAATAAACCTAACCAGGGACATGAAGGACTTGCACAATGAAAATTATAAAACACTGTTGAAACAGATTAAAGAAAACTTAAATAAATGGAAAGATGTTCCATGTTCTTGGGTTGGAAGACTTAATAGTGTTAAGATGTCAATACTACCCAAAGCGATCCAGAGATTCAATGCAATCCCAATCAAAATTGTAACAGCCTTCTTTACAGAAATGGAAAAACCAATCTTCAGTTTTATGTGGAATGGCAAGAGGCCTTGAATAGCTAAGGCAATGTTCACAGAGAAGAACAAAGTAGGAGGACTCACACTTCCTGATTTTAAAACAGGTACAGCTACAGTAATCAAAACAGCCTGGTACTGATATAATAACAGACACAAAGACCAATGGAATAGAATTGACAGTCCAGAAATAAACCCATATGTCTATGGTCAACTGATTTTTAACAAGGGTGCTAAGTCCATTTGATGGGGAAAGGAGAATCTCTTCAATAAATGGTGTTGGGAAAATTGGATTTCCATATGTAGAAAATTGAAACAGGATCCATGTCTCACACCACACACAAAAACAAATTCAAAATGGATTAAGGACCTAAATGTGCAGACTAAAACCACAAAATTCTTAGAAAAAAATGCAGGGGCAACTCTGTCAGGTCTAGATTTTAACAGTGGATCATCTAATTTAATAACAAAAGCACAAACAGCAAAAGACAAAATAAATAAATGAGACCTCATAAAAATTAAAAACTTATGTTCATCAAAAGACTTTACCAAAAGAGTGAAAAGATAAGCTACAGACTGGGAGCATATCTTTGGATACCATATATCTGATAAGAATCTAATAACCAAAATATATATAAAGAAAAACAAAGATAATCACTTGATTCTCTTTTCCTTCTAGTTTTCAAGATAATGACTTTGTTCCTGTCAGCCTACAAAAGTCCTCATTTAAATTCTTATATCATTATTAAGTCATGAATTCAATCATAGTTTATGGTTGTAATCCATTACATATTTTATGCCACTTGACACTCAAATTGTCCCATCTTTGGCCAGGAGGAACTTCTTCAAGTTGGCTTCAGAGTCCTTTTGACATAAATCTAGTAGCCTTTGATAGCTTCTTTGTATCTAGAATAACAAAATATTTCAGGATTTTCTTGCCCTCATTTCCTGCCCCAGACCCAGAATCAGCCATTTCTCCAAAGAGTCTTGGTTTCTTTTAATAACCAAAAAAAAAGACTAAACTCGTTGCCATTGAGTTGATTCTGACTCATAGAGACCCTACAGGACTGACTAGAGCTGTCCCACATGGTTTTCAAGGAGCGCCTGGTGGATTCGAACTGCCAGAGTTCTTAACCACTATGCCACCAGGGTTTCCAGTTCTTTTTAATAGTCAATGATATTTCAAGACCACAATCTGAGTGTTAGGGATGTTCATTGCTTCTGGCTTGGTTATTATTTCTAGGTCTTTTCAGTGGATAGAGATAGGATATACACATGATAAAAGAACTTGTGAGTTTATAACAATATTTTCAATTCTAATTTAGAACTACAGATTGTTTACTTAAGTTCTTGTACAATATATCAGTATCTCTTTTCTTCTACACTGAGAATTCTTGTTCTAAAGGGCACAAGTTATAATATTATTAGAAAATCAAGAGTCTGTATTAGTCATTTGTTTATTCCATGTTACATACATAACGTCTCAGAATACTAATTCTAAAATACTAATTTATCAATTTTAATTACTGAAAAGAGATAAAGTTTTTGCATGTTATGGATTGAATTGCGTCCCCTAAAGATGTGTGTCAACTTGCCTGGGACATGATTCCCAGTGTTGTGTGATTGTCCACCATTTTGTCATCTGATGTGATTTTCCTAGGTGTTGTAAATCCTATCTCTATGATGTTAATGAAGTGGGCTTAGAAGCAGCTGTGGTAATGAAGCAGGACTCAATCTACAAGATTAGGTTATGTCTTAAGTCAATCTCTTTTGAGATACAAAAGAGAGAATTGAACAGAGAGGCCGGGGAACCTCATACTACCAAGAAACAAGAGCAAAGAGTGACGCATCCTTTGAACCTAGGGTCCCTGCACTGAGAAGCTCCTTGGCCAGGGAAGACTGATGACAAGGACAGTCCTCCAGAGCAGACAGAGAAGCCTTCCCCTGGAGCTGGCATCCTGAATTCGGACTTCTAGCCTCCTAGACTGTAAGAGAATAAATTTCTCTTTGATAAAGTCATCCACTTATGGTATTTCTGTTATAGCA
>NW_004443944.1:33561796-33563784 GCF_000243295.1 Trichechus manatus latirostris
AGAACTCTGCATTTCTCTAGTTTCTCTTTAGGAGAGAACCTATAGGCCCCATGGTCCTTTGAGGCCCCAGAAGACTCAAACCCAAGTCTAGATCTCTCCAAGCTTTTCCAGGAGAAACATATTCCCATATTATCTGGGTTTCTCTGAGGCAGTTTTGAGGGTACTTAATCATTCTGTTGCTAAACTAAATGGGTAAAAATCTCCAAATGAAACAGTGATTTATTTTCATTTTCTTTTCTCATCCTAATACGTATTCACATTCATACCTAAATGTATATTCATAATTTTCTTTTCTTTTTCTTAAAGAACAACAACAAAAAAGCCCCTAACCCATTGCTGTCAAGTCGAGTCCAATTCATAGCTACCCTATAGGACAGAGTAGAACTGCCCCATAGGGTTTCCAGTGAGCAGCTGGTGGATTCGAACTGCAGACCTTTTGGTTAGCAGCAGAGCTCTTAACCACTGTACCACCAGGACTCTGATATAAGAGTTAGGCCCCACAAAAACTAGATTCAGTCGTGATTCCAACCTCCACCTTCATCCTGCCATTCCCCTGAGGGAATGTCAGGGTGAAAAGAAACAAGGCAGAGGCTGAGTCCCAGCCACATCCCTCCTTTTCAACACAGTGTGGGAGCTGAAGAAATTCCACAGGAGGCGCCTAGGCAGACATCTCGGAGAAGGCTCCCGCAGACTCCCACAGGTCAGAGTATACAAGACCCAGCCTGAGGTTGGCAGAGCTGAGGCATGAAAAGCCAACAGTCCTGCTGGCAGTCAGTGTGAGGAGGGCACAGCAGAAACTGATGATGACGTGCAGGACCAGATGCTCCCTCCCATCCTGGGATTATTAAGCCCCTCGGGATTCAGACATAACCTTAAGAATCAGAAGAATCTTAAACTGATAAGATTTCAACCTGAATCTCTACTCCTCTGTCTTAGTTATCTTGTGCTGCTGTAACAGAAAAACCGCACATGGGTGGCTTCAACCAACAGAAGTTTATTTTCTCACAGTTCAGGAGGCTAGAAGTCAGGGTACCGGATCTAGGGAAAGACTTTCTCTCTGTGTTGGTTCTGGGGGAAGGTACTTGTCTCTTCAGATTCTGTTTCCTGGTTCCTTGGAGATCTCCATGTGGCTTGACATCTACCTTCCTCCTATTTCTGCTTGCTTGTTTAATCTCTTTTATATCTAAAAATAGAATGACTCAAGACACACCCTGCACTAATCCTGTCTTACTAACATAACAAAGACAACCTGTTCCCAAATGGGATTATAACCACAGGCCTAGAGGTTAGGATTTACAACACATATTTTGGGGGGACACAATTTAATCCATAACATCCTCCTTCCCTCTCCCATCTCTGTCCAGTCATATGGCTCTTCCCACTGTTTCTTCCATGACAGCCAAGCACTCCTGCCTCAGGGCCTTTGCACTTCTTATTTCTTCACCTAGGTGTACCCTTTTTTCCTGGCTCTTCACATCCCTGGGTCTCCCAGGTCTCTGCATACAGGTCATCTCATTGGGACACTTTTCCTGAACACCTTATATAAAATAGCACCCCTTTTCCATCACTACCTCACCCCTCTCCCTGCTTGATTTTTCTTCAGAACTCTTATGACAACTCATGACATCCTATCATACAGTTCCACCAGCCACCTGTCAGTTTGTCATACTGTGGTGGCTTGCATGTTGCTATGATGCTGAAAGCTATGCCACCAGTATTTCCAATACCAGCATGGTCACCCATGGTAGACAGGTTTCAGTGGAGCTTGCAGACTAAGACAGACTAGGAATTTGCTAATTTTCAAAAGAAAGGCCTGAGGATCCACTTCTGAAAATTGTTGTGTTGTTAGAGACCCTCCAGTCGGTTCCAACTTACAGCAACCCCATGTACAACAGAACAAAACACTGCACCAGCCTCATGATCATTGTTATGCTTGAGCCCATTGTTGCAGCCACTGTGTCAATCCATCCCATTGAGGGTCTTTCTGT
>NW_004443944.1:33564969-33596242 GCF_000243295.1 Trichechus manatus latirostris
GTAGGCACAATTAAGCCAGTGTGTACCTTGCTTATTGGGTAATCCATCCCTGACTTCACAACAGAACACTGTTCAACTTGCTTGCTTTGGACTCGTCTTCAGGAAGGATCAATTGCTAGAGGAGGACATCATGTTAGGTAAAGTAGAGGGCCAATAAGGACTTGAAAGACCCTGGGTGAGATGGAATGACACAGTAGCTGCAAAAATGAACTCGAACATGCTGGCGATTGTGAGGATGACGTGGGACCAGGCAACATTTTATTCTTTTATACATAAGGTCGCCATGAGTTAGAGTCAGCTTGACAGCAACTAACAATAACATTATGTGTTCATTTGTTTTTCACCTGTCCCTTCCACTGCAATGCAAATTAAACTTATAGCACCAGAGATTTTTATCTGACATTTCTATGGTTATACCCCTAACCCCTAAAAAAAAAAAGCTTGGTACATAGAGGCCCTTGGTAAACATTTGCTGAATTAATTAACTAATTAATTAGATCTCTGTCATCTGCTAAAATAGAAGCTTATAAAAGTCTTTGTAAGCAGTGTACTGTTTAATGAGAGGTTAGTTTGTTCTGTAAACCTTCATCTAAAGTACAATGAAAAAAAAAGTTTGTGTAAGGAAAAATAAAAAGAGTTGTATTTACTGGATTTTGTACATTGGTGCTAAGGTGGACTGATGTTTAAGAGTCTTGCTACCTCTAAGATCTGCCCGTGTTTATTTCTAGGTTTCTACAATACTGTGATTCTCTGTATCTGTGTCAAGGATCCTGGAAATCCTGGCCTCGATGGCTCTGGACAGCTCACCGTGAAATCTAAAGCCCATCTTAATGAGTCCAAGATGTACAGGATAAGCCAAGGGCACCCAGGTTGATTTCACACAGCAGTTCCAGCTTGGAAGGCTAATTGAAAAGATTATCACCAGGAAATTATTTACAGGATGAGCAGGCTCCAGACATAGCACTCAACCACCCCCAGCCCCCGCCTGGTTTTTATTTCACAAAAGCATTTTTCTGAGCAGAGAGAAGGGCAGAACCCTGCCTAGTTTGGTGGGTTTATGTAGCTCCAGGGACAAAACGGGGTACTCACAGAGGTCAGGGATGCCAGGGCCATCAAGGGAAAGGAAAAGGTCTTGTGCCATGGGTGCCTCATGAGGTGATGGGACAGCTCTGCCCAGGGCCAGCACACCCACATGCCCACAGGGGCCAGGCAGGTGGTCCAAACAAGCCAAGAGGGCCAGATGGGACCAAGGCAGAGGGACATCCATGTGCCTCTCAAGGAGGCAGCTGTGGCCAATTATTGCCAAATGTGATGCCGGCCCAGTGTGGCCAGATTTTCTGATTTTTCATAAAAGACAGACATCCAAATTTATATGTGAAATCTCCCAATTTTAAATGTTGGCAACAGAGTCAAAAATTTTAGAAGCACTATCTTCCAGTTAATATTTCTGTGGAACAAACCACCCCAGATTTCATGACGTAAAACAGCCATTTTATGGTATTCCTGGATTCTCTGGGTCAGCAGCTTAGACAGGGCACAGTGGGAATGGCTTGACTCTGCTCCACCAAGTCTGGGACTTCAGCTGGGAAGACTCAGATGATTGGGACTAGAATCATCTGGAGGCTTTTCCCCTCACATATCTGGGGTCTGGGCTGGGATGACTCAAAGGCTGGGCTCAGCTCCCCTGTCCACTGGAGCACCTACACATGGCTTCTCCATGTGGCCTGGGCTTCTCACAGTGTGACGGCTGGGTTCTGAGACGGAGCGTCCTGAGAGGCAGATCCAGACAGTGGGCATTGCAACAGAACCAGGTGGAAGCTGCATGGCCTTTTGTGATCTAGCCTCTGGTCACACAGTGTCACTTCCACCACACTCTGTTGGGCAAAGTGGCGATAAACCCACCCAGATTCAAGGAAAGGGGCTCACAGACCCCACCTCTCAATGGGATGAGTGTCAAGGAATTTGTAGCCTTTATAAAAACACTACACACTGTGGGGGCCATACCAAATGGTCTGCAGGGTTTGGCCAGACATTGCTGACAGCATCTCTGAAGGGCCGATGTGGACAAAGATGCAGACCACACAGTAAGGTGAAGACTAGCAGTGACATCCTCAGAGACAGGTGTGGGTATGGAGCCAAGAGCAGAGGGCAGGCCTTCCTCTGGAGCACATGGGCATGTGGGACCTCTGATCTAGATCCCATGCCAGCCACCAGCATAATGCCTGCTTACAGCTGCCCTGTCCCCTGTCCAGACTTGGACCCAAGCCACAGCCTGACCCCAGAACACATCCTCAGAATGACTGAAGCATCCCCTTCGTCATAGAGCCCCAATCATGTTCCCCTCCTCTTCCTCTCTTGAAAGATTCCTTAAATGGTTTGCACTCAAAACCATGCAGCCACGCCATGGAAGAAAGGCCTGGTAATCTGCTTCCATAAAGATTACAGTCAAGAAAACTCTATGAAGTAGTTCTACTCTGTATCACATGGGGTTGCCGTGACTAGGAATTAACTCGATGGCAATAGATTTGGTTTGGTTTTTCCTCTCTAGGGGGACCTGTCTTTAAGTCCTTGAACGTAAAAGGCTGATCCACCCTTTTTCTAGGCAATCTGGCCTAAGTGCTTCCAGAGGGCCCAAGCACTCCCAAGGGGGAAATGCCTTCCTTACTGACCACTCTCTCAAAGGCAATTCCTGGGGGGCTGTAGAGGAAAGGCTGTGAATGGGAAACAAGCATGGCTTATGTGTAGGGAGGAGTGAAAAAGGACTTGATGCCAGGCATTGTGCTGGGCTCTTTCATATAATACTCACAAGGACCCGATGAAGCAATCATTTCCATTTAAGAGACGAGTGAACTGAGCGGCACAGATAACACATAACTTCCCCAGGGTCACCCAGGCTGAAAGAGGTGGGACCATGTGATTGACTCTCAAGCACAGGTGTGTAGGACACTGAGCAGACCAGCCTGCTTGGAGTGGAGGAGGTGGGCTAGGGAGGTATGAGGCAGGCTGGGTGGGGCCAAACAAGCCCCACAAAGAATCCTGAACTTGATGAGTCAGACAGTGGGAGCCATTCAAGGTTCTTGAGCTGAGGGATGACCCCACTAATTAAGGCTAGTAATGATGGAAACAGTTCCTTACAGAGTGTTTTATTTTGCAGGTCTTCTTTCCCATGCATTTCCTCACTTGATTTTCACCTGTGCAATTAGGTGCTCCATTTGCCATATAAGCAAAGTAAGAGTTCCAGAAGTTACAATAGGAGAAAAGTACTAGTGGCAAAACCAAAACTGGAATGCAGGTCTCCTGAATCCACACCCCAATCAGTGAGGGGCCGGGAGACTGTGTGGTACAGTGGAGATCTGCTGTTCTGGCCACTTAGTATCACTCTCCCATCCTTTCTTTTCCTATTGGGAACTTTGCTTCCTGCCCCTGACTCCAGGTGACTCTGGTAGGGCTGTCACTTATGTGGTCCTATCTGGGGGTGGGCCCAAGGCCAGGCTGACCAGTCAGAGTCCTTCTCAGGAACTGACACGGATGCTGGGGGCGACAGTCTCAGTCTTTTCTGTAGGGCTGCCAAAGGTAAGAACCATGTAAGCCTAGAGCCTCTGGCAGCCATCTTGACCGTCATGTGGGGCGTGCCTGCTTGAGAATGAAACCAACAAAGAGGGCAGCTGGGCTGAGAGATGAAGGGTGGGAGACTGCCCCAATGACGCCAATGAGACCCCAGATCAGCCATGCTTGGGCTTCTCAGTTTTGAAAGCCATTTTGATTTGGTTCTCTATCACTTGCACCTGAAGCGACCCTAACACACAGGTTTGGAAGTGAGACAGACTTGGTTAGTCTTTGAGCCTCAATTTCTTCATCTGTAAAATGGGGGTAATTAAAATAACAAACTCACCAAGTTTCTAGAGAATTAAATACATGTCATAAACTGTAAGGCAGCCAGAAAAAGAAAAGTATAAGGAATGGAAAGGAATAAAAATTCCTAGCATTTGCAAATGATATAATTTTTTTCATAGAAATTTCAAACTACAGACAGACTATTAGAACTCTTAAGAGAGTTCGGCAAAGTTGCTGGATGGATGATCGATATTCAAAAATTGATAGTGTTTCTACGTATCAGCAATGACAAATTAGAAAATATGATTTTTAAAAAGAGACACCCATTCATTCTAGCCACAAATATATAAGATTCCCAAGAATAAATCTAATAGAGCTACAAAACCTCTATGGCAAAATTATAAATCTGTATTGAGGAACATAAAAGAAAGCCTAAATAAATGGGAAGATATACCAAGTTCATGGATACGAAGGCTCAGTATTACAAATGGGACAATTCTCTTCCCTCCTACCCCCCATTTTAATCTATAAATATAATGCAATTTCAGTCAAAATTCCAACAGGGCTTTTGGTCGAACTTGACATTTTGATCCTAAAATTTGTTTTGAAGAATAAAGGATCAGAAAAACCAAGCCTAAAAAAGAAGAACTTATCCTACAAATTCTACTCTCTTTAAGGCTATGGTAATTAAACCACAAAATACCAAGCACAGATTCATTGTTATGTTCCACTCTAAAGGAATGCCATTCTGACTTAGTGAACAATCCAAATTAGGTAGTGTTTTAAAACAGAGTGGCTACTTTGAAAATGATAGAGCGAACTGTAGTTTTTGTTCCCCATGCTCTCTGTCCGGGTCCCACTGACATCAGGCCTGATCATGTGAATTACTTTACATCACTTACATGTGTAAGCCATGTAATGCCACTTCTAGGCAGAAGTTTTAAGAGTCATCACATGTTTCCATCATGGCTTTGATTGCCCTTCCACGGGAGCAGCCTAGCCCAGGTAGGATTGCTCCTTCAGTTAGAAGGAGTGAGGATGTGGCCACAGCTGTAGGCCAGTCCTGGGAGTAGCATGAGCAAGAAATAAACATTTGTTGTTGCAGGCCAGTGAGATTTGGCCATTGTTTTTTTACCTCAGCATTACTTAGGGAAGTTAACTAATACAGAAATATGACCTAATGAATTGGTAAAACGCAGCCAACAGATGTCTTTCATTAAGGTATAAAAGCAATTTAAAAAAAAATTAGTACATTGATGCTTTGCATTGGTATCATTGTTCTGTTAAACATGAGCATTCTGCAAGGATTTACATTTTTATAAAAGCATTTTGTGAGCAAAAACAAGTTTGGGGAAATCCTGCATACTGTATCTTCCTCACTAAGATCCACCCCCTCATATTAGCATATTAAAGACCCCGCAAAGCTTTGCAATAAATAAAACTTTATTAACACAGTGCTTCTCAAACTCACTCAGTGCTGGATCACTTAGCCTGCTTATTAACAGGCAGTGAGAGTTTTTTTTTTTTTTTTTCTTTGCTCTCATGTGTTGAGCACTGGGTACTTTATATGCATTATATCATTTAAATTCTATAAGAGAGGTACTGTTATTCCCATTTAACAGCCAAGAAAATGAAGGCTTGGAGAGATAAATTGACTTGCTCATAGAAACCATGGCAAAAAAAAAAAAAGAAAGAAAAATGGCGGAGCCAGGACTTGAATCCAAGTCTGCCTGGAAACAAAAACCGAACTTTTAACTTCCCTATCTTCTTCTTGTCTCCAACATCAACTCCTAGCTGCTGGAGCTAACATTGAAAGTTTTTTGTCAGTTGATACCTCCTTCCTGACTGTTCCTCTCTCACTCATTGCCTTCCTTCCTGCTACCATCCTTATGCCTCTACTCCATCCTTAAGCCTTTTTTTAAGGTTTAGCTCATGACCCCTCCTCCAAGAAGCCTTCCTTGACTACTTCTCTCCAGAGTAAACTTTCTCTGACTGTATACAGTGCAGCAGAACATTCCCCTGGAGGGGTTGAGGCATATGGAGGTTAGAGTAGTCCTAAACTAGCCCTTAAAGAGAAAATTGCTTTAAAACCTCCTTAAACTACTCATACAGTGGAGTATACATATTTTTGTATATACCGATAATTGAAACCATCTACACAGCTTACTGTCTACATTAGCACGATTTTACTATTCTACTGTCTTCATCAGCATAATTTGATTATCCCAGAAAACTCTTGCCCAGGAAGATAAAAGTTGCAAATGCCTTATTGTTCATTTTAAGAACTTTCTGAAAGACCCATCAATTCTTCAATAGAAATCATCAAACAACAGTTTACACTCCAAAACAAAATCCTGGCCTTGCTGAGTCTACCAGTACTAAACTATTATAATATGGTCCTTACCCAATCCTAATCAAGTCACTGCATTGAAAAATTCATCTTCAATAAGACTTCAAAGTCTCAAAAACATCCAAAATTGGCCCTTCCTCCCTTGAGACCCTATTAAGACTCCACAGATATAACGTTTTCCCTTACTCAATAAATCGTTAACTCAACTTTGCCTAATCAACAGGTTGTTAGGTAGTATTTGGGGAGCCAGATTTTGACAATACAAGCCTGTATAGACAACATTAGTTTGGCATCTTCTGAGCTAGCCCAAAAGAAAGAACAAAATAAGATACCTAACATATCTCTAAAAGAGAATTGGGTGGGAAATTTGTACGCATTCCATCCTGACTATCGGGGTTGGATTTAGAGTTAAGCACCTTTAACTTTAAAACATGTGTACTAGACTCCTTGCTTCCCCATTATCATCCACCTCTTCTCCCTTTCTTCCTTGATAGGATCAATAATGGTGGGTCATTTTTGGCCTAAGCCAGTGGTTCTCAAAATGTGTTCTCCAAACCAGCATCATCAGCATCACCTGAGAATTTGTTACAAATGCAAATTCTTAGACCCCACCTCAGACCTACTAAATCAAAAACTTTGAGGGTAGGGTCCAGCAATCTTTTAACTAGCAAGCCCTCCAGGTAAGATACTGATGCACTTCAAGTTTGAGAACCTCTGGTCTAAGTTGACCATGTTGGTTCTCTTCCCCTGACCAGCAATTAGCTTAGGAAGAGATATTGGACAAATTTCTGGAAGAGATGTGAGGGGAGTCTGCAGGGAGCAGGGGCTTCTGGAAACGTCCTCGCTTTTAACAAGAGACATAGGAAGGAAGGCTTTATCTGTTAAGATGCGTTTGGTTTCAAGCAATAGAAACTGAGCTAACAGGGGCTTAAATGAACAGGGGTTTTATCCTTCTCATTTTCAAAAAATCTCGCTAGCATTGGCTCAGCAATGTCCTTGGTTCTCTTGGCCTTTCCCTCTGAACACAGGATGGCTGCCACTGCTCAGGTATAACATCACATTCCAGGCAGGAGGAGGCAATGAGGACAGCTGCTGCCAGCAAAGTCTGTCCCTCTTATCAGGAAAGTAGAGGTTTACCAGAAGCCCCCAGGAGATTTCCTCCTATGTCTCATGGACAGAATTGGTCACACGGACACCTCTGGCAGCAAGAGAACCTGGAAAAGTGGATACTTAAGCTTTTCCAACCTTCACAGTGGAGGAAGGCAAAGGAGAAGAGTTGAGGAGGTGTGACGATGAAATGAGTTCAATTACATTAAGCAGCAAGCTCAGTGCCTGGTACTAAGGTAGGTGACCAATGATCCAGCGCCTATTATTGTCGTTATTATCATTATTTTAGCACAAGCCTGTTGTTGTGGAGATGAGATTGCTCTTCAGACCCCAGGCGGACCATTAGCAAGCGAGTTGCTTACTACACCTCCTTAGAGGGATGCTTTAATGAAAGGCAAAACTAAATTCTCATTAGCACGTCAGTCACTTCCATGTAAATGAGCGTCATCATAACCATGAAAGCGGTACCCATGAGAGGAGAGGTTAGAAAACGCCTTCTCTCTCAGCTCCTTTATCAGAAGATGAAGCCAAGTTGGAGGGGGGAGGTGGGGCAGTGACTGCTCCCCCCATCCAGGACGGAGGTGGCCAGCATTCCGAACTGCCCTCCGAACTTCCTGACATTTGTGGTTTAATCAACTCCCATTAGTCCTTCCCAGTTTCAAAGCCCGGCACAGGAACCGCAAACTCCCGCTGCTTCTGACAGGAATCGTGTGGCTAAAGCCGAGGCAAACTCTTTGAAAGGTAATTAGCGTTCTTTGAATCTGGGGCTCTTTGATTTTGCTTCCTGGCTTTAAATGGTCACAGGAGGTTTTGCAGAAAGAGGGAAAAACAAAAGACAGCAGCAAGAGCCCCTTCTCCTGGGCCTTGGGCTCCCTCTCAAGTTAAGCTGCAGCCAGAGAGGATGCTTGGGAAGATGGTCAGGGGGGATGAGTTGTGGAGTTGTACCAGGGTCCATTCATTCATTCAGGCTCACACACTATGTGCCAGGCACCGTGCTAGGCACTGGATGTGCAGTTTTCATTCATTCGTTCATTCAATCATTCATTTATTAATATCTGTGCGTCAGACACTGAGCTTACTGTTTCATGAGAGAGGCAGACAGTAAACAAATAAAAATAATTGTTGCAAATATTAAAGTACCAATAACAAAATAAATTGGGTATTCTTCCAGAGAAAAGAGGAGAAACCTCCTTTACAAAGGGCAGTTGGAGAAGGCCTCCCTGAGGAAGGGGCAGTTAGGCTGAACCCTAAGAGCCTCTACCCCTCTGGGCACTGTTCTTGTCCCTAAAAGTTCTTTGCTGATTCAAACCGAAGGAAACTGCCCCTCAGTATTTCCCTGAGTAGAAGACCTTTCGAGACAGTTTGGGATGAGTGTATGAATATGTGTATGAGTCCCCAGATCTGATCAGTATTGTGGCGTGTATATTTTGATTCAACAAGTAGGCTCTGATTACCTTAAAATAACTTTGATAAAGATTTCTGATGCTAATAATGAACATTTACTGCGAACTTTACATTTGCCAAGCCCCATGTAAGCGCTTGACCTGCTTATTAGCCTTTAAATCCCAAAATTACCCAGCAAGGTAGGAGGTAGTTACTATTCCTCAGTTCTACTTATCCAAGGTCACATAGCTCGTAAGAAGCAGAGCTGAATCACCTAGCCAAAGGCTGCCCAGTTCCAAAGCCCACGCTCCTCACCGGTACACCTTGCTGGCAAGTGCAATGCTAGGGGCTCAAGATACAAAGATGAACGATCATGATTCCAGTGGGCACCATGAAACCAGTTTTAATACAGGGCATTATATATTCATAGAGATTTGCACCGGTTGCCATGACAACCCATTGTACATGATCAGCTCTGTCTGGGAGGATTAAGGATAAGTACGAGAGCAGATGTAGGAGTCAGTTCAAGCTAGGTAATGCTGTTGTAAAAACAACACTGAAGTCTTAAACCACAAACGTGTATTTTTTCCTCAACACATCAGACAGGAGTCAGCTGTGGCTCTGCTCACACCATCATCATCCTTACTCCAGGACCAAGTCACTGTGGCAGAAGGAAGAGAGAATTCTGGAGGGTCTCAAATCTGCTGTTAAATATTCCAGCTTAGAAGAGACCCACATTACTTGTACCCACAACTCATCTGCCAGATGTTGTCACATGGCCACAACTCAACCACAAGGGGACCAAGACATATCACCCCACCAGACACATTTGGTGAACAGTGTTAAGGACAATCTCAGTGGGTAACCGTGGAGGGAGACTTACAGTAGAGAAGCAGGAGATGTGAATTGACAACAGAGGGAATAGAACGTGCAAAGGTGCAGAGGAGGGTTTAGGTAACTAGACTGCTGGCAGAGCTGAAAACAGAGCTGAAAGAGTAGGACCAATCTCTATGAGGTGAGTACTATTATTATAATACCCACTTTCGAGATGAGGAAACTGAGGACATAACTGGTGAGTGGTGGTACTGGTATCTGAACCCACGTGGTCTGATTCTAGTGTCTAAACTCTGAATCTCTATGCCATATTTTCTTTTAGTTAGGCAGAGGCCAGATTATAAAAGGTCTTCAATGCCAGGTTAAGGAAGTTGGCCTCCACAGGCCAGGCAGTGACATTTACAAACTGAGGTTGTAGTTGTTTAAAATACACAAGCTTATGTGCATATTAAATACACAGGAATAGTCTTCCCTCCTAATAAAAAAAGTTTTCCAGTTGCTATCAAGTCAATTATGATTCATGGCAACCCTATGTATATCGAGTAGAACTGTGCTCCATAGCGTTTTCAGTGGCTGATTTTTCAGAAGTAGATTGCCAGGCCTTTCTTCTGAGGTACCTCTGGGTGGACTCAAACTGCCAACCTTTCAGTTAGCAGCCTATTACTTAATCATTTGCACTACCCAGGGACTCCATTAAAAAAAGTTGTTGTTTGCTGTCAAGTCAATTGCAACTCATAATGACCTCATAGGACAGAGTAGAACTGCCCCATGGGTTTCCTAGGCTGTAATCGTTACAGGGGCAGATCGCCAGAATTTTTCTCCCACGGAGCCCCTGGTGGTTTCGGACCGCCAACCAGAGCTCCTTAAAAAAAAAAAAAAGTCCCCTTGATTCCCTGATTCTTCCTGAAACAAGATGTCCTCTTAGTGTACTTTTTTTTTTTTTTTTTGCTATAGATAAGGTTACAGAGAAGTATTATCTACAGTAAGCAAACAACTCAAAGATAATTATTGATGGCCACGGAAACTCAGTTTCCCTGTCAGGAATGTAATAGGGAATGGTGGGGACTGTGGTAAACCAGGAAAAATCCTGCCCCCTGCAAAGAGGGTAGCTGTGGTTCACCTTCATCCTGTTGCTGCATATGGCCACGTGAGATAATTTGGATATTTTGTGAAATTTCCTAATTTGAAAATACTAACTTAAAGCTTGGTGCACACCTAAGAAGACACATCTGTGGGCCAAAACACTCATGGGGTCTATGAGTTGCATCCTCCATATTGTAGCCAGCCTCTAAAATGGTCCCCAATGATCCCACCACCTGGTATTCATGCCCTTGTGTTATCCTTTCCTACACTGAATCCGGGCTGGCCAATAAAATATGGCAGAAGTGACCATATGTGACTTCTTAATCTAGCTCATAAAAGCATTGAGCCTTGTTCTCTTGAATCACTCACGCTGAAGATACCAGCCACCAAGCCATGAGGACACTCGAACTGTCCTGTATAGAAGCCCATGTAAAGAGGAACTGCGGCCCTCAACCCACAGCCAGCACCGCCTTGCCAGCCATGTGAGTTAGCCTCCTCAGACGTGGATCCTCCAGCCCCAGACAAACCTTCAGATGACTGTAGCCCAGGCCAGCTTCTGACTACAACTTTATGAAAGACCCTGAGCCAGACCATCCAGCCAAGCTGCTCCCAAATTTCTAATCTATAGAAACTGTGAGAGATAATAAATGATTAGTGTCATTTTAAGCCAGAGGTCTGTAAAGGGCCCCATGGTAAATATTTTAGGCTTTGTGGGCCATATGGTCTATGTAATAACTACTCAACTGTGAAAATAGCCATAAACTATACAAAAACAAATGGGCATTGGTCTGTTACAATAAAACTTTATTTAAGAAAACAGGTGGCAGGCCAGGTTTGGCCTGAGGGCTCTAATTTGCCAATCTCTATTTTAAGCCACTACTTTTTATGATTTCTTATGCAGTAAAAGATATGTAACCCACTTCCTGAATTTGTGAAGTGGCCTGAAGAAATCACGTGTCTGACAAAGCACACTCTCAGTGATTTGGAGGCCAGATTACAAGCTAATGGCAGGACAAGGATCAAAGAGCGATGGTCCCAGGAAGAGAAGATGGGCCCAGGCTTGGACAAGGAGATATATGGGCCCAGGTGATGGATATGGATGTCTTTTGTGCTTCCTGCCAATCAACATCACAAGGATGATGTTAAAGCCGTGATGGAAACTGTTCGTTTAATTCTCCCTGCACTGTCTGGTGCTGACCTTGAACAACAGTGGTAATGAGTAGACGAGGCAGACCGGGAGGAAGCTTCTCCCACAACAGTACTGCAAAGAGTACAAAGAGTCAGCATGGGGCAATCGCCTTCTAAGCTGGTAACAAGACCACTGGTACCAACTGAGCCACGAGTCCAGAATAAAAAAAACTCCCAGTGGTGGGATCCCAGAAATACTGTCTGTCGCCCAGTCACTTGGACCCTCTGAGGACCTAGTTCCCTCTGCTGCTGTAGTCAAAGGAGCAGCTGGGCCAGTGCGCAAGCTAGGACAGACCTGGGCCCGAGACGTCTGCACGTATGGCAGGTAGGGCAGCAGAGGGAGCAAGATGCTCAGGAGAGGGAGAGGGAGAGAAAGAGAGACAGGAAAGACAAATAAAGGAGAAGAGGAGAAAAAGGAGGAGAAGGGAGAGAGAGGAGAACCTTAGAGTCCGGGGGAGACTGGATACAAGGATTCAGAATCTGCCCCCTCTCTAGGTTCATTCTATCTGTGTGGAACCCATTCTCCAGCAACTTCTGGTGGCTACAGCTTTCTAGATTCCAAAACTACACATAGCAGTGACAGTTTTCCAGCAATTCCAGCATCAGTTTTGAGATGCACTCTGATTGGCTCTCAGGTCACATGCCCATATGCCTAAACCAATCACTGTGGCCCAGGGAATACCTACGTCTGATTGGCTTAGGTCCAATGCTCCACCCCAGCCCTCCTGGACTGACAGACCAAACCAAACCAAACCAAACCCGTCACCTTTGGGTCATTCCAACTCCTAGTGACCCTATAGGACGGAGTAGAACTACCTTATAGGGTTTCCAAGGCTGTAAATCTTTGTGGAAGCAGACTGCCATATCTTTTTTCCACAGAGTGGCTGGGAACCTTTCGGTTAGCCGCTGAGCGCTTTAGGAAAGACAGAAGGGAGGGCTTAATCCCCCAAGAAAACCAGGGCTTTTGCCAGAAAAAAAGAAGAATGGGTACTGGGCAGGATGGAGTCACAAGCCACAAATGCCCCCTTTACAGTTTACTGGGCTCCCCACTCCCTGCTAGAACCTCTGCGGGAATGGTTTGTCAAGCAGCTTCTGGCCTGGCTCAACTATTTCAGGCTGTGAATGATTTTCGGTCACCCACTGTGAGAGCTGGAATGGCTGATTGAAATTTCCTTTCCGATCTTTTCCTTGTACAGAAGGGGAGAGCTGGCCCAGAGAGAAGAAGGTTGTGCCTGCAATCACACAGCTCGTCAATGGCAGAGCCCAGGCTTGATGCCAGGCCTCTGGGTACCAAGTTCAGTACTCTCTCACCTTTTGCCTCCTCAGGAGCAAGGCCAAATGAGCGAGGCCCCAAGGTAGTAGATGGGGTCCTCAGGTTCCCAGAGAAGATTAGGGGGACAGCGTTTGATGAGAGATTGAAGGGTAGTCAGAGTTTGTGTGCATGGAGAGGAGAGAGGAGGACAGAGCGTTCCTCAAAGAGAGCTCTCTCTCTCTCTGGCTTTCTCTTCGTTTGAAGATATAACTGTCTGGTGGAAGAATAAGCCAAGTAAAGAGGCTGCTACCATGGTTGCTGAGTGTGATCAAGGCATTACAGAGGGAAACATGGTACAGGGGACCCAAGCACAGGCTCCTGTCCAGCTTGGGGAGGTCAAGGAGACTTCCCAGCAGCAGTGATGCTTGAGCTGAATTTTGAAAGCTGAGCACGAGTTAGCTAGACAGACGGTAAAGGCCTTCCCAGTGATGGGAACAACATGTACAAAAGCACGAAGCACAAAAGGTCACAATGTGGTTGTAGAACAGTAAATGGCTCCTTATGGCTAGAAGCACCACTGAGAGTAGGTGATGAGGCTGGGGATGTCAACAGACCCTGATTATGACACAGCCCTGTGACTGAAGCTGAGCTAGCTCTGAAGGAAGGGGAGGGGTCATGGGAGGATTTTAAGATGGGGAGTGACCATTTGTAATATGCAAGTGGCTTTGATCTTGGAAGGGTTGGAGGAGTACAGGTGTACAGCTGTGTGAATCAGGACTCCTGGTTGTAGGGACAGACAGCAACTCAAACCACCTTGGCCCAGTGAGCAGTTTGGGAAGGATCCTGGGGTGGCTTACATAATCAATCCTGTGGTTCTGTGGCCAGTTGTGTGGAAGAACCAACCTGTGGAGAGGTGACAATATAACTTGGGATATTCTTTCTGGGAGATCGTTGGTCAATATGAGCTAAAGCCTAAAATGGACATCTTCTTCAACCTAGAAATTCCACTTCTAGGAATTTATCCTAGAAAATCAATATAGATGAGGACAAAGATTCAGGAAATAACTGGAAATGATCTGAAGGTCCAACAGTAGGAGATTGGTCTATCTAACAACTGGAAGTCTTACGACAGACTTCTATCTGCTGCTGTCATAAAGATCAATAATTCCCAGACATTTCTCTGTGGACCAAGGCTGGTCTATGGAAAAGAGTTTTACTACTCTATAGCAAAATTGCAAAAACAAAGATAATATCAAGATTTTAAAAAACTTGTTTTTTTCTGTAACATTATTTTTGCCCTACTTCTTTTGCTTGATGACAATAATGATTTTTTTTCTTTTTGAAAAACTGCAGATAACAAAAAATCCAATTAACAGCAGCTTAAACATATAGAAGGAGCCCTGGTGGCACAGTGGTTAAAGCACTCAGCTGCTAACAGAAAGGTCCATGGTTCAAACTCACCAGTCACTCTGCGGAAGAAAGATGTGGCAGTCAGCTTCCGTAAAGATTTACAGCCTTGGAAACCCTGTGGGGCAGTTCTACTCTGTCCTAGAGGGTATCTATGAGTCGGAATCAATTCAACAGCAATGGCTTTTGGTTTTTAAAGAAATAGTGGCTTATTTTCTTCACATAAAAAGAAGTCTGGAGGTAGTGACCACTGGGGAAATTTCAGTGCTCACCCATGCAGGGCAGGTAGGGGTCTCTACAATTCCCGTGCCCCTTCCCTCATGGTCCCAAGATGGCTGTTGCTGCTTTTGGCATCATATTCATGTTCAGGGTAGGAAGCAGGGAGGATGAGATGATGCCAATGACATTTTTCCTTTTACAGGAAAGCAAAAACTTTCCCAGAAGCACCCAACACACTTTCTCTTATGTCTCATTGGATGAATTCGGTCACAGGGCCACCCATTGCCACCAGGAAGTCTAGGAAACAAAAAATCTAACAAAAGGGAGTGGGATTACCATGTTTGGTTTTCTGATCATGATTAATTTCCTGAGACGCGGTACATGGCCCCCTCAAACAAAACCAAGAAAGAAAAAGGAGGGTGAGAAAAACTGGCTAACCATCCCTACCACGTTTGACGGAAAAGAAGTTAGCAACCTTAGATATTTCCTCCTCATTTTTTGAAGGTGGAATTTATTGGTTCATAAAATGCTAAAGACTGGGAACCACTGGAATAAATTATTGGTTCTTAAACCAGATTCCTATATTGTCCCAGAGTTACATAGGACCGCTGTTAGGATGAAAAGGTGGAAGGTACTAGCCCCCAATCTTCCTTCAGCCCAAGTACTTCCATTTTTATCTGAATATTACTATTGAGCATCCAGATAAAATTCCATTTGATATGTGTATATGTGTGTGTATCTACGTATATATGTTTGTATATCTTTATAGATGGATCGACAGATGGACAGATAGACAGACAGATAGGTAGGTAGATCTAGAAGAATACATAGCAGGAGTTTCAAACTGGTGGTCCCTGGAGCTTAAATCAGTATTTAAAATCTTTGTGTTTTGAATGCCTTTACTCCACAGATTCAGACATTGCTTATATTAATTTTTTTAAATATCACAATTCACATATATTAATTTTAATATAAATTAATTTACCCTACTCACACATTGATATTAATTTTAATACCACTCAATTCACACATTTATATTAATTTTAATACCACCCACTTTACATTAACTGTCTGGCCCCTGTGGACATTTTGAGTTTGTGACCACTGAATATACCCAACGTTAACAATGGCTCTCTCTGGGTCATGGATTGTTTTAAATTTTTTATGTTTCTTGGTCTTTCCTGTCTAATTTTGCTAAAATAAACAGACACGGCTTTTGTAATAAGGGGAAAAGACGCCATTTTAATTAAAGAATAATAACAATGTGGTCTGTGGTCCTGCGGGCTGTTTGGGCCACACTCCATCAGCCCCCACTGAGCCTGGCTCTTCTCGGATGCTGCTCCTCCTGCTTCCCCATCCTGCCTCAAAAGTGTTTCTGAGGTGTGAGGGAGATGGACACGCCCTAATGAATGGGTCCTTCCTAGAAGAGTTTGGAAACCCAGTGGGATCTGAGGCCCTTACAAATGCTGAACCCAAGTTTGGGGGACACAGTTCCTGCAAATGCCAAGTTCTTTACTCTGACTGGGGCTGCCGATAGATACATTGCTTCATGCTAATGTGGTCGTATCACAACATAGCTCTGCTCTCTGCTACTGCAAGTCACTAGGACAACATCTGGTCTGAATCTTTTCTCATTATGATCTAAAAAAAATAAAAGCTGTAATCCAAACCACCCCTTTAACACTCTTGTCTCTCTTTCTCCTTTTTTCCTCTCGCTTTCTTTTCCTCTTCTCTTTTTCTCTGGCACTCCAGAAACTTAAAACCATATGGGAGAGTTTAGAAATTGCCTAGTTTAGCTGCTCTTCTCCCTGTTTTACAGATGGGGACACTGAGGCCCAGAGAGGAGCAGTGACTTATTATATCACAAACCTTCTTACTGACCTGTTAGGTAACCTGTTACAAGCACCTTGAATCCCTCAGTGTCCTTATCTGCAAGACAGGATGACACTCACCCACCACCTCTCAGGTCCCCTTCTGAGGAGGAGATAGGATAGTGGGCAAGAGAGGGCCTGATGATCAATCAGTAAGTAGCCTAGGCAAACATTAGCTATTGTCACTGTTGCTCAAGGGCTTCTAGTTAATTGGTGGCAGAAATAGGTCTTCCTAGAAATTGAGTTCCCTGGTTTCTAACTGAAGCACGCTCTATAATCAATGATGTTAACTATAATATCATCATCATCATCGTCATCAACATCACTATTCTCATATAATCCCCACAACAATAGGTATTATCATTATACTTGTTTTTGAAAGTAAAATGTTTTATTCAAGCATTAGTTATACACAGAAAAGTATAGAAACACTAATGTACAGTTTAATATCACAGAGTGAATATAGCATATCGCTGTTCGTTCCCAGCCACTCCCCCTTCCCTCCTACCCAAGGGGAACCCCGTCAAGACTTCTAACACCATGGATTAGTGTTGCCTGTTTTTCGACTTTACATACATAGACTCATTTGGTATGTATCTATTGTGTCTTGCTTCTTTCACACAAAATTATGACTATGAGATTCATCCATGTTGTTGCATGAAGCAGAAGCTCACTCATTTTCATTGCTCTTTAGTATTCTATTATATGAATATACCACAATTTATTCATTATTTCCACTTGTGATGGACATTTGAGTTGTTCCCAGTTTGGGGCTATTACAGATAATACTTCTATGATAATAATTCTATGTATAATATTTTATGTAAAATAATTCTATGGTAATAATAATAATTGTACATAATTATTGGACTAATTTCTGTTGGGTATAAACTTAGGAGCAGAATTGCTGGGCCGTAGGGTGTGCATGTGTTTGGCTTTAATAGACACTATCAGTTTTCCAAAATGGTTGTACCAATTTAAACCAGGATTATAAAAATTTCTGTTGTTCCACATCCTTGCCTACAGTTGGTATTTTCAGACTTTTTCTTTTTGACCATTCTGGTGAGGGTGTAGTGGTATCTCACTGAGGCTTAAATTTTCATTTTCCTGATAACCAGTGAGGTTGAGCACATTTTCATGTGCTTATTGGCCATTTGGATATTCTCTTTTGTTATATGCTTGTCCATGTGTTTTGCCCAGTTTTAAGTTGGTATGTCTTTTTCTTGATGACTGGAGGTGCTTTTTATACGTTCAGATTACAAGTCCTTTGTTGGTTGTTCATACATCAAACATCTCTCACACTATGGCTTACCTTTTCACTCTCTCAGTAGTGTCTTTTGATGAACAAAAAGTTCCTAATTTTAATGAAACTCAATTTATCAGCCTTTTCCTTTCTAGTTAGTGTTTACATAAACTGTTTAAGAAATCTTTGCCTAAGCCAGGGCTTATTGTTTTAATTTTCACATATAGATTCATAAACCACTTGGAATTAATTTTTGTGTATGGTGTAAGGTGGGGAATCAAGATTTATTTTTCCCACATGGATACACAATTGGCCTACCACTATTTATTGAAAAGTTTGTCCTTTGCTTACTGTGCTCCACTGTCAATTTTTTCATAAATCAAATATCACATATGCATGGGTCTGTTACTGGACTCTATCCATTCCATTGGTCTCTTCATCTATCTTTGCGCCAATACTAGATTGTCTAAGTTACTGGTTTTATGATACATCCTAATATCTGCTAGACCAACTTTGTTCTCTTCTTCAAGATTTTATTGGCTATTCTTGGCTGTTTGGATTTTCATGTAAATTTTAGAATCAGCTTGTCATTTTTTCACTCCTCCCCCCCAGTGAAAATTTTCCTAGGATTTTGACTGAAATTGCATAGAATTTGTAGATGAAATCATGTAGAAGTGACATCACTGCAATACAGAGCAAACATGGATTTTAGAGATGAGAAAACAGAATTTTGGGTGACCTAGGTGTCTCTGAAACAGGACCTGATGGACACACTGTCAGGATTAGACCTTCAGGAATCCTTGGAGGGGCTGGGAGCTTGGCAAGATTAATCCTACACTCAGTCCCTTTGGGAAGAGATACAGAGGAAGGACCAGAGGAAGGAGCCCTGAAGGCAGAGGTACACGGACTTATGTTTCTATGCATCCACAGAGCAGGAACACCTTGGGCTCATCACCTGCCCTCCCTGAGCCTCAGTTTCCTACCTCTGTGGAGGTAATAAACTCAGTCTAACCTTACAGGCTGCCACTTTTCTGTTAGTTTGTTGTACTGTGGTGACTCGTGTGTTGCTATGATGTTTTTAACTCTCTTGATTACGTACGTAGGATTGGAATTGCTGGGGCATATGGTAATTCTATGTTTAACTTTTTGAGGAGCAGCCAGTTTTCCGAAAGGGCTGCAACATTTTTACATTCCCATCAGCAGTCTCCACATTCTCACCAACATTTGCTATTGTCTGTCTTTTTGACTATACGCATCCTAGTGGGTGTGAAGCGGTCTCTCAATGAGGTTTTGATTTTCACTTCCTTAATGGCTAATGACTTTGAGCATCTTTTCATATGCTTTTTGGCCATCTGTGTGTCTTCTTTGGAAAAATATTGTGATGGTTAAGGTTGTGTGTCAGCTTGGCTGGGCCATGACTCTCAGTGATTTGGCAGTTATGATGTAGTTTGGCAGTTATGTAATGATGTAATCACCTCCATGATGAGATCTGTTATAATGTAATCTCCGTGATGAGATCTGCTATGAGCAGCCAATCAGTTGAAAAGGAGTTTCCTTAGGGGTACAGCCTGCATCCAGTATATATGGACTTTCTGGCAAAGCTCGCTGGCTTTTCCTCTGCTCTGGATCCCGCATTCGGCTCATCATCATCTGCTCTGCTTCTTGGGACTTGAGCCAGCAGCCTGCCATCTGACCTGCCAAACTTGAGTTCGTCAGCCCTGCAACTATGTGAGTTAGGAGAAGCCTCCAGCCTAAAGCCTGACCCACAGACTTGGGACTTTCCAGCCTCTACAACTGAGTGAAACTTTTCCTTAATATAAATCTCTCTCTCTCTGTATATATATATATATATATAAGTCTCTCTGTATGCATGTGTGTATATATATACACATATATATACATATACACACAAATCTCTCTGTGTATGTGTGTATATATATATATATACGTATGTGTGTATATATATACATACATATATAGAGAGAAATATACGTGTGTATATATACGTATATATATACACACTTCACTGGCTTTGCTTCTCTAGAGAACCCAGCCTAAGACAAATGTCTATTCAAATCCTTTGTTCATTTTTTAATTGGGTTATTTGTCTTTTCATTGTTGAGTTGTAAAAATTATTTTATATACTCTGGATACAAGTCCCAAATCAGACAGATGATGATTTGCAAACATTTTCTCCCATCCTATCGATTATCTTTTCATTCTTTGGATAGTGTTCTTTGAAGTACAAAAGTTTTTAATTTTGATGAAGTGCAATTTATCTATTTTTTCTTTGGTTGCTTGTGCTTTTGATGTCATACCTAAGAAGCCATTGCCAAATCCAAGGTAAATGAAGATTTACTCCTATATTTTTTCCCAAGAGTTTTATAGTTTTAGCTCTTATATGTAGGTTTTTTATTCATTTTGAATTAATTTTTGGGTATGATGTGAGTTAATGGTCAACTTCACTTTTTTTTTGCACGTGAATACTCAGTTTTCCCAGCACCATTTGCTGAAGAGACTGTTCTTTCCGCCACTGAATGGAGTTGTCACCTTTGTCAAGAATCAATTGACCATAGATGTGAGGATTTATTTCTGGGCTCTCAATTCTATTCTATTGGTCTATATGTCTATCCTTATGCCAATACCACGCTGTTTTGATTACTGTAGCTTTTTAGTAAGTTTTGAAATCAGGAAGTGTGAGTCCTCCAATTGTCCTTTTTTCAAGATTGTTTTCGTTATTCTCAATCCCTTGTATTTACACATGAGTTTTAGGATCAGCTTATCAATTTCTGCAAAAATGACAACTGGGATTTTGATAGGGGTTGTGCTGAATCTGTAGGTCAGTTTGGGGAATATTACCAATAATAAGTCTTACAATTTATAAACCCAGGTTGTCTTTCCATTTATTTAGATATTCTTTAATTGCTTTCAATGGTGTTTTGTAGTTTTCAGTGTATAAGTCTTGTATTTCTTTTGTTAAATTTATTTCTAGGTATTTTATATTTTTTGGTGCTATTATAAATGGAATTATTTTCTCAATTTCATCTTCAGGTTGTTCATGTATAGAATTACAATTGATTTTTGTATATTGCACTTGTATGCTGCAACTCACTGAACTTGTTTATTACCTCTAATAGTTTTTCTGTGGAATCTTTAGGATTTTCTGTATATAAGATTATATCATATGCAAATAGAGATAGTTTTACTTCTTCCTTTCTAATTTGGATACCTTTTATTTCTTTATCTTGCCTAATTGCCCTGGCCAGAACTTCCAGTACAATGTTGAATGCAAGTGGCAAAAGCAAACTTCCTTATTTCTGATCTTAGGGGGAAAGTTTTCAGTCTTTCACCATAAGTATAAGGTTGGCTGTGAGTTCTTCATAGATGCCCTTTATCAGGTTGAGGAAGTTCCTTTCTCATCCTAGTTTGTTGTTTTTTTTGTTTTCATGAAAGAGTGTTGGATTTGTCAAATGCTTTTTCTCTGTCTATTGAGATGATCATGCATTTTTTCCAAGCTTTTATTCTATTAATATGGCGTGTTACATTGATTGCTTTTTTGTATGTTGAACCATTCTTGCATTCCTAGGGTAAATCTCTCTCGGTCATGGTATGTAACTTTTTAATCTGTTACTGACTTGTTAGTATTTTGCTGAAGATTTTTACACCTGTATAAGGGGTACGGGCTGTGGTTTTCTCTTCTGTGATGTCTTTGTCTGGTTTTGGTATCAGTATAAGACGGGCATCATGATATGAGTTGAGAAGTGTTTTCCTCTTCTATTTTTTGGAAGAGTTTGTGTTCATTCTTCTTTAAATATTTGGTAGAATTTACCAGTAAAATCATTTAGCTTTACTTTGTGGAAAGTTTTTTTATTTTATTTTATTTTTTTGTTTTATACTAATTCAATCTCTTTACTTGTCATGGGTATATTCATATTTTCTATTTCTTCTTGAGTTGGTTTTGGTAGTTTGTGTCTTTCTAGAAATTTGAGGAATACAAACTAGGTTATCTAGGTTTTGGGGATCTATTGTTTATAGTATTCCCTTATAATCCTTTTTTTATTTCTGTAAGGTTGGTAGTAACGTCCCCTCTTTCATTCTTGCTTTTAGTAATTTGAGTCATCTCTCTGTTTATTTTGGTCAGTTAGCTAAACCCATTGCTGTTGAGTCAATTCTGACTCATAGTGACCCTATAGGACAGAGTAGAACTGGCCCATAGGATTTTCAAGAAGCAGCTGGTGCATTTGAACTGTTGATCTTTTGGTTAGCAGCCAAGCTCTTAACCACTTCACCACCAGGGCTCCCAGTTAGCCAAAGTTTTGTCAATTTTCCTGACCTTATCGGAGAATGAACTTTTGGTTTCACTGATTTTGTGTATTGTTTTCCTATTCTCTATTTCATTGATTTCTACTCTAATATTCCTTCTGCTTGCTTTGAGTTTAGTTAGCTCTTCTTTTTCAAGTTTCTTAAGGTCTCTTAAGGGGTGAGGTTATTGATTTGATATCTTGCTTCTTTTTTAATTTAGGCATTTACAGCTATGAATTTCTCCCTCAACACTGCTTTCACTGTGTCCCACCACTTTTGGTATGTTGTGTTTTCATTTTTATTCACTTCAAATTATTTCCTAATTTCTATTGTGATTTTTTCTTTGATCCATTGGTTATTTAGCAGTGTGTTGTTTATTTACCACATATTTGTGAATTTCCCAAATTTCCTTCTGTTACTGATTTCTAATGTTATTCCATATGGTCAGAGAACATGTTTTGTATTATTCCTATTCTTTTTAATGATTTCAGACTAGTTGTATGGCTTAACATATGGTCTATCCTGGGGAGTGTTCCATGTGCACTTGAGAAAAATATCTATTCTACTGTTGGATGGGGTGTTCTACAGATGTCTGTTAGGTGTAGATGGTTTATAGTTTTGTTTAAGTCTTCTGTTTCCTTTTGATCTTATGTCTAGTTGTTCCATCCATTATTGAACACAGGGTATTGAAGTCTACAACTATTATTGTTGAATTATTTCTCCCTTTAATTCTGACAGTTTCTGTTTCTTGCATTTTGGTGCTCTGTTGTTACTTGCATATATGTTTAAAATTGTTATATCTTCTTGATGAATTGACCCTTTATCCATATAAAATGTCCTTCTACATTCAATATTCAGCCAAGCAGCTGACAACTCCACCTTAGCCTTCACTTCCTGCTTGTGAAGAGTCTCAAGGTCAGCCAGAGGTGAGATCATAGGGTCTTCTCAAGTCTTCCCTGAGCATGTGCACATCCTTGGTCATGAACACAGCCCTACACATATGCATAGCCTTCTAAATTCCCATAAATATGTTGGAGCTTTGCAAAGCCCCTATGGATACCTAGCTTTTCCTTTTAAGCTTTTTTGTTAGCCCACTGTTTGCCCTGAAGGTCTCTGGGTGGCACAAATGGTTTGTGCTCAACTACTAACCTAAAGGTTGGTTGGTTCAAACCCACCCAGTAGCACTGTGGAAGAAAAGTCTGGCAATCTGCTTCCATAAAGATCACAGCCAAGAAAACCCTATGGAGCTCAGTTCTACTCTGTAACACATGAGGTCACCATGAGTCGGAACTGACTGGCAACAGGTATTGTTTGCCCCAACTGTTATCTACCACCTCAGGTAGTCCAGAAGTTAAACAATTGCTTCTAAAGTTTTTTTGACAAATGCCCCCAGGGAAAAGCCTTTTCACACTGGGTGAGCTCAGAGTCAGATCAAATAAAGACAGCTTGCAAGTGGGGTCCCCAGGGAACCGCTAGGCAGGTCAAAAAATGACAATTCTCTGGAAATGAGGCTTTGAAGGAGCTTCAACCCTGTTCTGCCCCCTCTGGTGGCTGCCAGGCTGCTGGTTTTCACTGGGAATGTGACCTGTTGGTTTTCAAGGCTACTGCAGAGTTGGAGAGACAGGGATGGGAATAGAGCAAGTTAAAAATGCTATAAAAATCACTGTTCTTACTGCAATTTGGCTGCTTTTTTTTTTTTTTTTAATTAAAACTATCCTTATTGCTGCAAGTCTTTGGATAATTTCCAGAATTCAAGATTCTGACAATTTTTACCAGTTTTCTCATTGTTTTTATGCAGGAGAGAATTTTTGGAAGTCCTTATTCCATCATTTCCTCTGACAACCCCTCTGTTCTAAACCTTTTACAGATATCACCTTATTTAATCTTCACCACAATTCTATGAGGCAGGCATTATTGTTATCATTATCTCAATTTTATAGATGAGGAATCTAAGGCACAGAGACGTGAACTGACTTGCCTAAGAGCACTCAGCCAGTAAGTGGTGGAGCCAGGTTTCAAATGCAGTTTAATTTTTGGACTATTGTGCTCACTGAGATCTTTTATCTCCACAGGATTGAAAAAGAAGCATTGGTCTTGGAGTTAGGAGGTCTGAATTCCAATTCTAGCTTTGCTGCTGTCTCATCATGTAACCTGGGCAAACCACTTCCTCTCTCTCTGCCTCAGTTTCCCTGCATATAAAATGAAGCAGTTGGCTGGTATCAAGGGCCCTCCTATTCTTTCACAAGATTCTTGGTTTCCACATTCATAGCTCTTCCTGGGTGGACAGGAGTAGCTGTCCCACATGGGCCCAGTCCAGTTGCTTGGGGGCTTTAGGTGACTCCAGAGGAGGCTGCTTCCTGATGGGGCTGTCATTGGTGATGAGGTTCCTTATCAGATGCATCATGAAGCCCAGATCACTAATTCCCCTCTTGAGTCTCCTTCATCTAGGCCTCCTAAGGCCAAGGAGGGCCAGGTTGGAAAGGGGAATTCATCTCCCTCTCTCCCTACTCCTCCAACCACCTCAATTCCCCTCCCATCAAGGCATCAAGGTCTTCAGGAACCTGACTCTGTGTTAGGCCACAGGATAAAGGGCTTTCTTTGTGTGTGTGTGTGCGTGTGTGTGTGTGTGTGTGTGTGTGTGTGTTATTATTTATTTATTTTATTGTACTTTAGGTGAAGGTTTACAGAACAAATAGTTTCTCATTAAACAGTCAGTACACGTATTGTTTTATGACATTGGTTAACAACCCCACAATATGTCAGCACTCTCCCTTCTCGACTTTGGAAGGCCTTTTGTTTTTTTGGGGGGTTTTTTTTTGTGAAAATATACATAGCCAAAGATACACTACTTCAAAAATTTCTACATGCGCAATTCAGTGACATCGATTATGTTCTTCCAGTTGTGCTGCTATTCTCACTAACCTTTTCCAAATTACTCCATCACCACAGTCTTCAACTCACTGTCCCCTAGGTTTCCCATCAAACCTTTTGAGTTGCTGTTGTCAGTTTGATCTCACATAGATAATTTTTTTTTCTGTACTTTAGATGAAGGTTTACAGAACAAAACAGTTTCTCATTAAACAGTTAGTATGCATATTGACCTATGACAATGGTTAACAACCCCACGACATGTCAACACTGTCCTTTCTCAACCTTGGGTTCCCTATTACCAGCTCTCCTGTCCCCTCCTGCCTTCTAGTCCTTGTCCCTGGACTGCTGTGTCTCATTAGTCCCATTTTGTTTTATTGGGCTGTCCAATCCCTGGCTCAACGGTGAACCTCGGGAGTGACTTCACCACTGAGCTAAAAGAGTGTCCGTGGACCATACTCTCGGGGTTTCTCCAGTCTCTGTCAGGCCAGTAAATCTGGTCTTTTTTTGTGTGTGTTAGAATTTTGTTCTATATCCTTCTCCAGCTCTGTCCAGGATCCTCTATTGTGAACCCGGTCAGAGCAGTCAGTGGTGGTAGCCGAGCACCATCTAGCTGTACTGGACTCAGTCTGGTGGAGGCCTTGGTAGCTGCAGTCCATTAAAGGGATTTCTTTAAAATATTTACTTTCCAAGTCCTTTCCTTGACCTACAAGGCCCTAATCATTTGATTTCCCAGTTACCCCTCTGACCTCATCTTCCACTCCTCTCCTCTCTCCCTGCGATCCAACATACATGCCAGGCACAGGTCACCTCAGGGCCTTTCCACTTGCTTTTCCAGCTGCGTGGGACATTCACCCAGCTCACTCCCTCAATTTTTCAGGCCTTTTCTCAAACGCTTCTTGTCAGGAGCCCTCCCCTGGCTTCCCTAGTTAAAATGTGCCTGCCTCACTCTTGCCTGCTTTTTCCCCTCCCTAATGATGAACTAAGGAGCCCTGGTGGCACAGTGGTTAAGTGCTCAGTTGCTAACTGAAAGATCAGCTGTTCAAACTCACTAGCTGCTCCACGGGTGAAAAGGACTGCTTCCATAAAGATTACAGCCTTGGAAACCCTATGGGGCAGCTCTACTCTGTCCTATAGGGTCACTATGAAATCAGAATTGACTCAGTGGCAGTGGGTTTGGTTTTTGTTTGTTTTGTTTTGTTTTAGGATGGACTACTTAGTTACATACAGCAGTAAATGACCTTTTTTCTCAAATCAGTTTAAGTTACATTTTCCTTCCTTTTCAAACCAAGCATTCCTAACTGGTACAGCTCTTGATGAAGTTTAGACATCTGAAGCCTCTGAAGACAAGGGTCCTTCCTTTGACTCCACCAAAGGACTTGGTATGAAGCTGGGTGCACTGTGGGCCTTGACCAATAGCAGGACAACTTGTCTTGCTGCTGCAGTTGCCACAGGGATGCTCTAAGATGGCAGCCGTGGGCCAAATGGAGGTTGGACCATGGAGAAGGCAAAGAGAAACACTGATCCTGATGGAACTGGCCTCTGCCCCATCCTTCTTAACCTCGCCAACTCAGAGTTCAACCCAATAATTGGGTTTTCATTTCTCCTTGTTAAAGCCCAGCCAGGGCTGGCCCTTTCCATTAGGCCATGTGAGCAAGGTGGAAAGTATGGTGGTTTTTGGCAGGCTGAGGTTTGCCTGCCAGAGGCTGGACCCTATCCCTGCTACATCCCTGGCAGCCAGTTGCCCTGACCTTCTACACCCATGTCACCTGCCCACCAGGCCATTCCCAGAGTTGTTCTGATCTGGCCAGCTCGGCAGCCATGGAGTGCACCACAGAGCAAAGAGAGTCAGAGAAGATGACATCCGGGAAGTCAGCTGACCCAACTAGGCTGCAGAGATGGGCAGACTGAGGCCCAGCCAGGGGAGGAGATGTCCCTAGGGTCACACAGGAGGTCAGTGAAATCTCATGGGCCTGAGGAACCAGAGAGATCTGGCTAATCCAGTTTGTATTTACTTTCAGAGTGGCCTTGGATAAGTCTCACCACTGTTGTGAGCCTCACTTCCCTAATCAAAGGTTATGACAGTCACCTATATCCAGTTGTGAGAGGGAAAAAATGAGGCAACACAACACAAACAAGGCACCTGATCCACACCATCCCCAGTACGTGGTATCTCCCATGATTAGTTCCGGAGCCCTATAAAAACAGACAGAATAGCTTATTATATGCAAATCCCCATTCTAAGCAGTCTACATGTACTAGCTCATTTCATCTTCATAACAACCCAAGAAGGTAATAAAATTAGTAACCTTGTATTACAGATGAGAAAACTAAATCTAGAAAAATCAAGAAGCTTATCCAAGGACAATCAGTTAGAAATAGCTCCAGGCAGCACGACTCCAGAGACTGATCTCTTAATCAATGTGCTGTACTTCGCCAGGATGAGAAGCCTGGAATTTCAGCACTGAAATGGGGTATAAACCAAAAAAAAAAAAAAAAAAAAAAACCAAACCCATTGCCATTGAGAAGATTCTGACTCATAGCAACCCTACAGGACAGAGTAGAACTGCCCCATAGAGTTTCCAAGGAGCGCCTGGTGGATTTGAACTGCAGACCTTTTGGTTAACAGCCGTAGCTCTTAACCACTACGTCACCAGGGTATCCGAAATGGGGTATAGGAAAAAACAAAACAAAACAAAAACCCTGTATATCAATGGAAAACTATATAGCACACTCTTCCGGGCTGTCTGATTCCAGCCCTGTTCATTGTCTTGGGGCTATTTCGCACCTCTTTGTCAATTGTAGGTAACTGGCAGATATGCAAACTCTGTCTTGTCAGGTAGAATTGACTTCCCTTCCCATTGTGGGAAAACCAGTTTTCCTCCATTTATAGTTCAATTCCTTTATTCCACATAAATTTGTACTTTTTTGACTTTTCCTTGGAACCAGTTATAACACTTCTGGTTCTCTCACTGTTTAACAAGTGAAATATAATTGCTAACACATTTTTATACCTATACGAGAGTCATGATTTTACTTTTTTCTGAAAACCATCTTTTAACAAAGCCTTAGAAAATCAATGCCTGATACTTATTGCAATAGTGCTAGCAACTACTCCCTCCTACTCCCCTCGCTCACCTCCAGTGCTCAGGACTCATCCCTTGCATGTGTATTTTTTAGATAATACTCACACAGGTGCTAATTAGCACCCTTAATCTTCCAAATGAGGAAATTAAGGATCCGAGAGGCAATACAACTTGCCCAACATTGCAAAGCAAGTAAGAACATGAGCATGCAGAACTAAAGTCAACTCTTTCTCCTTCTGGCGGTGGTAGTGATGGTGGCGGTGGTGGTGGTAGTGGTGTGTGTATCTGTGTGTGTTTTTATGTGTGTGTGTGTTTGTGTGTGTGTGTGTGTGTGTGTGTGTGTGTGTGTGTGTCCCCTGCCTCCTTGGTCAGATTGTGAATTCAGCTCCAGGTGGAACCCAAAGAATACATTGAAAACGGTTTGGTGCTTGATGGAGGACAAGGTAATGCTGTGGTTAAAAGAGCAGGTTCCAGAGCCCTTGGTGAGTTGTTCAACATCAAAAGAGAGGCTGCAGCTAGTTGGTGGTCTCTTTGACCCCTCCAAGTCCTAAAGGACAGTCCAGGCCTACATAGCAGCCCATGTCTGTCCTTTCTAGATCTCCCCCATGAGAAACTTGTCCAAGGTCATACTGCTTGTAATGATGGAGCCAGGACTTGAACCCAGGGAGTCTGACTTGAGACTTTGCATTGCTGCAGTCTTCAAGAGCTGGGCTTTAATCCAAGTTTCTTAGCTGTATGACCCTAGACAAGTTGTTTAACCTCTCTGAGCTACTTAATCTCTCATAAGAGTCATTAAGAAAATTGAATTAGATAGTGTGAGCCCGTGCCAAACACATGATAAATCCTCAATAAATAGGAGCTCCTTTCTAAGGCCTCATTATATCAAATAATAAGCCACCACTTATGAACCTTTGCCATGTGCCAGGCACTGTGGGTGAAACTATTTTGCATCATCTCTAGGAATCTTTCCAACAACCTTTGGGGAATGTCTTAGGCTGGGTTCTCTAGAGGAGCAAAACAAGTGAAGGGTATGTATAAATATATATACAGAGATATTTATTTCAAGGAAATGGTTCATGCAGTTGTGGAGGCCAGCAAGTCCCAAATCTGTGGGTCAGGTGTCAGGCTGGAGGCTTTCCTGACTCACGTGGTTGCAGGGGCTAACAAACCCAAAATCAGCAGGTCAGACGGCAGGCTGCTGGCTCATGTCCCAAGAACCAGAGGTCAGGGATGACGAGTCAGACACAAGATTGAGACAGGGCAAGCTTTACCAGAAAATACATATATATTGGATGCAGGCCACACCCCCAAGGAAAGTCCCCTTTCAACTGATTGACTGCTCACAATAGATCACATCATGGATGGTGATTACATCATATCTGCCAAACCACTGAGAATCGTGGTCGCATAAACTTAACCATCACAGGGAGGTACTGTTATAACTCCTATTTGACAAGGAATAATAAGTTGTTTGCCCAAAGTTGCACAGTGAGTAAGTGATGAGTAACTCAAGGTTGCCTGACTCCAAGATCGCAACACTTTTCCATTTGAGACATTCGTTAGTTTATTCATCATTTTGCAAATATTTATTGGGCACCTAACATGTATGCCAGGCTCTGTTCTAGGTGCTAGAAGTACAGCAGTGAACCAGACAAACAAAAATCCCTGTCCTCATGGAACTGGCTTCTGGTGAGGTGAGGGGAACATGAGGCAAAGCTTCTGGCCTTTCAAAGTAAAGCTGGTCACTCACCCACCTGCCTGGCCAATGCGGGGCAAGTGTCCAATGGGGGCATAGGGTTTAGGGGAAAGGAAAAGGATCAGAACCAAGTCTATGAAAGGATGGGTGCAAAGGTGTCTGCTGAGGGGAATGGGGGGTGCAGAAGGGTAAATGGCCTCAGACCCTCTGTGCCTCCTGAGACTTGGGTTCTCTGAGGACTCTTTCCTTAAGATCAGCAACGCCCAGAGCTAAAGCACATATTTCCAGGAGTGAAGACTCTGACTGCACTGTGGACAGACCCAGCTCTGGGGCTCCCAGTCCAGAACTCCCCTCCACCTCTTGATTGACGGCATCAGGGTCAGGGACGGATTATCCAATAGGCAACATATGCACCGTACTTACCTTGCTTACCAAATCATCTATGGTGAACAATTTCACATTTTTTCACCATATCAAAGATTCTGCTTCTAGGTATGGCTGGCATCTGTCTCTCTCCCAACCCATAGCACCTTCCTGTAGAATCAAAGCCTCTTTTCAACTTTAGAATCCCTGACGGGGACAGATTACCCAGTAAGCAAGGTAAACATGGGTTTACTTGTGCTTACTTACTAATCTGTAGTGAACAATTTCACATGTTTTTCACCACAGATACTCGTGAAATTGTTCATTACAGATTAGTAAGTAGGCACAAGTAAGTACAATCGTGCTTACCTTGCTTATTGGGTTATCCGCACGTGGTCAGGGTAAAGGAGAAACTCTCCTCACCCTGCATGGCTGCCCTCTGTGGGTATTTGGGTGGGCGCGGGCGCCATCTTGTGGCTTCCCTTGGTTCTTTGTGGACCCTCCACGTGTCCCTGGGGATGGAGGGGCTTCCAAGCATAGATCCTTTTTCTGTCCTCAGCCTGGAACGTTTACCCTATTCCCAGCCTTTCCTGCCCCCAGCTATGGCCTGAAAAACTATCCTTAGTCCTGCTGTCTCACCTTTTCCTGCCTAGACCTCAGAATATGCACTTGGTGGTGAAGAGTGTAGGATCTCAAGGCATACCATTTCGGTTCAGATCCTGGTTACATCTCTCAGGACTAATTGTACAACCTTGCTATGCCTCACTTTTTTTTCATTTTTAAATCAAATGTCATAATAGTATCTACCTTAAAGAGTTGTGGGGATCAAAGACCTAAATGTAAAATCTAAAACGATAAAGATCATGGAAGAAAAAATAGGGACAACGCTAGGAGCCCTAATACATGGCATAAACAGAATACGAACCATAAGTAGCAATGCACAAGCACCGGAAGAGAGATTAGATAACAGGGAGCTCCTAAAAATCAAACACTTATGCTCATCAAAAGTCTTCACCAAAAGAGTAAAAAGACAACCTACAGCCTGGCAAAAAATTTTTGGCTATGACAAATCCGATCAGCGTCTAATCTCTAAAATCTACAAGATACTGCAAAACCTCAACAACAAAAAGACAAATAACCCAATTTAAAAATTGGCAAAGGATATGAACAGGCACTTGGCCAAAGAA